>NC_048893.1:107169915-107226748 GCF_011077185.1 Oxyura jamaicensis | reverse complement strand
AAGGAAGGAAGGAAGGAAGGAAGGAAGGAAGGAAGGAAGGAAGGAAGAAAAAGAAAGAAAAAGAAAGAAAGAAAGAAAGAAAGAAAGAAAGAAAGAAAGAAAGAAAGAAAGAAAGAAAGAAAGAAAGAACAATAAGAAATGTTGGCATAGGAAATACTGCAAACAGTATTTAATACTAATGTCCAGAAGCAGTTGTGCAGATGTATGTGCATGAAGTGCAATGAATTTACACTACTTTTGAATATGACTCAAGCTGAAAATGTGCTATTTAGATTCATGTGTCTGCAAGTGGTTAGCGAAAAATATATTTTCTAATTGAGGGAACATTGTGTATTCATGATCATCCTAGCTGTGTTTTGTTTCTTGGGTTTATTTTTTATTTATTTTCCTACAACAATGCAATAGAAGAATAGGATGCAAAGCAGTATAAATAACGTAAAAAGCTTTGGGCAATAGAAAACATGTCATTTTCCCTTCTCACCAGTCATTTAAAGGACACACAATTCTGCTACTCTCTGACCCTGCACATTTTAACACACACATTCATGATTATTTAAATGCTCTGGGAAGAATTCAGGTGTTCGCTTAATTTTGCAACTTTGCCATTTTTATTACCTCATAATCTTATTAACTGCTATCTTCAGGCTTCTATCCACTATTTAAAAGCCAAAGTTCTGGCATATCTGTATATTTCTGATTAGCTGGCAGTTCTGAGAAAGTAGGAAAAAAAAAAAAAAAAATGTTTTCACTTGGACCAAAGCCAGTCCTTTTCAAAATTTCTAAAGAAAGTACTTTCTAAATACATTTGGGTTGAACAGAATGTTTCATTTTAATCTTGACAGTTTTAAAGCTGTTTCCCCCTTTAAATCAAATTAAAATATTTTGAAATAATTGTTTCAAAACAAAATTAAAGTTCATAAAATGAAATGTTCTGCTTTTCCTCAAAATTGTCTTAAATTCAATTGTATTTTTTTGTCGAGTTTGGCAAAATCAGCACAAAACAATCGATGATTAGTATTTCATCTTTTCCTACTCAATATTTTTCATCAAAGAAGATTTATGCCTGCTCCAAAATCACACTTTTGGTTATGAAGTTAAAAAAAGGTGGATCAGAACCTTACACATCTCTCTTGATGCCTTGAATTCTTCATTGCCCTTTTTCATTACTACTAAGGATAAGGAAAAGGCTGAGGTTCTTAACACCTTCTTTACATCTGCCTTTACTAGCCAGACCACTTATCATCTGGGTACTCAGCCTCCCAGCCTGGAAGTCTGGAACGCGGAGCAGAAGAACCTCCTCATAGTTCAGGTGGATAGAGTTAGAGACCTGCTACATAATCTGGACTGTCACAAGTCCATGGGGCCAGATGGGATCCACTTGAGGGTGCTGAGGGAGTTAGCGGATGTGATGGCTGGGCTGCTTTCCATCATCTATCAATGGTCATGTTCATCTGGAGAGAGGTCCCGGATGACTGGAGACTTGATAATGTGCTTCCCATCTATAGGAAGAGTCATAAGGAAGACCCAGGGAACAACAGGCCTGTCAGCCTGACCTCGGTGCCAGGAAATGTGATGGAACAAGTCATCTTGAATGCAATAAGGCAATGTATGTGTGACCACTGGGGGATCATACCCAGTCAGCATGGGTTTGTGAAAGACAATCCTTCCTGACCAACCTCATCTCCTTCTATGACCAAGTGACCCACCTGGTCAATGAGGGAAAGCCTGTTGACATAGTCTACCTAGATTGCAGAAAGGCCTTTGACACGGTCTTGTGAGAAAAAATAAATAAAAATAAATAAATAATAAAAAAGAAGACATTTCTTTTCAGAAAGAGGAGGCAGGCATTGGAACAGGTTGCCCAGGGATGTGGTGGTGTCACCGTCCCTGGGGGTGTTCAAGGAAAGACTGGACCTGGCACTTAGGGACATGGTTTAGTGGGGTGATATTGTTTGGGGGGTGATGGTTGGACCAGATGATCTTGAAGGTGTCTTCCAGCCTTAATGATTCTATGATTTGCTACATAAGATGAAACTAATTTTGCCCTAGTGACTCACTAAGAAAATCACTGCTTTGTGATCTGTGCTCATCAGATCTAGTCCCCACCCTGTACTTCAGACAGATCAACCAGCCCTGTACAATGCTTTTGCAGTAGCTTGCCCTCAGCCAGTCCTGTGCCATCCTGCTGCCAGGAGCTCATATTCTCTCCCTCTAGGGCATCATTCCAGGTACCTTGTGCTCTCCTGGAAAAGTGGAAATGAAGGAGCCCTTTGAGGAAGAGATCATAGAATCATAGAACATCCCAATTTGGAAGGGACCCACAAGGATCACAGAATCACAGAATCACGGAATCACAGAACTGTAGGGGTTGGAAGGGACCTCGAAAGATCATCGAGTCCAACCTCCCTGCAAAGCAGGTTCCTCAGAGCAGGCTGCCCAGGTAGGCATCCAGACGGGCCTTGAATATCTCCAGAGAAGGAGACTCCACAACCTTTCTAGACAGCCTGTTCCAGTGCTCCGTCACCCTCTCTGTGAAGAAGTTCTTTTGCATGTCGGTGCAGAACTTCCTGTGTTCTATTTTGCGGCCATTGCCCCTTGTCCTACCCCCACAAACCACTGAGAAGAGGTTAGCTACATCCTTCTGTCTCCCACCCCTCAGATATTTATAGACATTGATAAGATCCCCCCTTAGTCTCCTCTTCTCTCAGCCTGTCCTCATAGGAAAGATGGTCCAGGCCCCTTATCACCTTTGTGGCCCTCTGCTGCACTCTTTCCAGGAGATCCTGTCTTTTTTGTACTGGGGAGCCCAGAACTGGACACAGTACTCCAGGTGAGGCCTGACCAGGGCAGAGTAGAGGGGGAGGATCACCTCCCTCGACCTGCTGGTCACACTCCTTTTAATGCATGCCAGGATCCCATTAGCCCTCTTGGCCACCAGGGCACACTGCTGGCTCATGGCCAACCTGTCATCCACCAGGACCCCCAGGTCCTTCTCCTCAGAGCTCCTCTTCAGCAGGTTGTCCCCCAGCCTGTACTGATACTTCCGGTTGTTCCTTCCCAGGTGCAGGACTCTACACTTGCTCTTATTAAACTACATCTGGTTTCTTCCTGCCCATCTCTCCAGCAGGTCCAGGTCTCGCTGAATGGTAGCACAGCCTTCTGGCGTGTCAACCACTCCTCCCAGCTTTGTGTCATCAGCGTACTTGCTGAGGGCAGACACCATTCCCTCATCAAGGTCATCGATGAAGATGTTGAACAAGGCTGGACCAAGCACTGACCCCTGGGGAACACTGCTAATCACAGGCCTCAAGCCAGACTCTGCACCACTGATCACCACCCTCTGAGCTCGGCCAGTCACCCAGTTCTCAACCCACCTCACTGTCCACTCATCTATCCCACACTTTCTCAGCTTTGCTAGCAGGATGTCAGGATGTCATAGGGGACAGTATCGAAAGCCTTGCTAAAGTCAAGGTAGATGACATCCACCGCTCTCCCCCCATCAACCCAGCTGGTGATGCCAACATAGAAGGCAACGAGGTTGGTCGAGCACGACTTCCCCTTGGTGAATCCATGCTGACTACTCATCATAACATTCTTCTCTTCCAATTGCTTGGAGATGGCATCCAGAACAAGCTGTTCCAACACCTTTCCAGGGACAGAGGTGAGACTGACTGGCCTGTAGTTCCCTGGATCCTCCTTCCTGCCCTTCTTGAAGACCGGAGTGACATTGACTATCCTCCAGTCTTCAGGCACCTCACCTGTTCTCCAGGACCTTTCAAAGATGATAGAGAGCGGCTCGGTGACCACATCTGCCTGCTCCCTTAGCACACCATGCATCCCATAGGGATCCATGGATTTGTGTGCGTTGAGCCCACTCAGACGCTCCCGAACCACTCTCACATCTACCAGGGAGGAGCCCTCCATTTCCCAGACCCTTTGTCCTCTTGACAGGGGCGAGGAGTCCCAGGGGGGTGTCCTTGAAGCAAAGACTGAAGCAAAGAAAACATTCAGTTTCTCCGCCTTCTCGGCTTCTTCCGCGCCCAGGACCCCCCCCCCCCCCCCCCCCCGTTCAGCAAGGGACCCACATTATCCCTAGTCTTCCTTTTGCTGTTTACATACTTGAAAAAAAAAAAAAAAAAAAAAAAAAAAATTTCTTATTTTCCTTTATCTCTTTAGCAAGCCTCATCTCTAGGTGGGCTGTAGCCTTGCTCGTCGTGTCCCTGCAGGCCCTGACATAACGTCTATACTCCTCCCAAGAGGACAGGCCCTTTTTCCACATTTCATAGACCTTCCATGTTTCATAGACCTTCCTCTTCCTTTTGATCTTATTGATGAGCTCCTTGCTCATCCACACAGGTTTCCTGCCCCCCTTCCCCGATTTCCTATTCTTCGGGATGCACCGATCCTGAGCATGGAAGAAGTGCTGCTTAAATGTAGCCCAGCTCTCACAAGCACCCTTGCCCTCAAGCAACCTAGCCCATGAGATGCTCCCCAGCAGGTCCCAGAAGAGGTCAAAGTTGGCTCTTCAGAAGTCCAGGGTAGCAATCCTGCTTTTAGCCTTACTTCCTCTGCCTAGTTCCATCTGGAACTCCACCATCTCATGGCTGCTGCATCCCAAGCTGCCTCCAACCTTCACATCCCTAACAAGCCCAACCCTGTTGGTAAGAACAAGGTCCAGGAGCACCACCCGCCTTGTCGGCTCCTCCACCACCTGCCTCAGAAAATTGTCTTCAATGCATTGTAAGAACTATTTGGACTGCGCGTGCCTGGCCGAGTTGCTTACCCAGCAGATGTCTGGGTAAAAGTCCCCCATGAGGACCAGCACTCATGATCGTGAGGCTACTAGCAGATGCTCATAGAAGGCCTCGTCGACCTCCTCCTCCTGATCTGGTGACCTGTAGTAGACCCCCACCACCATGAATCATTGAGTTCAACTCCTGGCTCCACACAGGTCTACCCAAAAATTCAGACCATATGGCTAAGAGCATAGTCCAAACACTTCTTAAACTCCAACAGGCTCAGTGCCATGACTGCATCCCTGGGGAGCCTGTTCTAGTGCACAACAATCCTCTTGGTGAAGAATCTTTTCCTGATATCCAACCTCAACCTCCCCCGTCTCAGCTTGACACCATTCCTTCGGGTCCTGTCGCTGGTCACCAGAGAGAAGAGATTGACACCTGTCCCTCTGCTCCTCCTCATCAGGAAGCTGTAGACCATGATGAGGTCTCCCCTCAGCCTCCTCACTTCCAGGCTGAATAAACTAAGTGACTTCAGGCACTCCTCATTTGTCTTCCCCTCTAGGCCCTTCACCGTCTTTGTAGCCCTTCTCTGGACACTCAGACCTTCTCTAGACATTCAGCCCTTTTCTGGATCCTCTTAACCCTTAACAAAACCCTTCTAGCATTGGCTCACACCCTTCTCTACCAGCATGCAGGCACTCCTCTCTGCTGAGCACCCAGCATGAGACTGAAGTAGGTTCCACAAGAATGGGATGTATGCTTTGCAGCTCAAGAGATACCTGTGTGTGTATACACACATACATCTAATGTATACAACTACCCATGAATATAGGTAGATAAGTAGATAGGTAGATTTAATAAGATGCAGGGGAATCCAGGAGTATAGCCATACCATCTTTTGTGCATCTAAAGTGTTATTTTCAAGGGTATTCAGAACCCACCAAAATTTTGACACTACTAAAGCAAAATCCAGAGCTTTTGAAAAGGCATCAAACAACAAGCCAAATAAAATCTTTGTGCTTCATTTATCTTGCTTTCTCTGCAGTTTCTGAGCACCCTGTTTAGCCTATTGTACCTAAGACAATAGTCAATGCCACATTGACAACAATCAATACCACAGCTTCATTGCCCCTTATAACAGTACAACCATTTTCCTCTCCCCATACATAAAAATCCATGTGGTCTTGTTCTATGTTTTTATAATAAAGAATGCTCTTTGTTCTAAATCTTTTAGACTTCTGAGTCAACGTGTGTTATGCAAGTGCTGAATCTGCTAACATCTCCTGTCTTTACTCAGCAAAAGAAATATTTGCATGCAGTCAGCAAAAATAGTTAAGCATTTCTGTAAAACTGCATTAAACACAAGTTACTGACTAATTCCCCACAAGGCTCTGAAGTTTATACATAGCAAGAGCCCACCGAAAACTCTGAAAATTAATTCTGTGAACTTGATTTTTCATATTCAAATTGCAATATTTCCTTATAACAGATCACAATAAATTTCGACTAAATGTTGTCATTAATGAGATTAGAAGTCTTTAGCTTTTACTACATTATTTTTTTGTTTACATGGCATGATTGTACAATGTTTTATGGCACCACCTACTGAAAAATAAAGTGATGTAAAAGAGTTTAACAAATAGTGAGAAACTACCCTGGTGCTTCATGTGTTCAATTTGAAAACATATACCCCGGCAAATTTTATAACTAAAGGTTAAAATTTCATTTGGAACTTAAACAGTTTGTTCTTCCCAGTAGCTATAAAAATATTATTTGACTTAAGGATGAGCACTTCTGACTGAAAAATAAATAAATAAATAAATCCAGCTTTGAATTTTTGTATGCTAACCTTCACAAACCATATTTTTTGGCACAAGGTACAGATTATAAATCACCATGAAGACATTGGCAAATACATCCTAGTTTACTGCATTAAAAAAAAAAAAAAAAAAAAAAAAAAAAAAAAGGAAATCCTCAAAGAAAATCCTGGGCTAATATGTACACTTAGACTTAAGCAAAAACTTCAGAATAAATAATTTTATTAAACATTTTCTTGCTCTTTTAGGAGGCAGAGCACAAACTGACCCAAAATACTGAAATACTGAACTGACCTACATTCAGATTACTTCCTAGTTAGCAGTGAGGTCTTGAAATGAACTATATTCAAAATTCACACTAGACTGTTTATAAGAAAAATATTCTTTTTGATTTCATGAAAATATATATCCAAACCTTTATGGTAATACAAGCCTGTAGGCAAGCCTAAAGAGCTATTCTAAAGAGAATATTTCTAAAGGAGCTTTCTCTCAAAATTTTTCCCCATTTTACTTATGACAAACAATGCTATCATGAATTATTTATATGATCCAATAATCAGTGAATTTAATAACATGATATTGTCATGCATTCATGAAGTTTTAAATCACAGTTATGCTGCCTTCTTGGGTTAAAGGCCAATGTGTTGTTTTACAAAGGTCAGGGCTCTTAGAAGAATCATTTTTGGAGCACATTTTTATCTTCTTTCACTCCTTTGTATTACTCAGAAAGCATCACTTCCCTGGCTGTGCCCCAGAAGATTGGAGGGCAAGAACAATTATGTCCTGCAATGCCTTTTCCTGTCCCTTGACATCTCAGGCATGGCAATGGTGGGAAAAACTAGCACGTTGTGTGCTAATGGTCCTTAACCTGTGCACGTGCCTCACGGCTACTCTCTCTCATCTGGGGTGGGCCAGCAATGCAGTGAATGGGAACCAGCTTCCTTCTTCTGGGCTGTTTCCCTGTGACTGTGAAAGGTTGAGTCACCTGATGGTGAGGTTGAGTCACCAATTCCTGAAGTCAAGGCCATGCAATGGCAACCTTGCCAAGACTTATGCAAGGATCCCAAAGCTCGAAGGGAGAGCAGGCAGAGCTGGAAACCCAGGGGAGCCCTACTCCTGGCAAGAGGGAGATGATGAACAAGCAGGGAGGCAGGCCTTTCCTTCACCCTACAGCAGTCAGTATGTAGCAATTTGGAGCTTGATTCAGGAAATACAGCTTGTGAAAGGTTTGTAGGAAACAGATGGGAAACACAAGCATTTGGATAACACATGTAGCTGGCCTAGGTACTCAGGTGAATAAAGCCAGCATATGTCTATCATGATTATCACACAAATTTGTGCAATTTAGGATTGCATATTAGATTACTATGATATAAATTGGAACTTGCAGGTAAACATTTTAATGAGTTATGGAAGTGCAAATGGTCAATATATATGAAGAGGAAAAGATAAAAAGATCATTGACAAGATTTTGCAGAAATGTGATATCAATAAATTGTCTATGAACATTTATGTGTTAGAGTTAACATTAGTAAATGCAAAATAGTGTGTATTTTTATTGTGCAACACATGCAGACTCTAAGCAATATTTTGGAACTGGTAATCTATAACTGCATGTTGATATTTACAATTATTAACTTGAACAGTAAATTGATTTTTGTAGTCCAGGTGCTCCCCTGGACAAGTGTATAAAGTCATTGTTATAATGCAGGATTTTTTTTCCCCATTCTAGGTTAGTTATTGCAGATTTCAGAAAATTATGCTGGGAATGGTGAGGAAATGTAATTTGTTTCTTGTAATTTGTTTCTTTTGCAGCCACATTTGTGCAGGTGGTAAGAGATCTGCAGTGTTTAAATAAACTTTAATGGAGAGGAATCTGAGGGCAGATATATAGCTCAGGCAGACACAGATGTCCCAGCTTGAAAGTACCGTACTTGTTTCTCTCTCGTGTCCACATGCAGAGGAGTAACATTTGCATACTAAAAGAACACAGGTACAAACCACGTCACAACTGCATTATGCTTACAAAATTTTGTTTTGAATAATGGCATAAAACACAAGTTGAAAATGATACTTTTTTAATGTACAAATGTACATTCTTTTTAATGTGTGAATATACACAGGTATGCATGCTGTATACAAATGTAATGGCCAAGCGCTGCCCTCCAAAAAGCACATGTAATTCCAAGGAAAATATTTGGCCATTATGTTGGTACACAGCTGGGTGAAAAATAATACTGTAATACAAACTAATGTAATGACACTTCTTAAAGAAAAGTCTATGTATATAGCAAAGGGAAAAACTAATGAGAAGCAGATGTACACAGGAGAGTATTTTGAGTTAAATGCTATATGTGGTTTCATTTAGGCATGTGTTTCTTTAGCACGTGGAGAACGAGTGTATATATAGCTATGCAAAGGAAAACATTAGTTGTTGAAAAATGTGTACACTCTCAGGAAAAGAGGCTTTAAAGGGGAAAGTATTCAGATGAAGAAGCAAATTCTCTAAGTCTCAGGAGAGCTCAGCACTTTTAAACTACAATTAATTAATTCTTCTACATTCCAGGATGCCAAAACAAATGAAAAGATCAATTTCTTTCTGTACCCACAAGACAGTGTTTGCTGCAGCTGCAACCAGGCCAGTGGTAAGAGTCCCTGCCCAGGTGAGGGGACCAAACCAGCAGTGGTGGCCCTCTGATGCCCAGCAGCACACTCTTGTCAGTGTATGCTTTGCAAAACTGACCACAGTGGTAACATCTGCTGAGTGCTCAAGAATTTGGCTGGAAAAACAGGTAACTACTCCCTCCTCTTTGTAGGACAGAAAGGAGATCCATTTACCAGTGAAACATAGTGTTGTGTTTTTAAATAATGCAGTAAGGCAAAACTATTTTTTATGAGATATTACTGGAGCAGAGAAGTGAAAAAGCATTAACATAGCCACCGCAAGAGAAAAGGTATTTTTCAAGGGACATTTAGGTAATAGACAAATATTTCACTCACACTTCTGCAGACACTCAAAATTGAAGAAAAGGCTGTTATGTTCATATTAGAGGCAGCTTCTAGGTATCTCACTGTTTGGAGGAAGTGTACTGGCCTGTTAGCACAACAGCATCCAGCTATTGTACCTGCCTCCCATATACATGGTGTACCTACCTCCTATATGTATGATGCAACTGTTAGACAACATGAAGGGCCTGATAAAGGATGCAGCAACTTTCAGTCCATGTTTTTTTTGTTTTTTCCTCAGTAATGCTCAAATTCTACTACAGAGTCTTTTTCTGAGAATGTTGCTGTTCCTTCATTGTACATTATCTCAGCCTGGGGCCAGTTAGTGTCCAACTTTCAGCACATTCAAGATCTTGTTAGAGAGCACATTTTGCAGATTCACTTCACAGAAAGATAAGCAGTAAGTATATAAATATGTAGTCTGACCATTGATGTAGCCCAGTTAAACTCCTTTTGAAGTTTTCTGTTTCCTCCAAGGTCCTTATTGTGCCTGATTCATATCAAGTTTTGGTGAGAAATCTGCCTCTTTATTCAAAAAAGTAGTATCTTCTTTGAAGACATTTCCACTAGCCACACAGAGCAAAGTCCATGCAGCAAGATACTTCACTTGAACTACTAAGTATTGCTGGTGTCATGTTTAGAGGAATATGGCCTCTCTCCTCACACCATGCCATTCCTGAATTCTTTCTCAGTTATCAGGATAACAACTTATACAACCCTGTAAGCTGTTAAATGCTTCCAAATCTGCTTTGCAAATTCAACCCTCGGGGCTAAAATGGACCTAACAGAAAAGAGATCATTTGTAATGATCCCTGGCTTGTATCAGAAATAGTGTGACCAGCAGGGCTAGGGAGGTGATCGTCCCCCTGTACTCAGCTCTGGTGAGGACGCACCTCGAGTACTGTGTTCAGTTTTGGGCCCCTCGCTACAAGAAGGACATCGAGGTGCTTGAGCGGGTCCAAAGAAGGGCGACGAAGCTGGTGAGGGGCCTGGAGAACAAGTCCTACGAGGAGCGGCTGAAGGAGCTGGGCTTATTCAGCCTGGAGAAGAGGAGGCTCAGGGGCGACCTTATCGCTCTCTACAGATACCTTAAAGGAGGCTGTAGAGAGGTGGGGGTTGGCCTGTTCTCCCACGTGCCTGGTGACAGGACGAGGGGGAATGGGCTAAAGTTGCGCCAGGGGAGTTTTAGGTTAGATGTTAGGAAGAGCTTCTTTACTGAAAGGGTTGTGAGGCATTGGAACAGGCTGCCCAGGGAGGTGGTGGAGTCACCATCCCTGGAAGTCTTCAAAAGATGTTTAGATGTAGAGCTTAGGGATATGGTTTAGTGGGGACTGTTAGTGTTAGGTTAGAGTTTGGACTCGATGATCTTGAGGTCTCTTCCAACCTAGAAATTCTGTGATTCTGTAATACCAAGGATAAGGAGAAACTAAGGAAACAGCTTTTTTAATGGTACTCTCCAGAGTGAAACAACTTCTGCAGACTTTGGATGAGGCTCTCAGAGCACAAGAGAGAGTCCAGATATTCCTAAACTGTTGTGTTTAAAGCCGACATCAGGCTGGGCTGCTCTGGAAAGTCTTTTCAGAATATCACTATCAGAGATCACTGTTTCAGTCTTGATCTTACAGCTGCAAATGTCAATGGAATCACAGTTATAAGTCTAGAAACCATCACTGTTTTAACATATGAGTATCAGCACTACTGCCTGTGTTCCACAATAACTATATTGCTTTAACTCAGTTCTGCTTTACTGCTTGTGAGAGCTCTTTCTTTTTCTCACGCATTGGTAGCCTGATCACAGAAATCTGGCAGACAGATCTGCCAGCATTGCCAGACCCTCTCCTGTAGCCACAATGCCAGGATGATTCCCATGCAAGGAGAAGGGTGGCCTGGCATTGCCTTTCTGGCTAGTTTAAAGACTACAGCTTGTCTGCAAAGCGACAGAAAATGTGAAAACCACATGAAAACCACCAGTCCCATGAAGCAACAATTGCAATCTCAGTTTTCCTATGACCATGCATATTCCACATCAAAGTCCTCAAAGCAAACTGGGAGTGTTTCTCTTCCCCTCTTTACTTAGTGGCCAAATCATATTGTGGAGCAGTTAAAGTAGAAACTTTTTTCCTTTGCAGAAACCTTGTCAAAAGCATCAGGAGTAGATAGCTACTTTCATAAGCTTTAATCCAAATTCATCAACAATTTAATGCTGCACACTGTAGAATAGGGTAGCGATAATGAAAAAAAAATAATTGAACAAACAGAAAATGAACCCAAATTCCCTTTTTTAATGTAATTAGGAATACAAAGCACTGGGGTAAAAAATTACCTTTTATTCTGGAAACTATTTTCAGCTGTGTCTCACTCTATAGAGCCACAGAGACATTTGGGCTTTCTTCATTATATGAAAAAAAAAAAAAAAAAAAAAAAAAAAAAAAAAAAAAGTTCCTCAATCTTTTTTAAAGATTTAAAATGAGGCCATTGTAAAACAGAAAGAAGTATAGGAGACCCATTTTCTAAGGTCACTAAACAAATCAATCCAGATTATCTGATTCCTCTCTTGCTCTTTTCCTCACTGTTCTTGTAAAACATATTCTATGTTAACTTTCATATTGATGGAAGGCTTTGGCCAGTCTAAACTTCTTCTCTATCTTTCATCCAGTGGCAATTCAGCACATAAACACTTCTGATGATGTAAGTGTTGGTGCAAAATTCTCAGGCAGCATGTCCAGAAGGGAAGAGGATAACTGGGGAAGCTGAATATTGTTGCAACATATCCTGTGACTGGGAAAGTAGTGCTTTTGGGAAGGACAGTAATCACCCAGAAGTGGGCAAAAGAATGTTATGTTTTCCAATGGCCTCCTTCAAAAAGAGTGGACTTTAGAGATGTTTGAATTCAGAAAATAATCTACTAACTGTGCTATGTGTAGTACTACCTCCTCCCAGAAAAGTCTGTTTATACCTCCAGCTTGTTGGCAAATGTGAAACCCCCAGCTGGTAGAAATGCAGTCTCACAGAAAACTGAATTTTTCACAGGCAGGCACTTCAGAATCTGTGGTTGTGGTCTTTGCTACCCAATGACCTAATTTTGCTGGTTGAATAAGAGAGAAAGTGGGAGGAGTGCATCTCAGAACGTACCATTTTTAATAGGTAACAGGCTATGGTCTGAATGGCGTATTCGACTTATAATTAAAATAACTGGTACGTGTTGAATTCCTGAGATAGCCACACCAAAAAAAAAAAAATGAATGTGATGTGTACTACTGATTGTGTTGGATTTCCTTCCGACTCCTTTCATTAAGATGTTCTATTCCCGTAAAACAAAAACATTTATATTCTCACATGTACGTCAATGGCAAGAGATCAGTTTTCAAAACCTGCCCCATTTCCTCAGTGACTCAGCTTCTCAACATTGCACTGTTTGCATAATGAGAGTAACTAATCCCTGGAGTAAATAGACCCACTACATGCTGTCCCTACCAAACTTATGTCATTAAAGGTCATGTAAAATGACTTACTTCCTTATATACTTCTTTATAGTGTCCCACGTGTGCCATACATCTTTCTAAAAAGTACAGTTCATGACACATGACAGCAGGAACAAAAGAGCAGTGAAAAAAATATATATTTGCACTTGGCTTTGAAAACAGAACACTACTGATATTCAGACAGCAATAAATATGCACTTGCCAATTTACAGAGAGAGTAAGAAAAAGGGAAAGGGAAATACTTTATATTATATGATTTTGATGTATATCTTACTGACTAAACAGGATATATTAAACTCATTCAAACATTAGACCTAGTTGGCTAAGGTACATCCCCCTTCCTACCACAAAGTAAGAGCTTCACCTGAATGTCTCTTCTGAGATCCATTTTCACACCCAGAGTTCCTTGGAGATAACACAGAGACTATAAAGAGGTACACAGGTGTTACACTGTGATACAAGTGTAAGTTCCATGTTGCAATTTTTCTAGGGAATAAGTGCATATCCTACTAGAAACTCATTCAGCAATCACTGAATTCAGTAAGACGTCATTGATTTGACTTCAGTGTGCAGGTGTAATATGTCCACTTGTAAGAATGCTCTTCAAATCTCTGTTTTTCATACCCTCCAATACAGACAGAATGTATTTTATGGGCAAGTTTCCAGTGAGTTCTTAGTATGATTTTTTAAAAACAATTAAATACAAGGTAATAGTGTAAAATTAAATTCCGTAGTCATTACTCCTGAAAATCACTCAATTTATTCCAATGACAAATACAAATGGTGCAGTTCTGATCTCTGCTTCTTTCCAAATATTAATTGCATAAGCTCTTCTAGACTGCTGGAAAATGGCTTAAAACCAAGGGGAACACAGACAAATGTGTTCAAATGTGTTACCAAGAATGCAGGGGCAGTTGTGCTTCAGAGTGAAAAGAAAAGTCAACAGTGCTTGTCTCCTCTTTCCCATAAAGAGTCAGCTCACAGAACTATCACTCTCACAATTTAGGCAGATACATTACTAACCATGGGTTGCACCACCCATCTTGTTCCTTTCTTATTTTAGAGGCAAGAGGCAGGTGAAAATGAGGAAAACCAAGTATATCTTACCTGTTCTCTGTGTCAGCTTTGCCCAAACACTTGCATTACCAGAATCTTTCATTTGTTTCTAATTACAATGGAATTGAAGGTGAAGAAGATTTAGGCAGGGACTTTGTCTCTAATTTATTTTACCTGTGTGGGCAACAAAGCAAAAAACAGCAATGCACAAAAAGTGCAGTGGAAAACAACACTTTGTGACATAGATGGTCTCATTCATGAAGAAACATTTACAGTACAGAGGCTGTCTTACTGAATAGGGCAGAATATGTATGGTGTGTAAGGCCTACTAACTGTACAATAAAGTACAACTTCATCTTAGATGAAAGATATTGTGATCACTTGCTGAAGTATTAAGAAGTTCAGAAAAGACATTTTAAGAAAAAAGCCATTTTGAAAATCCTGCAGTACTGCACTGTATCTATTCAGTTAGATGTTTCACCATAAATTCCTAACCAGCTCCAGCTTAAAGATGCTCATGCATTGATTTTAACCCCAGTAATTTTGGTTGTAAATACTAACACAATTGAAAATCTGTAATCTGAAATTACAAGGTCTTTTAATGCTGATCGTGGGAAAACAAAGATGAATCGCTAACAAAGGTGTAGTCTTTTTTACTCCATGGTATACTATGTTAAAAAGAAGATAATAAAATAAAATAAAATAAAATAAATAAAATAAATAAAATAAAATAAAATAAAATAAAATAAAATAAAATAAAATAAAATAAAAACCCTGGCCTTCAGATACCATCTAGAGTGTTGTTGTTGACAGTTAAGTAACCAGCACACCAAGAAAGAAAAGAACAAAGGTATGTACTAAGCAAATCATCAAGTAAATGAGACCAAAGAGCCATAGTAAATCTCACTCTTGCCAAAAGCTAATTCAGTCCAAAATGTCTGAAACAGTAACACAAGAAGAGACACGTTTAATCCTTCTTTGGTCACACCAGTTGCATTTCAAGGATAAACAATTGTCTTGAGTTTACAGAGTCTAATTCCAATGTGTTCTGTCATTTCTGAAAGGTACAATGGGCTTTTGAATTTACACAGAGAGACAGTTTTAAACAATTGCTGTTTTATTTAAAGCTTTATTGTACCTTTTCTAAAGTCAGTCATTACAATGTATCCCCCTCTTTAGGAATTACAAGATATTGTGTGGAGACTACAAGATGTTCTTACACAATATCAATTTACTGCTCAGAAGTAAGAGTTAATATTGTCTGAGGCCTGACATAGTTCAAAGACTGCAAGGCTTTGCAGTGGGTTTGGAAATAGATCAAAAATCCCAAAGGGATGAGGCCAGGCCCCTAGCAATTGCCTTCAACTATATTGTGCAGAAAGCTGAAAAATATAACTCATGCTTCTCACTGCTAATCTTTGGTGTCTTAATTAAGCGATGACCATCTAATCTTCTAACATCAAAAATAATCCAATGTTTAATGAAAATATGGCAATAAACTGCTTGCCTCTTTCCTTTGTTTCCAAGTACATGTACACATACTTCTACAAAGACTCATTAGCTAATGAGTTCAGATAATTTTTCTGGCTTTATGAACCTCTGACTGACTTTTGACAGAATGATACAAGATATCCAGAATGATCAAAGAAATCAAATAATTTAGGATATTTCCTTGGAGATAACTTATTGACTCTGATACTTGAATAATGGTGTTCTTTCTTTTGCTTCTATCTTGGTTAAAAACACTTCTTATATATAGTTAGAGAAAGTGTGGTTTCCTTGTTGAAGGTAGAAGGAGCGTTAGATTTCATTTGCAAGAGCAGATGCAAAGTATGCCATTTGTCCTTATAGAAACAAACGTTATCTTCAAAAACATCTTAGTATCATTTTGCACATATAATAATTTCAATAATTTAAAATATTTCTCTGCCTAAAAAAATAACCAATAATTTCAATGTTGTTAAGGGACCTTGCATGCTTTTTTGAAGCTCTTTCAGTGGAGTCTACTTTCCAAAGAATGCAATTACTGAAAATCAAGTATCTCCCGTCTTTGTCAAACAGGACATTCAAAATCAAAATTCCAAACAATCTTTTCAAAAGTTTTCTTGTGGCTGGACATTCCTAACAACTCTAATGTATTCTAGTCCATATGTTCAAGTCTGGATGCTTAGCAATAACCATCTAAAAGACTGAGTATCCTATACAACTTGATAATTTCTTGAAAATCTTCCCTACTAAGAAATACTGTTGAGCTTTAAGGCAGCATATGTATATATGTAGTAAGCCTGTAGCTTTATATAACACTCAGGTTGTAGATAACTATAAGCAATCATTGTATATGTAAGAGGTAGTTCATAAAGCAGACAAAAACAAGTACTGGATATATCCAAGGTCAGAGAGGATTGAGGGGGAGTTTCCCAGAAACCAAGGGTAAAGCACTTCCAGTACAAATAGTCTGTTCTCATTCAATATCGCTTTGAATCTAAAAAGACATTAAAATTTAATTTCACACACAGTATCTGAAGCCAAAGTTGTTAAAAAATCTCTGGTAAATACAACCTCCACCATTCATCATTCTTTGAAAAATGATTGATTTAAATAAAGAGAGCATAAAGCCAGACTCACCAGATGAGGAGGGCATTTCAAGTCCTGTTATAATATAATCCATCATCTTTTGTTTGTAAAATAGAAATACTTAAAATACCTAAGGAAAATATTTTAAAAATGTGATTTCACTTGTATTTAGAACAAGATATGCCACATCCTGCTGATGTTATTTGTGATGACACTGTTTAATTTTAAGCAATGTTGAGGTCCAAAAATAGAATAAGATTGTGGGAACAACTGGTTGTGTCAAAAAGGATTTTAATATATTATTCAAGGAACAGACTAGGAATGCAGTGATATCGCAGTGATATCCTGAGGGTAAGACAAAATTAACCTGTTCGTTGTGCAGGTTCTCTTTATACCATGCTCATGGGACAAAGAGGATCTTGGGATTCAAGACAAGAAGGTGTCTGTGCATGAACAGAACATCTTCAGAGCAATATAGAAACACAAGATGGTAGTCAAGCAGATGATTGTATATGTAGATGTAGATCTAAAAGACATTTTGAAGTAACCTATATTTTAAATCACTATGTTTTTTTGTTGTTCTACAAAAAGTAGTAAATTCTTCCAGTGGCTGTTCTGCTTTGATAACTGTTGTGGAGACACACAGTAGATGCCTAACTGCCTCAAGGGCATCAGGATCTAGTGAAAAGCATTTACATGTGGCCCCAGCTTTATCACTTACCCAGAAAACAACATTAAGTGTAACTACTCTGGAAAAGGAATAACAATCATATATAATATATAGTAAGAGAGAAAACAAAGGAGATTTAGGAAATAAAAAAATGGGAATCTTCAGCTTGCACACAGTACTTCCCTCAAAACATTTCTATCCTCAGTTCTGCCTAAAAACTCTGATACAACTCCTTCAGTTACATGAATATCTCTGCAAGTTCAATGTGGATAATGAAGGAAAAAAGGATTACAGGTTTTGCTCTTAATAGAATAGGTAAAGCCTACTGACAAAGCTTAGCTATTAGGCTTATCCAACTTGAAATGTACTGATAGCAAACACAATCAATTCATCTTACCTTTCAATGACACTTAAAAGACAGAATGAAAATTTTGTTCAAATATATTTTGTTCTGTGGCACTACAAAAAGGGGAAAAAATGAAAAAGTCCATAATTTGTTCAAATCCCCCCAGTGTGACAGCTGCAATAGATGTGATTAATCAGCCACAAACAGCAAACAATATGTGGAGGACACAGGCAGGCTGCACTTCAATCTAAAATTCCACAAAACACTGCAGTCTGCAATGTATCTATATCCAAAACCACTCCAAAACTAACACATGACATTAATCATTCCTGGCCATCCATTATAACCTGATGAATTTGCAGAGTTTGTATTCCAGTACACTGGAGACTTAAAAATAATAAAAATAAAAAATAAGCTGGAGCAGCAAAAATACCAGAGGCCAAAAGAATAAATAAAGCTTAGAGGCTCACAGCCCAGAATCAAAATGAATGACCACAAGAGGTAAATGATCCAAGTAGTGGCCTCTACTTCTTATCACAAATGCAAGAGTAGGGTTAAAATCAGTTCATGTAAATTTTCTGTGCAAGGGGATGCAACAGTGGCGATGAAGTAAAATAGATTATAATATCCCATAAAAATATTTTAAGGCCTTTCAGGAACATGACTTTATAGAACCTGCTTACATTTTGAGGAATATAGTTGTTAATTAATATTGCCATTCCATAGTACAGAAACTAGGATACTCCTTTGAGCCTTAAACCTGAAAACACTGTACAGTTGCTTAAATCCAACATAAGTTAGTATATTGCTTATCTACAGTTAAGCGCATGGCTACTGAAGAAAATAATTGCAGCAACCATCTCCAAATCTCTCAGGTCTTGTTCCCCCCAGTCTCACTCCTATTGATGCACAAATTTATCTACTCTTGTGAGTGCAGTGCTAATATCACTGATAGTTACAGTAAACTTATAACTGATTTTAATGGAAAGAGATATACAGGAGGTCAGAGAATAAATGTACCCTTTGAGGAGGTTTCCCAACCTTTCTGTGTTTTAGTTTGCAACCTCAGGAACAAAATCAACACAGCTTCTTTTTTTGCTCGTTTACTGCAAAATAAAGTCTCTCAAAATACAACATCAACAGAAGAATTACAGCTGCCCAGAAATTTTCCAGAGAAAACTTTTCTGATAGAAAATGGGGATTCACCAGAAGCACAACATTCTTCAGATTCTCATCACACCCTCAGCAGCCAGCCCTCCAGATGCCCATTTCCTTGGGCATCAGGAGGTCTGCTTCAGGATCTGGGAGTCTGGAAATTGTGGCTTTTGACCTCTCAAGTAGCATAGGCTCTCCTTGTCTCATAGATACCAAGCACCCTGCAGTTTATAACTTTTAGGTACACTGGGAGTCCTAGTCTGGGCTTCCAGCATACTTCTTCCTAGGAGGCCTACGTCTCAGGCTCCCAGCTCTACAATGTTTGGGATCCTGGGCTTCCCAGACATCCAGACGTGATGGCTGTGTGAGGAGCAGAGTGCTTGGAGCCCATGAGCCCCAGCATCCATGGGAGATCCTACTCTTCCTACTGTCTAGTTCCTTATAAGGTCTGCCTTGAAAATGTTTTATAGAATGAAACTATAGGTCATGCTGACTTTTCCAAATTCCTTGAAAAAAATGGAAATATCTTTTTTGCACTTTGTTTTTAAATAAGTGTAATTGTTGCTATTACTGTTAAGAAATCCTTCCCATGGAATGTGAATTCAGATTTATTTCCAGTCAGCCAAGAAAACAATAAAAATCCAGAAACAATTGGGATTATATTTTTACTGTGACATTGTTTTCTAGGATTTAAATTCTATACAGCCCTTAAGCAGGAGAAGCAATCACTGCCTTAAGATATGGGAGACGATGCATATGTGCTTCCATAGCACACTATTCCAAATTTGAATTTTTGTTTGAAACCTAGTTATTTATTAGACTTAAGGCCTTTGATGCTGTTATTAAAATATCAATAACGTAGGCCAAGTACATTAAAGGCAAAAAAAATGAAAGCATGAACAGAACTCTTTTTCAATTAAGCTAACATGCTGTATTCTTCCACCACTCTGTTAATACAGACTGTGTATTGCGTCATGTTCTCATTACCATTTTTCATTATAAAAATAATTCTATGGGCTTTATAAATACTCATTATCATTTCAATCATAAGAAATTCTAGATCACTAGACTATGGAAAAAGTGTATGCTTAGTCAGCAAAAGCAAAACAGGCCCATTTGATGTATGCCAACATTAAATCTTCCACCACAGGAAAGGAGGCAAAGAATGAATTTGATCCTAGTTATCTTCACTAAAAGTAAAAGATGGCACTACAGCAACAGAACAGGAGAAAGCTTAAATATAAAATACTTAAAATATATAATGGCGATATTCAGCAGAGGAATACTATCTTGTATGATTTTTTTATCATTTAACTTATCACTTTCCAAGGAAACCTAAATTAGCTTTCAGACTTCCCAAAGAATGACCATGTGTTGACATTTATTTATTGAATAGTTTTTCAGCCATATGGGACTCCAGGTGCAGATAGTTAAAGATTTGCATGACTTCAGCTGAGATTCGAAATACAAGTGTTATAGGGGAAATTTCCAGTTTAGAAAATAGGACTCACAATCTCTACTAATTTTTCTACCAGGTGGTTTGAAAACAGCAAGAAAGAAGAATAACAAAGATGGAAAAACTATTCTGTTAAGAAAAAACATATACAAGGAATTTTACTACAGCAATATTTGCTATGAGAATGTATATCATACATTCATGGGTAAAAAGGGAATCATGCAGAAAGCAATATTAACAAAAAAGGTTATTAGAATTTTCACCAGTCCAAACTGATAAAAGATTTAAATAGATGTCTTCATATGCTTATATGAATGTAAATCTTAATACATACTTTTCTTTACCCATACATTTATTTTATTACTTTAATGTCTTCCTAAATTACAAGGAAAATTGAACTCTGTATCAATCTACAGTCAGTTCTTAATACAAACAAAAGGAAACAGGACTTTGTTTCACATATTAAAAAGTGAATTTGAAGCTCTTTCCACACACTTTTGATGAGCTCCTTTCAGTAATTTACCAAGAATCTTGAGAGAAGACCATCAGGTATGAAAAAAGCCTGCACCAGCTACATTCAAGGTGTTGGTGTTGAGCAGTGTATATACATATATATACATATATATATATATATACATATATATATATTGCAAAGAGAATCAGAGACTGCGTAAAACACAGTTCAGTCACTAGTAAATGACCTTCAATTTTTACAGTTTTTATGTAGACTTTCTGGCAATACCACCAATGGCTGAAAGCCAAGTCCAAAAAGTTAAAGGTAAGAATCCTGTCAGCTCAGTCCTTCTCTCTAGACAGCACCTGTCAACTCACACTATATTCCCTTCTAATTTACTGTTCAACAGGGGTAACAATTTACATTAATACATATGAAATGGGAAATTAGGAGAATCTGATTGTCTTGCAAAAGAGATCCTTAATAACTTATCCCCTCTTCCAAGGGAAAATTAAATGAGATCTGACTAAGCTGCATGATCACAGATATACTCAGATCCTTAAAATGACATCATGTGAAATATCT
The DNA here is from genome assembly GCF_011077185.1 of Oxyura jamaicensis. Classification (NCBI taxonomy): domain Eukaryota; kingdom Metazoa; phylum Chordata; class Aves; order Anseriformes; family Anatidae; genus Oxyura; species Oxyura jamaicensis. The sequence continues at coordinate 107,205,408 of NC_048893.1, read as the reverse complement.
CAATGGTGGGAAAGTCTGTATTGATGAGTCATGCATGGCACATCACACACAGCAGCATGCCAGCATGGGGAGAGCTGAACCTGAAGGCAGACCACAAGCAGTTCAGTCCTGGCCCCATCTATATTCAGAACTCAGACATTTCTGGGTTTGACTTCATAAATATTAGCATATTTACATGTGTTACACTTTGCTGTATTAGGTGTAATTGGTGCATTTGTATCATCAGTGTCTGTCAGCTAAGGGACAGCATTGTTCAAGGTCTCATTGAGAAGAATCAATAAGTTGTCTCGGCATGGTCTACATGAAACCTTTCTGTTAAAGCTACACTCAATGTTTTGAGTCACAATCTACAAGCAGGTAATGCCTCTTTTCCAAAGTCTTTATCCAGACATGAAAGCCACTTCTCACAGGCCAGGAAAACCTGCACCTTGCCTTTCCCCTCCTCCTAGTCCTTACTATGTTGTTTTTTCCATCTAACACATCCAACGTTTTTCCAAACTTGAAATGAAATATCTTCTCCTCGGGCAGTGGGGGTGGGAGGTAGTATGGATACCCACACTGCCCAGAAACTACCACCAACATAAGTACAAAACATATGCATGGCATTGGCTTGCTTTAAAATTAGTTTGGTTAACCATTTAAAAATAAAATATTAAAAAAAAAAAAAAAAAAGTATAACCTTTAAAAATAAATTATCTGGAAAAAAAATAAAAAATAATAAAAAATAATAAAAAAAAAACAGTGTCCTAGCATCACTCAGGGTATGTAGTTCATCTATTTTACGTTCTTTGTTATGATATCATAGCATTTTAACTCCTGGAGTAGAAACAGATTAAGTATTCATTTTTGCCATTTATTGAAAATCACATATGATTTTAATCTATGAATGTACAGTATAAACATGGCCTGAATCAAAGACTGATGAAGTCAATGGAAAGATTCCTAATACTATCACAAACTTTGGATCCCGAAGTAAAAGACTCAAGCCTCCTGCTTATGATTCCTCTTGACCAGAACAATTCAGTCGTATGAAACAGTAATATGTGTTATCATGATAACACATGCTAAATGCAAACCATGTCCCAGCAAAGATTTATTTGCCTTTTTTTCCAGTAGAATACTTGCATCACATAAAATTAAGCATATTTTAGCATATGAAGGAACTTGATTCCAGCATTTTCTGCTCGTAGCTCCCTGATGCTTTCTGGTGTCTCTTATTCTGGAAAGAAGAAGAGAAAAAGAGGAAGAAGAGGATGAAGAAGAAGAAGAACAAGAAGCATGGAAAGTTAAATAGTTTTTACCAACATTTCTATCACTATTATGATGAAAAACAATTGTGGGAGCAGCAAATTTTAACTTGTTATGCAAAAGTTACAAGTATTAGCTTTCCCTCACTGTAGGTTGTGAATGTAAGTCCCTTCATTATCTTAACAGCCCACTTTTTCCTGGAAGCTGGAAATGCTTTCCTGGAAGCATTTTTGAAACACCTCTCTTTATCAAATCCAGTAGAAAATATGCAACAGAATCTGGAGTCAAAGGGGAAGAAATCACACATAGTGAGACACAAGCACTGATCATGCACACACATGCACACAGCATAATCACAAAAACTTTAATTTCTTTGTGAAACTGGGCTAAAAAACTATCACCTGAGGAGGTCCTAAGATGAGGAGGAAAAAAAAAAAAAAAAAAAAAAAAAGATAAATATGTAATGTAATGTAATTTTAAGTGAAGGCAGAGACAAAAACAACATGAAAACCACCAAGAGTGTGCCCCAGTATTTCAGTTTAGTTCTTACCTTTGGTAGTTTGGCATACTAATTTCTTTTAACATTTTTGGTGCATATATAAATTATATTAACATGCGAAGTTACTAATCTTTTAACTTTCTAATATATGAAGGAAAACATATGTATCAGTAAAGCTCTTATGCTGTAAAGTTCTTCATTTAATTGTGAAGTCAGTCAGTTTGCTAAACAGATTGCATATTATAAATAATGATATTATGCCGTACCAACTGTAGAAAATCTCCTTGCCCCAATGAACTGCTCAGATATTCCTATTAAAAAAGGAACTCACCATGTCACGACGAGCAAATGTAAAGCACTCGCAAAATTATAGGATGTTCTCTTGGTTTTAAAAAATCAGTTTATAACATTAGTTTTGACACAGCTTTGCTCATAATTTCATTGAAAACCCAACAGTTGCATTTTTATTTTTATTTGAAGCACCCTGAAAATAATATGAATCTTTCTATCAAGTCTACCTGGATTTTTATTGTGGCATATATGATTTTGTACTTGCCAGGCTATGATCACAGTATTCTGTAGCACCTGATGAAATAACTGACTTTGTGTAACAGAGCACTTGACTGGCATGTAAATCTGAGATATAAAACGCAGGAGTAATTTCTGTCACTAGGAACTGACTATGCTGCAGCCATCACTAAAATAAGAATATAATGCATGTGAGAAGCAGAAGCAGTAAGCCTAAGTTACACAACAGTTAGGTGGTCATTAAACACAAACTTGTCTGAATATAATATATTTATCTCCTAAATATATATATATATATATATATAATCACTGCACAACTCCCCAGAATTATTTCTGATGCATCTTTACTAAGCTGCATGAACTAGGATCAGCAGCTGAGAAACAGTATTTTTCTCTTTTCTCAATTCTCACTATTTTTCAGAAAGTATAGAGGATGTAAATAATGTATAGAATATCATATGTATTTTGCTTTAGCACATTCTGTAAAGGGAAAACAAAATCTCACATTGATCTTAGTCTACTGTATGCTTTATCAAAAAACAGTCTCAAGCACACAATATCAATTCAAGGTAAAATTCAGTGGACAAACAAAAAATCTGTTGAAAAAATCCCTTTTATACAATGTGGTTTTATACAGGAATTAGACAGTATGACAGCCTTTAGCTTCCTGCACAGACATGGAAATTGCCTATAATATGAACATGAAGAATTTGGTTCTAAGGACAGTGCAAATGCAAGATTGAGTTGGAAATGGGCACTTGCACCCAAAGCTAAATAGAGGTTTCCACTATCTAATTTTTGTAATTTAGTCTAGAGATTAAATATGTTTTAAGGTACACAGAAATGAGACCTTGGCAAAAAAAAATCCACTATTTTTTCATGCTCAAGTGATTTTTGTTTCAAGGTAAAAATGGAATTTAAAGAAAAGAAAATTCAGTTGTATAAAAATGTCACAAGGAATCTGTTTTATAGATTAGAAAGGATTGTGATTTCTTATAACAGTTGCTTGAAGTTATTACACACTGAGCTTTGCTTGGGATCTTTCTTTCTGGGAACTGTAATGGCTGCTGCCAAAATAAAATCTGTTTAACTGTTTAAGTGAGAGTTTCAAGAGAACCTAATTCAGTGCAAATGAGATCAGCTTATTACAGCTTAATAACTATAACACAGACACAGAAGTAAAGAAAAAAAAATACTCTTGAAAACTTATCTTCCTCCCACCCTCATTCAGACACATAGCCAAGACACTTTTCAGGTTTTTAACTCAGGAAATCTTGAGGGGCTAATGTAAAATAGTGCTCAGATGATTGCAGATCCCTCATGAACTCCATGAAGAGTCAACCACGCTGCTCCAAACTAGGTAACTTCCCTGTATTATCATGGGGCATTATTAGGGCTACCACTGCTACTTAGAGTGCTGAGAAAACATCTGCTGCCAGATCCTGAAAGACCAGCTTTGGAGTTCAATTACCATTTGCTTGGCAGTAAGAAGTAGAACTTGTAAGCAGTACTGAAGAAAAGAGCTTTATTTCCTGAATGCTTCCCATGTATAGTTTGAAAGTGTTTCCATCACAATAAAAGCCTATCAAAGCTGCCACAGATCAGTTTTTGCCCCAAGAACTGCTTCTACAGGGAGGTGGCCTGGACACAGGATGCTGGACTGCTATGTTCAAAGAAACCAGGTAAAACCAAAAATCCTGGGGACCTTAAAACCTCTAAGATCAACACAGAGTAAAAGACATGCCACAAACCACTCCCTGATGGCTTGAAAATGGCTGGGGACAGCTAGAACTTGGATGCTATCTGCAGGAACTGGGAACAGACAAATATGCTTGTGCCTTCATCAGAAAGAAAAGGTACATTTGAAGCCAGGTCTGACTGAATACATGGACAAAAGCTGAGAGTGAGACATACTCCATGGATGGGAAACAAAAGCTGAGTGAGACATACTCCATGGATGGGGGAAAAAAAATGGCAGGGAGATTGAAACCAAAAAACAAAATCAGAGTTCCCAATTAAGAATATGAAAGGTATCAAGATATATGTGAAATAGAACAAAAATAAATAAATAAATAAATAAATAAACCTATCAGTACCATGGAGTGGCAGGAATTGGAGAAAGGGATCTGAAGGATGAGGAGAATATAAAGAAGAAAGCACATTACTTGGTTGGAGATTATTATTTTATGCTGGCCTTGGTAATTGAAAAGCCTTTAGTTGCTGTGTTCATCTGAAATACAATGTGGCTTTTAGCATACTTAGCCTCATTTTCTCCTGTTCCACACAGTCAAAAAAGGAGGGAGTTATTTACTTTTAGTCAGAGTGCTAAGACACATAAGGCCAGTTCTACCAACATCACGTCTCACACCATCAGTATAGCCTATTGAGAGGAAGCTACTGGCTGAGTCCATCTTGTGAGTTGTTTCCTTATGATTAACTTTTCCAAGTCAGGACGGTTGGATGGGGAAATGTTTGGATTAGGTTTGGGATCACATTCCAATGCCTCATAATTCAAAGTATATGGTATATTCTCAACCCTAATGCTATACACAAATCAGTAGTTTTGCACACACTGGCTCCAGTTTAGATACCACCAGTCTCTAGCAGGTCTGAACACCGCCAAATTGAATAGCAATATATGTCTCTGTTTTTTTGACCAAACTTTCAATGTTATTTTGTTTTCTAATATTTAATAATGCTGGTGATTATTCATAAGGCCACACTTGAAATAAATGTTAAATCCATGGAACCATGCAGCTTTATCTTGTCTGAGAATCTGACCTTCATTCTCCTGATTTTGGAGAACACCTTCCACAGAGACAGTCCCCTTGCAGTTTACAGGCTTGGTAACAAATATTTATTCAGAAAAGGTATAATATGGCCAGCAAAATCTGGAGAACATGAGCATGAATACTGACCACAAGCTCATTTTCTGACAGCAGGTAGAATATGACATGAGAAAAGACATCACTTGCCTGTCATCTTTCTCAGCCACACATCAGATATTCTTATATTTAGCAATACATTTTCATTCTATCTACCAACTCACTGTGCCCCCTCACTAACTAACACACTTCACTAACTAACACGCTTCACTAACTAACACAGTTGCTGTAGAACAACTTTTCTCATGGAGATATAAAATGTAATAGAAGTTCTTTTCTGGTGCAAAGATATTTGCTTTTCTTTTTTCATAAAAGTATCTGTGTAGCATGCGAGATGCATATCCCTTTACCTCAGCCAGCCCTTAGTGCTCTGAATGACAGGGTAAACTCAAAGATCAGAAATGAAAAGATGGGTTCTCTTCCATACATTTTCTACAAAATCAAAGGAGTGAATAATTTTACTGCAATTATTCCCTTTCTGAGGGGAAAAACTCCTGTCAATATTCAGTAGCATCACATGTACAAACAAGTGCAGGACCCAGTGGCAACTGGACACAGGGAGTGAACAGGGTCACATCTTTAGGTAGTTAACTCGTATTCTTAAACTGTGTTTTTAGACTTCAGTGTCATCAGGAGAGGGAGATTTCTGACAAGGGTGCTTCCAGAATCTAACCTCAGAAGGGTTGCCTCCACTGCCTGTACAAAGAGACAAAAAAAAAAAAAAAAAAAAAAAAAAAAGAAGGAAAGTAAAAATGAAAGAAGATGAAACAAATAATCCAGGTTCACTCTGTGAATGAGAGGAAGAGACAAGTTTAGGGTCTCTTGATCTTTACTTTAGTACCTGTTCACCAGGACATATATTCCCCAACCTGCTGTGTTGTTTTTGTTTCTAACTGGGAACAATATGGGAAGAGTATTCAAATCATGTTTTCTGAATTTTTTATGAGGCTTGGAAGCTCACAGTATGAGTTAATATTTAACTTCATGGATTCTTAAGTAAGGTGAAACTGAATTAAACAAATTTCTCTCTAAAGAGAGATGTTAAAGTAACAAGTGATCACTGCTGAAAACAGAAAAATCCCTTTCTCACAACTATAATTCCAGATAATTCTGTGATTTGTAGAAAGTATAATGCACCTAAGGCATGTTTCTTTCTCTCAACACACATTGGTCAAGATAAAGACAGAATATATGCTTACTTTTCCTGAGGGCTACTTAAATAACAATAAAAACATATAAATAACAAATTCAACCAAAAAAGATATAGCCGATAAAAGAAGAAACTGACAAAAGGCTTGCTAGTTTAAAAGAACTGACTTCTAAGAAATGTATGATATAAAAAAAATAAAAGCCACAAGGTAAGACTTCAGGATCTCTTTTTTTTTTCCCCTCTAAAAGTAACCTAGTATTCACCTCTTAAAAAGAGATCAGGAATTATCTATACTCTTTAACTGAGTTTTAACTAAAAATAAATAAAAAATAATATAAAAAAATAATATTAAAAATAATATTAAAAAAAAATAAAAAAAACATTGTTATTGTCAAAAGTAGCATGACAAAAAATGTATTTCAGGGAAGGAGGAGGAGGTGTCCTTCTGAGGCTAGAAATTGAGGGAATGTTTACAGGTCAAATATTTTATTTCATGTGAAATATTTTCTTCATATTTTAATAAAAAAAAATAAGAAAATTAAAATTTACGTTTTTTGACTTCAACAAAAAAATCTTTCATGATTTATTTCCCAAACAAAGGAATTCAACTATTTCAAGGCACATAATTTTAGGCTTAAGTTTTTGTTCCAGGAAAAATTTGCTTTGCTGAGGTAGGAAAAAAAGTATTCTTAAGAAGATTACCATTTTTTTCTGACAAACTGATTTAAGTCTCCTATCTTTAAAAACAGGAATTTGAAATTAAGTGAAAGCATAACTTGCTTTTAGAGGTATTAAACTGTATTAATGCCTCAATACATTAATGTTTTTAAACTCACAGATCATCGACTCTGATTTTACACTATAAAATATTTTATAATGTTATTTATATTACTGTCTCAATATTAAGAAACTAAATGTAATATCCATCCAAATTCTTCTTTCATTTATACACCCTTTGAAAATTTGTCCATGCATTCTATCAAATAATTCTCAAGAAAAACTCTCATCTGCATAGTAGCTAACACTTCTAAATAGTCCTTCTCTGTTGCTGTAGTCTTAAAGAAGAAATTCAAACCTGTCCTTTCTATAGTAGAACCATTAACATATTTAAAGATACAAATGAATCTGCCGTCTTTACTGGACTGAATCTAATTTGCTTGGAATATAATTTCCTGTCTTTTGCTTTTCCATAACTAATGATAAGCACAGAAGGGTTTCTGTGTGCTGTCAAAGATTTTCTCTCAGCTTGCCAGGATTCTCCTTGATCCTTGGTTATTAACATAGCAGTATCTCAACATCACCAGTATTTCACCCACCCTCTGTAGGCAATTATAGTTTGAAAAATGTATGCTTTTTGCCAGGGAACAGATGTAGCAATTTTTGCTGGTTTGGTGACAGTGGATATATCTTAAAAGCAGACTTCAAAGAGACAGTGGTGCTGTGCAGATTCCCCTTATATTTCTTCAGCTTTGCTTGACAAGTACAGAAACAGGTGTTCAACGTATATTCATTACTGAAACTAGTTTAAATAGATTGACATACCAAAGAGATTTCACACAAATCCTACATTATATATAGTCATATTATTCAAATCCATACCGGACTTTTTGGGGAATAAACTGTAAAGGATGGTGAACTAGCCTAGTCCTTTTTTTAAAAAAAAAAAAAAAAAAAAAAAAAAAAAAAAAAAAACAGCATGGCCAAACTGCCAAGCTACGACCCCAGTGATTGTAACATCATTAGGAAGTACTCTACCTCACAAATACTTATAGGACGATAACATGAAAACTTGGCTAACAGAAATTGTTCAGTATTTCAAAAATCAATCTTTTTGACCCCTTTTCTTCTAAAGCAAAAGATGAACTATAATTATGAGATGGGTTTCTTTTTTTTTTTCCAACAAATTACCTTTAAAATAAATTCTTATATTTACTACAATCATTAATCCAGAAAAAGTAGCAAATTTATGCCTCATAACTATCTTTCTCTAGTCAGTACTTGCACTGGATGAATCTGTAAGTAAAAACATTTTTTTCATCATTTTGGCTCATGTCACTTTAAATCCTCATTTTAAACTTCAATAATGACTTCCCTTATAATAACTATGCTACATTTATTTCCATTTATCACAATTACTTCCAGTTATTAAACTCTGCACTGAGTTCCGTCTAAAGATGTAGATATTATCTTCAACTACTCTACACCAAGATAATTTTTGGCCTAAACTGATGCCACCCTTTTCTGAGTCAGATGGGTTCTCAGGTATCCAGTCTAAATTTGATTGAAAGGTCCAGATCCACCAAAGGGCCCAATTTTCACTAAATCTAAAACACTGGACTTATCGGAAATATATCCGTAGCAATAGCAATACTGGCAGAGGCAGTAAGTTGGGTTTGTTGGTTGTCTTGTTGAAATAAACAGTCCCAATAAGTGTCATGTGATGTTTTTATTGGAAGGAACAAAATAGGCTTTTGAAGAAGGCAATAATAACAATAATAATAATAATAATACATGCTAAATTAATGAAATTATATAGGGAAATATGTTGGGATTTATTTTTATTTTTTTTTACTGGGACAGGTTTTAGTGATAGAATTTATATTTCAAATGTTGGATCCTGGATAGTGTCTTGAGAGATGAGAGAGGTGAAGCTGTATAAGAACTCCTACATTTTCCTTCTGTTGCTGCATGTCATTTATTGAGCAGATGAATCAGCATATTATGACTCCCAGAGACAACTATTCTTACAATTCAAAAAATTTGGATAGAAATAATACTATATTTGCATTGTAAGTGTGCATTGCCCCATTAGGGACCATGTGATGGATAGATAGATTAAATTAAAAAAAAAAAAAATCCATTAGGAGCCTTATTATTCAAATGGAAGGAAATATACCGAGAGTATCATGGTGATTACCGTGTTCAAGACAGTAGATAGCAATTAATATCAGGAGTTTATTTACACCAGAAATTGGTCCAACAAAGCTTCACATTAATCATGTCAGTGACTTCTTCCAAAGATCTGCATGACTAGGCTGAAAGGGCAGTCCCTAACACCTGTAGTGGCTGATTTCTCACCTCTTTTATCATTGTGAGTTTCAGATTCTGATCAGGCAAAGCTGTTTTGATTTGTCCAAAGCCGCTTTCCCCCCTCCCTCCTGCTGTAGAGGCCTTGCAAGTGGCAGGCACAAGCTGCTTCCCAGACAGGAGGGGATGCTCTAACCCCACCAGAGTCATCTGTCACATGCTCCAAATAATGCATGGTTTCCTTCAACTGTGGTCAACCAAATTGCACTAAAACAGTATTCTCATTCCCCAAGCAGCTTTCCTAGCCATAAAAGCATTTAACTCTGTCAGACAACAGACAAGGCGTCTGTGGAAAAAGTCTGAACCAAGCTGATAAGCACTTTAGAAAAAATAGTGAACATACAGTCCTTTGAGGGTACAACCCCTCCATATGTACGAGTATTAAGTATGGCAGTTTTTTATCATTCTCCTGACAGGGAGCCTGCAGTACATCTGTAATTTAAAGTAAGTAATTCATGTTGTGCAAACCAATAATTTTAATCATAAAATTATCTTTAGCTCAGTCTTCAGTAGCAAGTTATAAACACCTTTCTTTCCAGTTTATTATATTTAATTAAACAGAAGTTCATTACTGTATGACTCTTGGTTTCCATCCTGTTGTTTTTCCAGAAATTAAAGCTTTGTTTGCAGACACTTTCCAACTTAAGCACATCTATGATGTATCACAGCCCTTCACCTTAAACACATGTACCATAGCTGTTCACACATTTAAGCTCTTGGCTGTGTCCCAGTGAAGATACTCCAGGTTAATATTTGACAGCAACAGTAATAAATGTACTAGAGTGAGCCAATCAAAACTTTAGCTGTTTTTATTTTTTTATGCATTTCAAACCTGAAAATAAATCATATAAAAATGCATAATTAGTGGCAAATAATAAAAAAAGGTACCATTTAAGAGGTTTACATCTACCGAAAAAAAAAAAAAAAGAAAAAAAAAAAAAAAGGAAAAAACAGTGTATCAATTTTTAAGATGGCTTTATTGTAAAAACTCAAATACAAACTTAAATTATTCCAAACGGAGATGTTAACTGAGATATGTATTTATTAATGCATAGGGCTAGCTCAGTTCAGCTGCCTAAAAAGACAACATGTGTCATCTGAGATGTCCAAAAATCTCAGATGTTATCAAACTGGTCACAGATACAAGACAAGACCTCCAGGAGACCCATGCCCTTTTGAACTAGCAGCTGGAGCCAGGTAAGTCTCTAGGGCATCTCAAATGGCTTCAGACATTTAGGAACTGGATCATGCCCAGGAACTCTTAACATTTCACTTAGCTAAAGATGATAGGTAAGATAAAAATCCCTCTCTGGGTATTGCTAGAATAGGAAAATAAATAAATAAAATAAAATAAAATAAAATAAAATAATAAAAAAGTGTGACTGTCAATTAAAGCACCGTTCAAATTTCTGTTTGAAGGATATTCTTTAGAGGCCTCTGGCACAATATTGCCATAGATCCACTTTTAACCCTGGAGGCTATTGTTGCTCTTACTTAAGGTAACAGCAAATTTTCCCTTTGCTTCTTCAAGAGCTCTTTTGAGATTTAAGACCAACTAAGAACATTTGCAGCAGAACATATGGTGGCTTCACTTGGTTAGCAGAGGGTGTGAAGGTACTAGGTGTGGGAGTAGGTCTCCCAACTGAATGACTGAAAGACAAACCTCATGCAAAGGAAAAGAATTGCCTTTTTCATTCAGTGGGAATGTCTTCCAAAGTATAGGAAACCTTGCCATAAACCAAAAATCCCCAACAATTTTTGACCCAGCTAAGAGCTTCTGTGGTTTTCTATTATTCTTTTTGCTTTTTCCTTTCCCTTTCTCAAAATAATGGTCTCAGATGGCAAGAGTTAATTCCAAAGGCAGTGGCCATATATTTACCTTATGAAAGAGAAAAGAAACTGACACAGATAGAGTCTCAAAAAAAATAAAATTAAAATGAGAATTGTAATGACCCAGAACTCTCCTGAACCTCAATTTGTAACTCTATAGGAGAATTCGAACAATGTAGTTAGATTCCTCCTTCTCCAAATTCTTGTCTGGCAGAGACCATGTTTTACTACTTGTTACAAAGGGAAACTCACCACATAATTTTGCCAAAGTTAGCTGCCACCTATTCTCCTACAATTGTCTTATCTTTAGACATATCCCATACGTTTGGCATGAGCAAACAGTATCAACATGCGAAAATGAAGATTTCACATACAGATGGATTATCATTTTTTATAGGTATCAGGCCTGCCACTCTATCTTTTTTAGGTCACATTAGCAAGGCACCAGAAGCCCAAAATGTGAAACATCTCCCGGAAATAAAATACCACTTAAATGGTTTCTTTAGTTCTGTATGTTAATGGATTAAAAAACAACCGAATATGCAAATTAGCAATAAATAGGACAAACATTTTTATGTGAAATAGAAGAGTTCTTTTATTCACCAAGTTTACTGAAGAATCTTGCTCTATATTACATCTATAATGAATATCTAAATTCAGATCAGCAATTTATTTTATATTAAAATCAATGTCAATTTTTATGCCATTTGGACTTCCTTTAAAACAACAAATGAGATATTCATAAAGTGCTTTTTATGCTTAATTTTAATCAATTACTTTTGCAGATAAATGAGTTTAGTTTTTACATGACAAAGCATATTCCTAACATGGAAGAAAAATACACCCATACAAGAACCTCAACAAGGTTTGCTGCACTAATGAGCTAAAAAAAAAAAAAAAAAAAAAAAAACTAATATTAGCACAAATTATAAGTTTTCATTAGGATAAATGTGATGGAATGGGTAAAACTTCACTTAATGCCATGTAGTGCATTACTCAAATTGTGTTTCTAATCTGTAAGTACATTACATCATGAGTCAAAGGAAAGGGCAGAGTTTCCTGCCCAATTCATTATAAAAAGAAAGTGACATTTAGAACATAAAATATGAGAAATGGGAATTGTATCTCCCAGGTACAGTTCTTTTTTTCTCATGAGAATTCCTTTATTTAAATAAGAAAGAAAGTACCAAAACTCTGTCTCTCTAGCTGTAAATTATCAAGATTGTTTCTTAAAGGTACCTGACCCTTAAACAGAATGCTAACTCTTCTGAAGTAATTCAGCATCACTATATTTAAATTCTTTGTGAATCCTGATACGCGTGAAGAAGTATTTCACACAGGAGGGAGGTTTTCTGAGTTTAGTTTTGCTGTTTTTTAAGTACTACTTTGTACTTCAATGCCTCTGAATAGAAAACCCTATTACAATGTTAATTCCATTACAGTGTTAAAACTGTAGAGAATATATCAAGCCTGGAAAATACTGTAGAGAATATATCAAGACTGGAAAGATGCACCACAAAATGCCTTTTATTTGCAATGGTGAAACACTCTGGTGTTACTGAAAAACAAAAGAAATGAAAATCTGACCTTATAAGGGTAATATGAAATGTTTGTCCAGTTCTAAGTACTTGTATAAATATGCATTTTTGCAGACAGGGTGGTTTTTTTTTTTAAGATTATTTCACATCATCATGCTACTCACTTGCCTCCTCACTGAATGTTCCAGTTTCAACTAGCACTCTGACCAAACTTGCCGTTGTGATGATTTCAAGTTCTGAGTTGCAGACGATGAAGATGCATGTGATCTTTTCAGTTTTGTCATGTCTCTAAATGTCAAAGCTAAGCACCATGGGTAAACTAATTGAAACATACAGAGTAAGTCGCTATTTATCCCTTCTATCCTGTCACTTTTAGAAATGCATTCTCGTATAATCCATATAGTTAAGGAAAGATCTTCTATGAATATATCCTGATTTATTTTCTAGGGTTCTAATTCAAGAAGGCATTAAATTATCTGTGGAAGAGAATCATTCAAGAAAGGCATGCTGAAAAAAGCTAGCTTTTCATGCTATAACTGAAAAACATCCCTGGAAAGAATACAGCACAAGCTGGAGGCTTGAGGTGTGAGGCATGGAGCCCAACTGCAGGGTTGTTTGTCAGTATAAATGGAGAAGAAGGAGCAAAGTCTGGAAAAAAAAAAAAAAAAAAAAAAAAAAAAAAAAAAAAAAGATTGGAAGAAAAAAGCCAGAGCATCCTTTTCTGAGAAGTGTTTCTCCACGTTCTGCTCCATGGTGTTCAGAGATGAAGAGAATGCCAAAGGCACACTCACTGCTGAGCATGGGAATGAACAGTTCATCCGACTCCTGTATGTTAAACAAGGGTTTAAGAGATCAAGACACAGATGTCTCATGCCCACCTACAGAGTACTAGCATTCCCTTTTCCAGAGACTGAGAAAGTGGCTCTACATAGCAAGTTGCAGACACTTGACACTGAAGGGTCAGCCAGATATCAATAGTTTGGCCTTGGATTTGGTTCTGAGCAACAAAGAAATTTATCTTAGATTTAACAATCTGGAGCAACAGCTGCTTACCATAACAAGCTTTCTACTACAAACTTTGTTTAAATATCTTAGAGCAGTGAAAAATAGCAGCCCATCCACTCCTACCCCTCTGCTCAGTGATTTTTTGTGCCAAAATTTAGTTTAGTTTTGCCTAGCTACTGTGTTTTCTCGAGTTGTCAGGGCTGATTGCCTTAGGAATAAAGCACCTACCAAGAAAAGTGTGTTGTTTCACTGTTCGCCAATAACATTATGATGCTACATAGAGCTGTACAAGAAACAGGAACAGCACAGTGACTCTGTTCTCACTTGGAATTTCATGATTTCTTTATTTCTGGCTGCAGATGCAGACAGCTTAACCATCCTTGGCTTCCCTGCACCCTGCCACCCTGGGAGCAGGCGCCAGCTGTGCTACATCGCTGAGGCAACTGGCTTCACCCATGGCTTGCCTTGGGACAGGACTGGTTGCATGGAGTGAGCCAAGCAGACCCCAGGTAAACCCTTAACTTCTCACAGGCTTAGCATCACTTAAACTTTATTATCCATTTCTTTAAGATGAAGTCAGGCATCAAGAGGAACTTTGATGTTATGGCTTCTATAGAGCTGTCCCAGTCTAAATTGTTTGGCCAAAAGTCATAGTTTTTTATGTGGCAGATGCTAATCACTAACTTGATTGTACATGAGTTTCTATTAGAAGCACACTAAGAGTGTAAAAACACAATCCTAATACTTCCCCTGATTATACACAGGAAGATCTTATTGCACAGTTTATCCCTAGAGAACACCTACAGAGGAATAGTAGGTTCACTTTCTTAGTCCATACACATCAGGTAGAAATTTTATGTTATCTGTGTAAGGTGTAGTTTATTTTGAGAGTGGAAGAACATGTACAAAGACACAAATTGGATGCTATATGAAATTATTTATCTACAGCTATAACAGCTGTGCTAAAGAGCTAATGACAGATGATGGAGCTCAGTGAAAATCCCATGCTTCCAGTTTCCTTTCCATCATCCGAGTCCACATTTCCTCCATCCTGAAGGCAAGGGCCACCATCTCTAAGGAGTATGGCAAAGACAAGAAAAGTAGGGAGACAAAATACATCAAGGTGCCTAACTCTGTAGCCAACATTGCTCCAAAAGCCACATTTACAAAAATTAATATCAGCTCAGGAACAACTGGAGGCTGTGATTCCTGAGTTTTAAGCTTTGCTGCATTTGATTAAACTAATTCATAAAAATGGCTACTATAGTTATTGTAAACTAAAGATATTATAAAAAATATATTCAGCGTGACAATAAACTATACATTTATTACAAAATATTTACTGACAATCAAAAGATGATCCTGGGTTTGGGATCCTAATCTAAATACTATTTTCCTGTTTATCAGTGTTCTAAAAAGTAAAACACTATGCCCCAACTTGGCCGACTGTCCTTCATGTTCATTCCTGTTGGGAATTTTCACTCCCAAGTTGAACTTGCTGCCTTTTAAGCATTCCTACTTATAGAAAGGAAATTGCTAGTTTGAAAGGATGATTTTTCAGTTTTCCATTTGTTTCCTACCAGTGAGAGAAGGAAAGGGAAAACACTACCTATTGAATTGTATACACCATCTCCAGTAGTGAGTTGTAACTCTGAGTCTGGTTCAAAGGTGAAGGTGCTTACTCTCATTAGTTATTTAAAACTAGAAAAGAAAACAACAACACAAAATAAAAATAAAAATAAAATAAAAATAAAAATGTAGTGTGTGCTTGCTTTGAAGAGATTGCCCTCTGATGCTGGTAGGAGGTAATTCTTTCTTTAGTCAGGTAATCTAATAACCAGGATTTATGATACCAAGGGGCAAAAAAGGCTATTTGTGCTGAATAGAGAATTCTTTTGGACTGAGGTCAGAATAACTACTTGTTGATTGAAGGGAAGCAAAGGGAATCACACAGTCTGCAGAAAACTAGTTTGGTAGGAGAGCTATAACACTACTGATTATGCATATGTATATCTTCATTCAATAATTTATTTTTAAGCCCTTTGAACTTCTTCTGTTCAAAATATATATTATGCTTATAGGACCATTCTTAGCTCATACAGACCCTACTTAGACAAAGCATTTTACAGCATGCAATTGTCTTTCAGTGTCTAAATGCTTGACAAATTTATCATTTTTGAAAGCAGTTGACTGTAGAACTTCTCCAATGTAAAAACAGACTTCATTTTTAGTCCCATACTTGTCCATATATGGTTAGAAATGTGATTAGAGGTTGCCCAATGACACAATTTAACAAATTCCAAGACAAAAGCAAAACACCATCAGATTATAATTCTGTCTTCCTGAATCTAATCATGAAAAGGAACTGGTTTATGCAAATCATCTTCCTACTGGAAATGACAGAGTAACTCTCCTGAGGGGCTAGGGGAGGTAAACGAAGGAAGGAACAATGAAACTGTACAATTTGTATGATGCTGAAAGGAAGGAAATGCAGCAGATATCTTTTTTTGTTTTTTGTTTTGTTTTGTTTTGGACTAGGAGGGATTAATTCTTCCTGTCAACTCTCTCTCCTCTTTTTAACTCTCATTAATACTTTTGCCAGTAAAACAGGGTTTTTAAGGATTTTCAGAACAGACAAAATCAGAAAAAATCACCCTGCTCCTATCTTGCAGGGGTTTACATAGGGCTTAAAAACCAGAAGGCTACATATCTGCTTTTTAAACATACCTCTGAGCAAACATACACCTCTACACACACACACGTCATCCCAAAGATAAGGAAATACTTTTAAATGGAAAGAAAACAACAAAGGGAGAAGTTCAACTGAATTATGTCACTTTTTTCTTAAATCATCAAAAAATAGAATATCCAGGAAGACAGCCATAAGAAAATATAAAAGGGAATCAGTAATGACTCACCAGCTAAATGAAATTGCAAACTGCTGTTAAGAAAAACCTTTCTGAATTTAAGTTAAGCCATGTGAAATTTGGACTCTATAAACCACTCTAGATTCCATAGTGTGCATTTTCACACAGATGAATTAAGAGAAACATAATAGAATGACACGCTAAATTGAAAGGACCATGTTTAAGTCAGACTAAATGTCCTTCCCTGGCCTTGTATCTCTCCCAAAATCTGAATGAGTATTGAGAAGTTACAACCACACAAATGCATACTTGGTCTGCCAGCAGGAAGCACTTTTACTTTAATGGCATTCACATTCCCATCAGTGAAATTGCAGAGCTGTGTAATCTGCTCTCTCCATAGTTATTTTTTATTATTATTATTTTGGAATGGGTTCAAGGGGAAAGTAGGTCAAAACAGTTGAAGAGTGATTGGTCTGCATTTTGTACATTTAGCAAATTCGGTTGCCTAAAAGATCACTGTCAGCAAAATATTCTGGTTGCATGGTTATCTTTACAAAGTTGAAGCAATTCAGTTATACTGCAACTGTAGTGGATTGCTGATCTTTTACCATACAAATTTATTTAAAATAAATATATATATGTATATATAAAATACAGGTCACTCCTTCATATAATTTTCAAAGCAGAGAAGTAATAGAAAATGGTGGTAGAAATGAGGTACTGAGTTAAAATGTTTCTGAAATAAAGAGTGCAATCTGTAATAATTCAGAATCAGCAGACTCACAGTTAATAAGGGTCATTTGGTTTAAATTTTTCTAAACCCTTCACATATCTTGCAAACATTGTTCTTTAGCAAGTGGAAGAGAAAGAGGAAGATGTTTTTTAACAAACAATCTCAGCTATACTTTAGTACTCACATTTCTTAGAATATTACTGGAAGCCATATCGCTTCTTACAGTGAAAAAACACGGCATATGAATCTATATATTCATTGTAGACCAGAGTCTGCAGATATGATTATTTTCAGCCTTGATGTAATTAATTGTCCTTATTTAAGACACAGGAAGATTCATTGGCCCTGCAAGTTTGATTCATTGCTCAAGTTATTTCCTTTTTCTTTGCTCTAGTTGTCTTCTCTGAAAATAAATAAATAAATAGATACATAAATAAATGGATAGTCAGATAATCTCTACAGATAGAAATGTGTGTTTGCCACATGAAACATGTTTTCTAATAACATCAGTGGAACTTTTGTGTTTTATACAATAATTTGGATGGCAGATTTTAAGGCTGTGATCATCCAACAGTATATACTGCAGACCAGAAACCAGTAAAATGAAAAGGAAGACTACGCTTTGACTATTGATGTCAGTAACTCAATTTCAGCTGCCATTTCAGGGGGAAAAACAAAATGTGAAGACCAAAAGTGGAAGGGAAATATAAGAAAAAATTCTCCCTTTAGATGGGTAAACAATCATAGAATCATTTAGGTTGGAAAAAAAAAAAAAAAAAAAAAAAAAAAAAAAACTCTCAAATCATCTAGTCCAACCTTTAACCTAGTAATAAAGTCCGCCAATATACCATGTTACTAAATTCTAATTCTAGGCATTTCTTGAAGATCTCCAGGGATGGTGGCTTAATTGATACCCTGGGCAGACTTCCAATGCCACACATGTCTTTCAGTAAAGAAAATTTCTCCTAATACCCAACATAAACCTCCCCTGGTGTAACTGGAGGTGATTTCTGCTCATCTTATCACTTGGTGCTTGGGAAAAGAGCCTAATCCCCAACTCACTAAAAGGCTAACATAGAATCATAGAATCATTAAGGTTGGAAAAAACCTCCAAGATCATCTGGTTCAACCATCACCCTACCATTAATATCACCCACTCAGTCATGTCCCTAAGTATCACATCCAAACTTTCCTTAAACATCCCCAAGGACAGTGACACCACCACCTCTCTGGGCAACCTGTTCCAATATCTAACCACTCTCTGAGAAGAATTTTTTCCTAATTTCCAATCTGTGACTTACCTGGCACAACTTGAGGCAATTCCCTCTCACTAATTATCTGTGAGAAGAGGCCGACCCCGAGCTCTCCACAACTTACTTTCAGGTAGTTGTAGAGAGCAATAAGGTCTCCCTGGGACCTCCTCTTCTACAGACTAAACAACCCCAGTTTCCTCAGCCACATAAGATCTCCCAAGACTTGTGTTCCAGACCCTTCACCAGCTTCGTAGCCCTTCTCTGGACATGAAGCATCTGCTTTCAAAACTGAAAGCAGTTTGACAAGAAAGTGTATCAAAAAGGAAGACAAAGACACTGAGAAAGATTGGAAAGCACACAACATTGTAGAGCAGTGGAAAATTATATCCTTTGGAATAAGGAAGTGATGTGAGGAGTACTTAATGCACAGATTAGTGGTCACCACTATTCCAGGTGAAGAGAATTCACATCAGATGGCCACACAATTCTGAGAAAAGCCACAGGAAAAACAAGGGCCTAAAACTCCTTGATAACCCATGCCCACACCTCTTTTCACCATCCCAGTGAATGTACACTTGTAATTCTTCAAGTAAAATGGGGCCGGTACTTCCACTTTGAGTAGCTATGGAACTCTTCCCTCTCTTTCATACTTTTCTCTTCTACAGAATGCAGTGGCAGAGTCCCACTTCTGAAATGATTTTGGAAAAAAAATATCTTGTGAAGGCTGGGATACTTGATTTTGTGTTCTCTGATGCCTTGTGACCTTCAGCTATGCTCTATTACATGGTGTTGATGTTTTAATGTCTCTAAATCCACATTAGAAACCATTTTAACAGATATTTGTCACAACATTCAAGCATTCTGTACAAAGCAGCAACTGAAAAGTTTCATTCAACTACACATGGACCACATCTGTAAGGTTATGAGCACATTACCCAAAATGGACATGGAGGGCTTTTATTATGATGAATTTCAGCTGGATTGCCCTGCTATGCTGTGTGAAATCTTGTCAAAACCTTGAATGATGTCTATTACAGTTTCCTGTAAAAGTATAGCTTTTGGCAAATACTGACATCACCACTGTCAGATTTCCAGCTAGACCAAACAAGGTTAAACTGCAGAAAAAAACAACAAATCATCACTAGCTCCAAACATAGGTGAAAGTCTACAAACAAACTTACTCCATGGATTTGCTTTTCATGTCTTTTCAGCAGTACAGCTGTCTGATGACAGGTTGTTTCATTAACTGCTGATTAAAATGCTTATAGAAAATGGATACAAAACCTGTGTTTAAATTTAGGACTTGCTTTTACATGCAGGAAAAGTAATTATGTGCATCAGCTAAACATTGTATGATATTGAAATGAAACACCCCTAGGACAAATGGATAATACGAACTGTCTGTTAGTAAGAGAAATGTGAGGGCTGATTTGTTAGCATTCAGAAAAATTACTATCTTTACCTTGGGGCTGGAACAAATATTCTCAAGGGTAGCCAGCCTGGAGGAGAGACAGAGAACAGAGAAACAAAGAAAAGAACCAGCAGGAAATCTTTTTTTCAGAAAATCACATTGTAGATGAGGTGGTGGGAAGGAAGAAGATAACGAGACCTACGGGTTCTTTGTTGTACATGAGGGTTTTGGCCAGTGATATGCACTTGCATGAGGTGCAACCAGAAGTAAAGATAATATCACCAAGAACACAATTTCCAGTATACCAGTTTTCATTAGCAGTAACATTTAGAGAAGTTTAAACAGTGTATAGAGAGTGAAGAGTTGAGCAACCATATTATATTAGTCATTATATCCTTTATAAAGGCATCATGAATTAATACTGTAGTATGTTGCTATAATGCAGTATGACATATATACATTTTTGAAGTTAGAGACCAAAGCCATACATTTATATCTTAATTCCTTATTAAGAAAATTAAAAAGTAAAAGTTTCTAAGAGTATTTAGAATCTCTCAATAAATAGGATAGTCTGTAAATTTTACAAAGAATAGTTTCTTGTTACAAATAAAATAAAATAAAATAAAATAATAAATAAACTTTGTGGTTACAAAAGAAAAAGACAATGGAAACACTAAAGATCCCAAAAGCCATAATTCTCTGAAAAGTATGTAACCCTATTTGTAAAAAAAAAAATGCTAAATGAGTAATTTTAACTTCGTTTCCCAAGATTTTCTAAATTAAATTTAAGACTTCTACTGTGAGAATCAAGTTCAGTATTTATCTCCCATGAAATAAATTTAGATCATTTGCCTGATCAGCAGATTTTTAAGAACATCATAACAGTGACCTCCTCTCCTTCTCAGGTACCTGTGTGGCAGTTTTCACATTTCTTCTCAGTCCTCACTGTTACAATACCATGGTTTCATTGAAGAAATGAACAAAATGAAAATATTTACATAAACTATGACACTAGATAAAGTGTTTTTTCCAATTTGCATTCTTTCTCTTACTGCTATGCATAATCATACAGATAGGTGGCAACTTTGGTCATTTGTTGAATCTTAGCTACAATTTTCCTTTCATGATTTCTTTTCCCTGTTTTGGATGATAAATCATGTGTACTTATGTAAACATAACAGTTGTCTAAAATGAGCTCCTGCTGGTATGTGGAAAAACGTCATTCTAGGCACTACCACAAAATATTTGTATTTACTATGTTAGCAACATCCAAATGCACTGTCTGTTGCTCTGCCTACAAAATCTGATTAGCACGGTATGGTTGTAATATTGAAGCAACAAAGTCTGCGTGCCTTGTGGCCATTTACAGTCAACCTCTTGTAATATGTTTGACCTCTCTGCTCTTCTTTCCCAGCAACCCAAGACCCTGAAGCAGTAAACCCCATTCCTGAGCAAACAAATTTTAGAGAAAAACTATCCTGAGTACCTTCTTATAGAATCACCAGTTTATTAATTAGTCATTCATCTTGACTCCATACTGCTCTCACACTCCAAATACACTTACTTCAACCAGAAGCATAGAGGCAAAGTAGAATTCCTATTGCTATATCTGTTTCACTGCTTTTCTGGACACATTTGTCAAATCTTTCCACCTAATTACACAGCCTCATAACCCTGCAGGGGCATTCTGATACCAAGCAGCACAGAGGGAGGCCACCCACAGATGGTGTCTGTGATGGTGCAAGGACTAATCTCATATTTTCAGAAGCATATATCTGATTTACATGCCAGCATAGTCACTATTTGAGCCAGCTAATGCTCTTGATAACTTCACAAGCAATGCAAAAATGGGTTCCAGAGACTTCAGTTTTTATTTTATTTTATTTTATTTTATTTTAGATACTGCTATAGTAGTTTGAAAGAAATCAAACAGGTAACTTTAAATGTGATAAGCTCCTTTGCTTTAACTGAAGACAAATAACAAAGCAAATATTCAGAGGACTTTCTTCCTTTAGAAACTAATCCCAATGATTTCATCTACAGAAAATGCTCATGAGTTCCCAACTTCTTTAAATGTAAAGTACACACGTTGCACATGATGTGTTGCTCCTTCTAGAATTCACAGCCCTTACAAATTACACTGACACTGACTGGGATCCTGGAGGGAATCCAAGAAGCATATAATTCATCAGATTTCACCCACACTCAGACAGCCTGGCTGCTTGCTTCATTCTTGAGGCTATGTTGCTACAATTTCATTTGAACAGGTCACCTCCAACCTCAATCCAAGAGCCACAGTGTTTAAACTTTGCATCAGTCTGACTGACACTGCATAGGGCATTCACTGCATGGAGTTTTCTTGCAAAAATAAGGCAACTGCTGGATTACAGTTCAGAAACTCTAAAAATCAAGAGCCCAAATTATTTTAAGAAACATGAAACTCAATGAAGAATGTAGTTTGCACAGCTGAAAATGACGGTCAGTTCTGAAATTTAGCCTATATAAATAAAACGTTTGACTTCTTTAAATTTTTCTGCTCAAATTCCTGTAAGAGTTGGTGGATTCAAATGAGTGCTGGTAGAAAATCAAAATTCTTATAATTTTATTTTAAAATTAAGCCTAAGTGTTAAAAAAATATATATATATGTATTATTCTTTCACCAAATAAGCTTGTTACTTGTGATTAAATGTAAATTACCTGAACTATTTTCCTATATAACACTGGTGGTATATTAGCTTTAAGCTTCAGTAACTATGGAAAATTCAGTGAAGATTTAAATACACTCTAGAAATTCTTGCTGTTTGCATGTTAAGCTAACAAAGTCAATTAATTTAAGTTTTATATTTACTTAGCATATTCACATTGTAACTAAATATCGCACTCGATTCAGTACTTTATATTTTGAGATAGATTTGGACCTTAAGACAATGTAAAGATTTTAAACAGCTTACAAAAATATTTCAATTATTGGCAGTATCTATACAGGTCATGGATGAATTATGACACCAGAAAAGAAAAACCATTAATAGCTCTTAGACATTTAAAATATGTAAGGCTTTTGCTCTTAACAGTCTTATACTAACATTATATTTCTATATTCTTACAGTAAAATAAAGTCAAGCTACCATAAAAAATGAAAACCCACCAACATCTAAGACCTTTCAAGCACTTCTGGTATTATTTTTCTGGGGCTATTATGAAGTGAGGTAAAAATCTGAAAAACTTAAAGACAGAAGTTCTAGTTATTCTTTTTGAGGCTAAATTTGATATAATTCAGACTAAACTTAACATTCAAAACAATTTTCCTAATGTATAGATCAGTGAGAGGCAGCAGTCCTAATACAGTACATTCAAGGCCATGTATACAAGTAATAGAAAGTCAAGGAAAAGACAGTATCAGGACATAATGTATCTACATTCTAATAGGAGAAAAATACATGAACTAACTTTAAAGTCTTACTGGAATGCAAACAGGTAGGTTATTATGGAGCTCAGGACAAATAAATCCTTTAGCATAGCATACTTTCTTTAGGCAAGCCTACAATCCATTCAGTGTTCTTACCTACTGCAACCAATCTGCAACCAAGCTGGGTTGAAGTCTCTCAGGTTGGTTATTTTTATATGCTTAATGACCATATTACTCTCACATTTAACTAACTATTTTTAATAATGCGTTCATTCTGTGGGTTAAAATTCATGGAATTTCACAAGTTTTTACAGAAAATGTTTTTTGTCAATGTAGAGATTGGAGACTTGCAATTAATTGCACGTAAGCAGCCGATAACACAAAAGGTGCAAGAAAGCAACTGCAATAATCAAATGCATACATTAAAAACAGAAAATAGAAGAATCATGGTCCATCATTCTTGTGTGTTTCCAGAAAGGGATATAAGTGTTGAAAGCAAGAAGGTGAGACAGGAAAAACTAGTAATATTTACTTTCCTTTTCTCAGTCTCTCCCTTGTTTACATCATGTTCCATCTGGATGGTTTCCAGATTAAAAACAAAAACAACAACAAAAAGCCAACATTTTCTGCTGTGATTTCAAACTACTTCTTTACCAAGCATGGAAGTAACAAATAGAGAGATCCATCTTCTAAATATGTTTCTGTTTCTTTTCACTGTTTATTAGGCACTGAAATACACAGTGGTTATTTTGAGACATAGCTCAAGAGGGAAGGAAGAAGACTTATTGTCTGTTATATCCTTTCAGATGTAAACAGTTATGTCATGTATTATTTTATCCCTATAGCAGTTTATTTTGGATCATTTAAAACAACATTGCTAAAACATCAAAACAGGTCCAACTCTAACTGAACTTATAAACATTTTAAAGAAAAACTCAGAAATAGCATACATGGCAAAGGTAGCTAGGATGACAAGTTACCTGGTAAAGCCTGTCTTACTAAGGGAGCTGATCTTGTCCAATATATTAACATGAGAGCAGAAGGACAGTTAGTATCTCTTCACAAATTCAACTGGAGGATAAATGCCAAAATGAAAGAACAGTCTTTTGAGTCAAAGGAAAATGGCAACCCAAGGGGAAATCTATATAAATTAGTCACAAACAAATATAGGCTGAAAGTTAGAATAAAGATTTTTGTGATTATAATGAAATTCTGCAGCAGCCTTCTCATATAAATGATACAGATGATTCTATGAGGGAGAACAATCACTTGTAAGGCAAAACTCAGTGATTTCAGGCTGCTGTGGCATCCTGCAACCAGAAAATCAGTCCAAGAAGATCCAAGAACTTCCTATCAGCTTTTTAATTGCAGAATTGCGCCAGCCCCAGTTGTGTCAAATATCTTCTCTCCACTTCAAGAACTATGTCAGTTTGTTAGCTAAAGAGCCACACAAGAATGATAAGGCCACAGAGAAGATCAGTGCATCAGCCTTTAATGCTAAACATAATTAAACAAAGAGTAAGCTGTATCTGAAAGCAGATCTCAGCCATGCTTAAACGTTGCTGAACTCAGAAAATACCACTCAGCAAAGAGCTCTTGCAGTCTTTGGGAGTTCTCTATAATCTTGGATTCTATGCATACAGGTATTCAAAGTGTTAACAAAATCCTCAGTTCTTGTCTCATTGTCTCAAAAGTGCTGAGAGAAAGGCAACTGTAATAGTCGAGGGAATGGAGGGATGTAAAAGCCTGGGCCTTCGCAGAATTATGGGACAGGTAGGTGGTAAGGGACCTCTGGAGGTCATCTGGTCCAACCCACCTGCTCAAGCAGAGCCACCAAAAGATACTTGCACAGAACCATGTCCAGACAATAGTTTGGCTCCATGCTCTTAGCACGCTCCCTTCAGGTGTTTATATTCATCAACAAGATCCCCTGAACCTCCAGGCTAAATAACCCCAGCTCTCTCGCCTTTCCTCATAGATGATGTTCCAGTCCTTTCACCATTTTTGTGGCCCTTTCCTGGACTCTCTAGTAGCCACATTTCTCTCGTACTGGGGGTCCAAGAACTGGGAGCAGCACTCCATGTCTGGCCTCACCAGTGCTCAATAGAGGGGAAGGCTCAGCTCCTTCAACCTGCAAGTGAACCTTCACCTAACACAACCCATAATACCATTGGCTGTTTTTATGGCAAGGTTACTTTCCTATGAAGGAAAACGATAAAATAGAGGTTTTTAAAGTATTCATGAAGGTCTCAGATACAATGATTCCAAAGATTATTAACCAGATCCAGCAAATTAAAATTCCCCTGATAAATCTAATCATCTGTGTAAAGAGACTAAATAACATATTTTACATAGGAGATAACAAACCTCTGGGACTTACAGCTTAAAAAACTGTCAAGCGTTTAGTATCAGCAGGTTCAAAAGGGATTGAACAAATTCACAAACATTAGGTCCACAAACAGAAACTAATGGGAGTAGACAGCAATAAACCCCTCTATAGCACTAATACAACTAGCACTGTAGAGACATGTGATATAGTACACAAAGTGGTCAACAAGATCATATGCATTCCTAAACTGAAACTTTTCTAGCCCCATCTGAAGAAAACAGTGGTCTAAATAAACACCGGTCTGATTCATTATGACATTCATTATGATGTGCTCCATGTAACTATATCATATTGTAATGTCTGAAATCTGTGCTACAGATACTCAAATGATTTAGTCACCGGTCTGTGTTCCCAGCACAGCAAATGCTGGATAACCAACATTGTTCTCAGAGACTGTAGCAAAGCCTACCTGAGGCTGTACATGAGAGCAGAACTAACTACATCTTCCATCCCATTCCTAGGCAGGGGGTTTCACACCAGCCCTAAAGAGGACAGAACTTGAAGTTCAAAGAGAACTTCAGTTAAAGTTCATGCAAGTCTATTAACTGAGGAAATCCTAGTAAATCCATCTCCAGCTGAAATAAGCAGTTGATAACCTTGTCCAAAGTCAAATGTATAAATCAAGTAAGTGTTGCCAGCTTCACATTTTACTTTCAGAAGGCTGTAAAACCTTAACTAAGAAATCTGAATTCATGTAGCAGAGAAGGAGGATTTAATAAATTACACTATTACCCTTGTTTAAGTCCACTGCTTTCAACCATGTATCAGGCACCTCCACCCAAAAAAAAAAAAAAAAAAAAAAAGTACTATAAAAATACTTTTAATTTTTTTTAAAAAAAGCCAGAATCCTCCCCCGCGACCTGGGGCCCCCCCCCCACAAGACAATATTTTTCAGTGTTTCCACCAATACTAATCAAACAACAGACATGATAAATGTCACATCCCCATAAGTTTGAGTCCAAATGGTGAACACAATTCTTGCTGTTCTCAGTAGCTGTAGATGTTAGTAAAGCATAGTCTGTGTCTAGTAAAATTAACATTGTACAGGTTGCAAAAGATTTTCTTAAAACCAGAAAAGTGTGGACATCCTACATTAGAATTGACAAACTGAGTGCTAGGTGGCTGGAATGGGACAATGTGTCTTTGAAAAGCTTCAAAGTTTTAAGTGTAGATCACCAAAAAAAAAGTCTATTTTTCTATAGTGTGTTTATGGTAAACATCTCTGCACATACAATAGTAATGTCTCATGGAAAAAAAATGTCAGCAGAAAGTGTCAAATCAAACTATATAAAGGAGAAGCATCCAAACTGACTGAAAAACAGAGCCTAAAGGGGCTTTCATAGGAAGTTTCACAAAGTTACTGTCATGTATTGGATAGAGAGTTATTTATTTTTAGCAGTATGCCCAATAATTCCACCCTTCTGCAACACATTTGGAGGCATAAACTCTTCCTCAGAGCGGCTTAGCCAGGAATGAACAAATAAACGAGACCAGCAAATGGAATGAACACAACCAAGAGATGAACTGCCTCAGAATGTGTGGATGTGTGAACTACACCCAGAGAGCCATGCTCCAGCCTAAATTTGTGGGTAACAAACTTCAAGAAGAACTTACATGCACAGGAGTCAGTGCAGACTGCACTGCTACAGGTTATGGCCAGTCTAGAGACAGGAAAAGAGGAAATTACCAGTCCAAAGAGCAAAGATCACAATTTATGCTAAGAAACTGCAGAAAACAGCTGAGCTTGGGACTGCCAACCAATGGACAGCCTTGATAGGCTCTAGGCAGCAAAACTCAACTTAAAGACTTGTTCAGCAACTCAAGACATACTGAAAAATTCTCTCATATGTCTAACAGATAGATGCCAATCAGATCTCAATTGCTAAGAATGCTGAAGGCAGACAGCTTCATGTCTGGCTACATGTAATTATGCAATCCTAATACTTGGCAATTCCAGAACAAATTTTCATTTATATAACAGAAAATGTCACAAAGTAATTTGTATGATAATAGAAAAATACCGTTTCCAGTAATCCTTGCATCATCTGTTGCTGACATTTCTTCTGCCTACTGGTAACCATGGTCCAAAGGTTGCATATTTCCTCCACACACTGAGCTTACTTGCCATTTGGATCACTAAGCAGCAGCAGATGAAGAGCTTTCCCCAGGGTCTGGTCTGTTCCCAAATGGGCCATTTACTGAGGCCTCTCAAGGTGCACTGGCCCTTTCCCTTTGGTAGTTCTACCTAAATAAAGCATAGAGAAAGATGTCATGCCCTGAAACATCACTACTGCCCTTTTCCTTGCTTCCCATACACAATCCTTAACACAAAATCACCACAGCACGTGCACAAGCACTTTGAACATGTTTACCACTTCACTGCAGCACACTGACCAGGCATGGAGGGCACCGATAGCCCTGACTCTCCCTGCCCACCCTCCTGGGGCTTCCACGCTCTCATCTGCCCAGACCCAGGACCCCATGTCAGCCCCTACCCCATCAACCCCTGACCCATTGGCCCCAAACCCAGCAAGGCTGGACTCCAGCTCTCCACTTCTCCACAGGCCTGTTTTGCCTAGTCATGACCCCTGCCCAGACAGGCCCACCCATGGACCTGCAGCACGCCTGGCCATTGAACAGCTCCATCCCCAGAGAGGTTCCTGGTGCCCTGGGCTGGGGCTACGCCATGGGGTGACCCCAGACACCTCACTCTTGGCTGGAGTGGTGGGATGGGATCTGGTTACCCTTCAGGGCAAACCCATAGCAACAATGCTTTCTTTCCTCCTGCAAATCCACTGAGTGAAAGACATAAAATCAAGGACATATGCAGGCTTTTTCCCCATGTGGTATCAAAACCTTTCTTCACAGCAAAAATGGAGAAATAAAAGTTATTCATCTGGAGAAGAGGAAGCCCAAGGGAGACCTTATTGCTCTCTACAACTACCTGAAAGGAAATTGTGGAGAGCTGGGGGTCAGCCTCTTCTCACAGGTAATTAGCAAAAGGACAAGAGGGAATTGCCTCAAGTTGCACCACGGAAGGTTCAGGTTGGAAATTATGAGAATTTTTTTCTCAGAAAGAGTAGTTAGGCATTAGAACAGGTTGCCCAGGGAGGTGGTGGAGTCTCCATCCCTGGGGCTGTTTAAGGAAAATTTGAAAGTGGTACTTATGGACATGGTTTATTGGGTGATATTGGTGGTAGGAGGACCCTTGGACTGGATGATCTTGGAGATCTTTTTCAACCCTTTATGATTCTATAAATCTCTTAAATACAAGGTCTATTGATAGTGCAGAACATAATGCAAAGCAGAGTGATCACAGTGCTCCTGGCCTCCTCCAGCAGTGACCAAGGGACAGTGCAAAAGTCCATCCCATTTGACACTACTACAAAAGCAAATCAAGACAGTCTGAAACAAGAACAACTAGATATTATGGCTGTGCATATGGAGGTTCATCACTAAAAGGCCATTCAGCAGAGGCTCTATGGGTGCATTGTATCAAATCCAACCCTGTGGCTAAATCCATGGCATAAGTTTATTTTACAGACTTGCGGCTATAACCCCTGCACACAGGGACATTGTCAGTGTATGACTGACCAATGCTCAGCACAGATGCAGTGGTAATATTAATTTTTACTCTTTTACTATTAAATATATATATATTTCAGTCACAGCCACGTGTTTTTCCTTTAGTGAAGGAGATGCATCCATAGATAGCCCCAACACAAGTAAAAACATATTTACAAACACAGCAGACACTTAATGAAACATCTCTTCCATTTGTATCCATGCCATTTTTTCATCTTTCTGGCAGGCCTTTTCATTATTATGTCTATTAGAAATGTCTATTATTATGGTCTATTAGAAACCATGAAACACAGGTTTCTGCCCTAGTCTGAAAACAAGTTTTTATGGTAAAAATTTGGCATCTGTCAATATCATATTCTGTTTAAACTGCTGAGTTCATACTATGAAAAAAGGAGTGGTTTCTTAGTTAAAACATGCAACTGGGAATAAAGAGATGGTAATTGCTAGATGCCCTTTGAAAAATGTCATCTCCCTGAACCCAATTGTCTCGTTTTCTCAGTTGTTAAAAGAATTCCTGCAATTCAATGTTTTTTTTTCAGTACACAAATTAATTTTTTGCCTCTCTATCTAGCTAAAATAAACTCAGTCAAAGAGGATATGGCCTTGGGCCAGTCTCTTTCTCAAGGTAGGTGTGAAGTTTACTCTTTGTAATTGCTACACATAAGCTTGTGCTTCTGAATTGCCAGCCTATCTGATCTGGAGCTTATTGGATGTACTGAAAATGCGTATTGTGCTCTTTTCATTTACTTTCCACTAATTTCAAAGTATTTTACAGCAATCCAACATTCTCTGTCGGTTTAAGGAGCCTGACACAATTCTTATATATATATTTGACAACATTTCAGTTGCAAAAAATATTACAATTCCTATATCATTGCATAATCTGATAAAATCACTGATGGCTACATAGACCAATATATAATTTCTCTTTATTTCAGAGACATTCTGAACAAAATATCAAATGATTTATGTTTTTTCAAACTATCTTATTTTTAAATATTGACAATAAGTGGGCCATGTTTTCTTGAAACCTTGATTTACAAAAATGTAAATTCCACTTCCTGCTAACTGGATTAGGAAAAAATACAAAGATGTCCTGCTTCTTTCTGCAAATCACTAGGAAGTGATTTGTAAAGAAAACAAAAATTTCCAAATGCTTTTAACAATTAACTAATAGTGATAGCTTTATTGAGTGCTTTACAAATCTTCACACAAGGTTTTGATTATGACCTTCCTAGTCAGTTTTCCAGGCAGAGATTTTTGTCAGACATAAGGATACATCCCACAGTTTCTCCATTTGAAATGCAAATAATTCATTCAGGACATGGAGACAGATTTGGGGTGTCAGAACATGGCTAGCTTTGTGTGAACATGTGATATGCCAAATACAGGAAAGGATGGGGCACTCCATAACTTGTCCCTCATATATTTGTCTGTACCTGTGTCTGCTGCATTTTACACAGCACATTTATGTAGATATCAATTAATACTTAACATAAAGTGTTGAAATCATAAAAACATAATCTGACAGTTATTGCAATAAATCTATCATCCTTCAGAAAGCTATCAGCAACAAAACCGTCTTTGTTAACCAAGCAGATAAACATATAGAAGAGAAAATTGTCTCAACTCAGGCATGAGACTGGGAAACCTAAATTCAGTTGTACTTTAGCCGTAAACTTCCTAAATTCTTGAATATGTCTTCCAGTGCCTCAGTTTCTCCCCTGTAAAATGAGACTAAAATCTCTATTTCATAGCCATGTCAGAGATTTCTTTACATTTTTGCATTGCAAAGGTATTCCTGTGTTGGGACAAAAGCTGAAATAGCCAGATTGATCAAACAAGATCTGTCAAAGGATTGTTACTAAGTCCAAATTTTATTGTTACTAAGTCCAAAAAAAGTTATACAAAGAGTTTATCTCCACAGCTAGGAAACTCATTGGACAGAGTTTCTACAGTTGGTGTCATAGAAGACATGGTTATAATATTGTGTTTAGCAGGCACTGCATGAAATGTCATTGGAATGTCATTGACTCAGCAAAAAGCAATACAACAGAAGCAGTCATTTTTAATGTTATTCCATCAGATATGAGGCAGATTTTCAATCCACTGAACATTGTTGAGAGCCAGAATCTTAAAAGACATGCACCTTCAAAAGTCTCCCTTTGGATGACTCCTTTAGGGAAAAGAGAGTGATGTAATGGCCCAGTGAGTCAGCCATGACTTTGAGGTGGATGTGCCCAGACCTATTTTTTATAATGAGCTCCTCAAAAAAAAAAAAACAAACCACTTTAAACCTCAAAATAGACAGGAAGACAGAAAATTCAAAGTAACTAAACGAGAAGGACTAGAAATAATAAAGATTTATATGCAGCTTTCAATGGCTCACTGCATCTTTGCAGGTATTCTTTCCCTTCCAGTAAATTCAATGGATTCCTACTTTGCATTGAAAAAACAAAAAAATCCTCTCTCCCATCTGTTCCCGGGGTGGTTTGTATGCTTCCCTTGAAAGTCAGCTGGCAGCTCCCCATTACATCAGGCTCTTTCCTCAGAAAGCTGCAGGCTCCCTGCTCCTTGCTGGGACCCCCTCAGCAGTCTCATTTCATGCAGTAGGCAAGATGCCCAAAGAGCTTTTCCTCCCCTGCACCAGCTCCATGATCCCACCATCATCATCTTAAAAATAAAATAAAATAAAATAAAAAATAATAATAATTAAAAAAAAAAAAAAAAACGGGGGAGGCGGGGTAGATATTTGTGTATAAAAAGACAGGGAAAAAAAAAAAAAAAAACTATATCTTTATATAACAAGAAAGGGAGGAAGTGATGTTATTTTATTTGCCTATGAGATTGTATTATTATATTTAATGCTATCATACATCTCGGTTTTTCCAAACACGTCCTTGTTCTTTCACTCAAGAGCTTGCCCTTGGCAAAGTTTAAGAATTTTGCACATTTGCTTAGGTTTTCCAGATGTTCTGCAGCCTGCTCCTTACTAGAAGGCAGGACTCCCAGAAATGTCACTCATGCCCCATTTGCCCTAGCTGGTCACTTTTATAACACATCCACTGAGGACTTGATGGCTCCTGGACACATGAGACTAGTGCATATTAAATCAAATCCATCCACAGTGTTGTGAGTGGAAATATAAAAAATAGCAATATGAGAACCCTATATGTTCAGAAAAAGGCAATGTGTTAATCTTTCCCTCACTTGTTTGGGCTGAACATCTCTTCTGATCCAATGTTCTGCCTTGCAAAATCTTAACACAGTCAAAATCTGCCAAGCACAAGCCATATGAAGATTCAGGAATGGTTCATAAGGGAATGATAGCCCATCTTAACCCTCAGTAGATTGTCCACGTCCCTGTCAGCCACAGCAAGCCAGCATTCACACTACATGGGAGCTCCCCTTCCAGCACAAGTTATGAGATGCAACAAATATATGGGAAATGCAGCTGAGCCACTCAGAAGTGGCACATGGGCCATACATCTCCATTTGACCGTTTCTCTCCAATTTGT
This sequence comes from Oxyura jamaicensis, assembly GCF_011077185.1. Classification (NCBI taxonomy): domain Eukaryota; kingdom Metazoa; phylum Chordata; class Aves; order Anseriformes; family Anatidae; genus Oxyura; species Oxyura jamaicensis. The sequence goes on along the minus strand of NC_048893.1, from coordinate 107,172,475 downwards.
AGATTGCTCCTTAGATATTCTTGGATTAGATTTTGAAAAATGCAGTATCAAAGAATTCAAGTGTAAAAGAATTCTTCAGCAAAAGTTTGGAAAAGACCAGGCTGTTGACTTTGGCTTTCACATGCTGTAACTTTATTACATCAGAGAATCGAGATACTATGAATATATTTAAGTGTTGACCTCATTGCAGTTTCCAGTATTGAAGGTGATAAATATCTCTCAGTGCAATAATAAACACAATGGCCACTAGTATTTATGAATTACAGAAGACATTGATGGCAAATACGCTGTGAAAACCAAAATAGGAGTAATGATATTTTATTGTATTTTTTTAAAGGGTGGGCCCTTTTATAGGTTGATGACTGTTAAATGTATATTTATGAGTTTAATAGGAGCATTTGGAATATTATGCTTCTTGTTAACTCATAATTGAGTTAGTTTTGCACTGTTTCAGGGGATAATGGTGAGACAAATCAGATTATTGTAGGTTTTCAATATTTTAAAAGTCTAGCGTCAGCAAAATTCTTTAAAGTCATGATCTAAGCTACTGCAAGCAAAGATTGAGATTTTTGAGATTTTTACACATATTAAGATTGCACTTAACTCTGCAGCCTATGCATTACAATGCTGCCTCTATTTATAGAATTGCCCTTTTAATACACACTGCAAGGGGCAGTCTCTATAACATATAGTTTTCAAAGTGTTTATTAATATGGGTGGCATGTTTAGAGAAGTCCTGCCATTGTTCCTGACTTCTTTCCAGCTCCTTGTTCCTTTGGATCCTGGGCTACACAGGGAGGCTCTGCAAACTGCCAGCTCCCATGCCAGGAGTGCATGCTGTCTTCTGCACATTGGTGGAGCAGCCAGGCACAATTTGGTGGGATGATGGCCCTCTAGGAATAATGGTTGGCAAAAGATGCTGCACTGAAATAACAGAGCATGTACTGCCTAATCTCATCTCCAGCGTTGTCTTTTTCAAATCCAGTTGCTAATCTTCAAATTTGCTATTTGTGTTAGGGGGATAAATATGGCAGTCATTGATGGCAATGTTCTGCATAACACCATGGGAAGCACAAACAATAGTCCAAGAAGTCAGACAGCTTTGAAGTCAGACAGCTATGGCAGAAACATTATGTTTTTAATTACAGTTTTGGTGCATTTCCTACCCAAACTCTTTAAAAAGACCACAAAATGAGATCACCCTGTGGAGACCTGGATGAGCTCTTTTATTTCAAAATATATTGCTGCTGCTAGCGTGAGAAATCAGATTTCAGTATTTCCTTCACAGCAGGCTGAATGAGTATATTTTGAGTCATAATGCCCAGCAGAGTGACAGCAGGAAGTCAAGCTGATTTGTCTTGCTGACGGGATATGCAACTTTTATTTGCTTCCTGTGAACAGCATTTTGCTTCCTCTTAAGAGTTTTCACAGAGATAGTGTCATAAAGCTCACGATCTTAGATGTGCAAGCATGGCAGATTGGCTCCAGTCAAACTGGTAAAAGTGTATTAATCTGAAAAGCTCTCTGTGTATTACAGAGCCATGCAGCCAGGAATCCAGAAATCATGCCATGTCCAAGCATCTCAAATGTAGTAGCCAGCAATAACAGCAGTGATGCCCAAACAGATCATGAGTTAAGGCTTTCCAACTTGGTGTTGGTGTCTGTAAAAGCTAATTGATGAAATTTTAAATCTGCTTGAGAGTAATTTCTAGGATGATGAAATTAATCCCTCAGGTGAAATATGAGCATTGTGACTGGCAATAAGTCCCACTTTGACTTCTGCAAACTAAAGTCCATTTTAGGGAGGTTACAGATGAGAGACTTGAATATATTTTCCCACATCTTGTGAGAGGTTCATTGCAAAAAGGAGTGACCTTTTTGCAATGTGACTACCATGCATTAGCTTGGTAGTGGGGTTTCTTAAGGTAGTGGGGTTTCTTTCCTTCTCCCCATCACTGAAGCAAAGGAGAAAAATTGGTGCTATGAGCCTACTTGGAACAGGAACAAGTTCCTTCCTGACCAGAACAGATTACAAAGCCTGTATGTCTTAAATATTCCTCTAAATCAGCCCTGCAAATGCAAGATAGCATTTTCTTCCAGGTGCACCCACTGTTGTTCTTGCTTATTTAGGTGTCTTTTTTGGGTGGGCTCAATTCAAAATTTAGAAGCATGACCGGGCTCACCAGACTAAAGGAATTTTGTACCAACGTGGCTCCGTTACTGCTGGTGGTCAAGCTACATTTTCTGAGCCAGCTTATGTGTGTCTATATATCTGTACCACAAAGACTTTCTCTAAATTACCATTTTTTTGCCTCATCAAAGGCAAACTTCACTTCCTGGGTATTTTATTACCAAGACGAGCATGACCATTAGAAATGAATCAATTTTCAGATTCTCTGTGCTAGAAAATGCTCGCAAAGCATGAAATTTCATCTCTTTTTTTCTCCCATGAACTGTTAATTTAACCAAGAATTTCAGCAAACTTTCAGAAAGTATATTGTGTGCTGTAGAATAGGAAAAGAAAGAAAGAAAGAAAGAAAGAAAGAAAGAAAGAAAGAAA
>NC_048893.1:107138811-107169815 GCF_011077185.1 Oxyura jamaicensis | reverse complement strand
AAGAAAGAAAGAAAGAAAGAAAGAAAGAAAGAAAGAAAGAAAGAAAGAAAGAAAGATTTCAAAGAAAATATTAATTTCCCTGCTTTTTGGAAGTTATAAGCACCTGAAAACAGGTAATCATAATGAAGTTCCTGCTGCAATACTTGTATAGTAACTACACTGCTGCTACCAAAATACTATCTGACAGCCACTAAATAATTGCAGCTATTATGCCCCAGCAGAAATATTTTACAACACTGTGGTCAATTAAAAAAGCTATCTCAATGGATCCTAATTTTTCATGAGGAACATAATTCCCTTTTGCTCTTGGACAATCATGAAAAAAAAAAAAAAAAAAAAAAAAAAAAAAGTATAGTTATTTACTTTTGGTTCAGAAAGCACAAAGCGGGTATCACACAGCAGTTTTTCAACCATTAAACTGTTGTATTGCTTAAAATTGGAAGATAATAAAAATAATTTTCTAGAAGGTAGAATTAGTGAGTAAATAAGTATACTCCAAAACACTTCCTCTGGTTACTGTAGCCAGTTTTGCTGCTTAGTGACTTTAGATCACACTTGCTTCTTATCCTGTGCACCAGACACAAAAAGTGACACCATCCGAAGTTGAAAAATTGGCCTGAGTTTGTTTAGCTCACAGAGGACATTCAGTATGACCACAGCCACCTGTGCAGGGAGCTCCTTTGCATGCAGCCCATTCTGGAGATGAACAATCATCTTTACCTCTTGGAAACTGTCAATTTTACAGTATATGTTAAAGACACAACTGACTTGGAAAAGCTAATGAAAATGTGTTAGAAAAGTGCCTGACTTGGATATTTAGAGACTTGATATAGCACTTCTCAATTCAGAGTCTTCATTAGTTTAAATACACACACTTCTGTGTTCCCCATTTAAGTGTATCTCTGCTATAGTAAGCTTTGTTTTTTTGGTTGTTTTTTTTTTTTTTGGTTTTGTTGTTGTTGTTGTTGTTGTTGTTTGTTCTGGTTTGGTTTGGTTGGTTGGTTGGTTTTGTTTTTGTTTTGTTTTATAACCTGGATTTTAGTAAGACCTTCCCATTTTCATCCAAACACACAAATGCACAAATCTTGTTAGGTGGTCCATGAACTAGGACTAGATTACATAGATAAAAACAAGCACAACTTGAATGCTGGACCAAAAATCAAGCTCAGAGGGGCTCCTCCTTCCAAGACATCCTGTGGCTGAAAGCCAAAGGTAAACCAGAAAACAAGGGTGACTGCTTATCTCCTACATTGCTCAACAAACATGCGATGTCTCACCTAATCAATCTTCTGCCAAAGTACAACACTAGCTTAAATAAATGCATCATTTTAATTCAAAACCTGTTCTACATTATTATGGCTACCACTATGTCGGTTTGCAAATGTTCTTCCAGTGCCTTCCAACTACATGTATGAGATGTATTTTGTATACTTTCTGTGTTTTGTACACAGTCACCCATCAGTTTAAATATACCACCTGGCTTTTGGATAATGTATTTGGATTGCTGTATCACAGAGGAAATAATCCAGTGAAGTAGCCTCTAAGACAGCCATCAGTAGTGCAAGACTTTAACTAGAACAACAACATCAAAAGATGAGCTAATGACTCAGAAACGAAATGAGGCAAACCAGACAACCAGTTTCTTATGAAACTTCTCTTCCTCATCTGGACATATCTATTTCTCACATTGCTTAATGCCTGATCGCTTTAGGCAGAAAACATTAAATACACCAACATATCAAAAACAGTATTATTAATATCATCATTATCTTAAGAGAATAGTGAAGAATTTAATCAATGATCAGCAACCCCATATATTGTTGCCATATTTCTTCCATGTTTCATATATGTTTTTCTCTAGAGTTGTATTTTAGTAAAATGGATATACATTGAATAAAGTATAATTTTATGTTTCTGGCAGAGTTTGTTTAAACATTGTAAGCCTTTATCAAGAACTTAATCAGATTTGTATAATTAATTTTATTTAGTAGCATCAATGAGAAAGAGATGCATGATCTATACAAATACAGATTTGTGTGCATGTTTCATCTCATATGGTTTTCAGTTGTTCTATTAAAACATTGTTTTATCATGGTGATTAGACTGAATTAATTTAGTTGTCATGCAGCTATAGATCAGACGGTTCCAGATCCATGAAATGTAGAAAAGTTCATACCCACAGAGGAATGGCTAGATATATCTATATATGCCCAAAGGAAATAATCTTAGGTTTTTGGTACATTTTGAATGGAACTAATTAATGTAGGAAATCGCAAACTGGTATTAATTATGCTGTGGCAACATAAATCAGTTAAACCATCATTCTCTATTTTCTTCAAGTTCCTGAGTTAACACTATTCATAACTGTGATTTCCTCATTGTAAAAGTACTACTCTACAGCACTTCTCTCTGCTCTGAACATCTTGCAGATATAATGTACATCACTTAATCATTCCATTTGTCTTCCTTTCACATTTCAGCAGGTGCCAGACTAATTATTTCATCTTTTCTTCCTGCTTATGAGAAGTGGATATAAACTTAGAGAAAAGTGAAGGATTTTGTTCAAAGCAGCAGTTGCAGAAGTAATGAAAACCCCTTTTTCTCAGTCAGCAACTGCACTAAACACCCTTATGGAGGTGGTCTATAGGTGGCATAACCAGGCATAAATGATAGCAAAGTGTTAAACATGATTATAAAGAACTGTTATCATCCCATGGAATAGCCAGAATAGCTCTGTAATCACCTTGGAAATGCAGTAAAATGGAATGATATTGAAATGGTATCGTGCTTCCAAGGAGAATTGAACATTGTCAGAGTCTTCACAAGGAAAGATAAGAAAAAGTCTCCCCCAATATACTTGTTCACCAGTTGGAAATAACATCTTGCCAATTTAAACTGTTGCTGTGCTGTCATTAGAGCTCTGGTCAAGTATTATGTTTGTGACCTATGTTTAAGAAATATGCCAATTTTTATGCCAATTAAAAAAGAAGAGGAAAATAAAGGAGAAAGAGTCCTACTATGACCCATGCAATAGGTGGTTTTAATAAGCAGGTTTCTTAACTCAGATAAAATAGTCCAATACCAAGTCTGAGCTGAAAATGCGTGAGGGCCGAATTTCTCAGTTTGGGCAAATGCAATGTTAATGAGAATAGCAGGAAGACAACGCAGAGCTTATGACCTAAGGGAAAACTCAATTAAAATGAATTGAAAGTGTGGGAAGCAAAAAGTAATTTGAAAAAGATGATCCAGATCCGTAACTGAGGTGAATCATCATAGTTACACTGGATGTAGTTAGTCTGTTAGTTGATTGACATAGCCTGCATGAGTTGATTTATATATGCTTCAGATCAGGCTGCTGGCTGGAAACCACAGGACACCCAGTGGCACTCACCACTGACTTAGGGGGTAGTTTGTGCCTTGGCCAGAGAAATCTGAGGAGAACTGGGAGCTATAATACAGCAACATGAGAACTGATCCACCTACTTGTTCATCCAATATCCACATAACTAATGTTTGTGGAAGTGAGTGGTAGTTAGTCACTTGCAGATGGACATAGACTGGCAAAAAAATACCAAGGAAGTTGCTCTTTCACATATTCTCTCCCACTCCTAACTGAGCCACTGTTTTTCCCAAACAAATTGTATTAGTAACTAGTGTATTGGAAAATTAGAGTGAGCATGAGTAGAGCATGCCACTCTGAATGCTTCCTGAAGCTGTGTTCTCCTTCACATTGTGCCCAGGAAAGACTGGTGGCTGAGAGGAACAAAAGAACCCTTCAGGTCTGTAATTCTTTCACTGAAGGATATAATTATCCCCTCCTTAAAGGAGACTCACTGTAAGAATCAGATGCTCTCTATCACTTCTGAAGTGTTCAGCAACTGCTACCTTGATGTAAGTGAAAAGGGGAGTCCCTTTGCTATGGAACAGACAGTCCTTTCCCATTCCCAGGACAGTCCATGGTAAAGAGGAGTGAGGGAGCCTCCTTCCTGTCCAGCAGTCCCCTGAAATGGTTGTCTATGTTGTGATCATTCTGTCACTGCCAGTAAAAGGTGCAACTTCAAAGCTGGCAAATTTATTTTAGGGAATAAGTCAAAGGCCAACTGAGCTGAAGACCAAGAGATTTGCAGGGAAAATGAAAATTCAGGTTTTCTCCAGCTGCCACAGCCACTCAACCAAACCAGTAAACCCATCACACCCTGCCTGTAAATCACCCTCCTTGTCAACAGTGCTGTAGTTAATATTAGTTATTGCAAGGATTAGAAATAGTCACTCATAATTAAATGCACATCACACTAATCAGCAGCCTGCAAACTTTTCAAGAGCTAAAGGAAAGTTAAAGTGACATTCACAGTTCCCATTTGCCAAGCACTGCTACTTGCTCCTCAAAATTACAAAGACCCTGGCAAGCACTAATACTCAGAAGATTATAAGTCTCCCCTCCCCAATATTTCCAGTTGAAGACAGCAGCTAAGACCTTGTTGGAAGAAATTCATCCTAGTATCAAGAGTTTCAATGCCCACGTGTCTTATAAAAATTTTATGTGTATGTTGCTTCTATATATGCAGTTTGTACACAACTCATTTTACCTTTTCAGTTACCTTGCAAAAATCTGTGGATGACTACACATTACTGTGGAACCTATTCACAACCTCTAACTGCTACACTGACAGGTTAGAAGAGAACTGTTCTTTTGTTAATGGATAATCATTATTAGTCCACTCAAATCTTACCATGTATATTTTGATTATAACCTGCTTTTAGTACAGAATATGTCTGAATTTCTTCTGTATTTTGTAAAATATCCTCAACTCACAATCACACTTTTCTATGTGCCAATCCTAACACTAGAGGTTTATTCAGTATTTCCATGTTTTGCTTTGGAAACACCTAATTAATAATTACCTGTGGCGTCAATAAACCCTGACTTGCACAAACGAAAATGTCACATCCTCTGACTCAGTCTGTTGCTTTGTTTTGGAATATGTAGCAGAGCTTCCAAGGGATGGGTAGATATTTGTCCTTTTGTCCTTTCACAATCAACTGAAAAATCACACGGAATAAAGATGTAAGTCTGAAGGAACAAGCTGAAACTGTAACAGGAAGCAAATATAAAGCAGAGCGTTTTTTAAAAAATAAAAAAAAAAAAAAATCCAATGTTTCTGTGCAGCCAGGTAAATGAGTTGTCTCTCCCTTGTAAGCAGAAGTAGTAGAGGTTTTTGTCGAAAACTTTTTCTCTCCAGGCATCCTGTAATTCCATACAAGTCATCATTTATGTGGTCAGGGAAGAAAGACATGCAGAAATACATCATTATGTGCAAGTTAGAACTATTTCTTGTATTTAACCAAGTATAAATAAGTGTTCATTCCTATAAGAGAGTCAGTGTAAGAGAGTAACTGTTAAGTAAGTCACCATAAGTGATTCATTGTTTTAAAAAGACATTGGACACCAGTGTACTATTTCAATAAAACCTGTTTTTTCTTCCTGAAAACCCGTACTCCTGCGTCAGAAGGGAGTTACTCCCCCAGAGGCCAATGGAATTTGTTCTCATCCTGTGCTGAAATATGGAAGCCAACAGGTTTCTCCTCCTCATTTCTCTGGTGCAAGGTTTATCAAGAGCATAACAGCCTTGAGACTTATTTTTCTGGTAAAACATTCAAATGACTTCCAAGGGGGTTACTCCCATCCTGTGACAGAAAAACATCATCCCCAACAATTTCTGTGTGGAGCAGGGAGGGGCAGTGCGTTTCCTCCAGGAACATCTTGGTTTAAAAGGCACCAGCACTGCTGTTATCAGTCTTCCCCCACTTCCCAATGAAGAAGAGCTCTTTCTCTCTGATGTCAGTGGCTATTTTGCTGTATTCTGCACAGTAGCACAGTTTGAGCAAATTCACTGTAATGCTGGGGCCTGGGGTGGGGGCACCCTTAGCGTCCTCCATCGTGGGGAACCCCAAGACCAACCCCCTGGCCAGGAGGTATCTCTTAAGAGTAGCAAGCTGCAAGCTTTGTGACTCCTCAACCACCTCCATAAATATGGTTGTTCTGCTGACTTTTTTCAGTAGCAGGTTGGGACTCCAGCCCTAGGCAATGGCTTTCGGCTTTAGATCTTAACTGACCAGCAGTTCCTGTCCATCTCCCTGTTTTACTTGCCAAAGCAAGTGAGAAATATTACATATACAACAGCTAAGTGTTTCTTAACAGCTTGCTAAGCAGATCTACTCCCACCCCACATAGTTTTGGTCTGTCAATGGAAACACCTTCATTTCACTGAGGAGAAATATACTTCTGACCATGTCTCAGAATCTACTCAGACAGCTGGACACTCAAACACTGACAATGTAATCTAAAAGGCTTTCACAAGCTCTTCCCTTTCATAGCTGACCAAAAACAGTCCAAGATTTCTGACAGCCACAGATTATTTAGGAGCAAAGCAACCCAATGACTAACCAATTCTGAAAGAAACAACTGTTCACACATACATATATGCATGCACTCAACCTTTATCCACCATAAATAAAACTACATTTTCAAGTCTTTGAAATATATAATAGCAGGGAGGAAGCAGGTAGGCATTATAACTAGGCCTAATTTTGCAGCTCTGGGAAACTGATGGATGCAGAGGAAAGCAAGTAGAGCAGTCAGCCACAGCAAAATCTTGTAAATAAACCATGGCTGAGTTAGCTCAATGCAAATGTGGAGGATTATCCTGGGTCAAAAAATCATAGCTTTTACATAGCTTCTGTTTTCTTCTTTGTTGTTTGCAGGGATCTAATCCTCTATCTTTTTTCCTCTGAATTTGAGTTTGAGATAATGGTGTTGTTAGTGAATGTCTCAGAATACTCTTGCTTTTCTTCTTTTCTTTTCCATCAGTGGTCAGGGTGCTGTCACCATCTTTCAAATCCTGCAGGGAGAAGAAAAGAAAAGAAAAAAAAAAAAAAAAAAAAAGGTAAGCCATGCTTTTGAATGTATCTGCTTGTCTGCTAGTTCAAAATAGAATAAAAGACATTTGTTCAGTACGTTGGGATATATAGACCTGAACATGAAAGCAAATAAGGGATTATTAATCAGAATATACCTTTTCATAGCACTTTTGTAACTCTCAAATAAATATCCAAAGATTTATAGATATCTGGAACAACCAGAAAAGTTAAAAAAAAAAAAAAAAAAAAAAAAAAAAAAGATTGGAAAAAAAATAAATAAAACCTGAAGTACATCCTATGAGTTTAGGTAGTTATGTCTGAAAATAAAGCCTCAGACTTCTCCAAGTCACATAATCAAAGCTGCTTTGTATTTCAGTCTTCCAAATAGCTAAATTGTTCACTGGCTACTGTCCTGCAAAGTCATTTCCTCTCTTTGTTTTCCACACTCAAATTTTCATATCTTTTCCAATCTTTTGTGCATAGAATGAGTCAAGTTTGGCAATTTTGCCCAGAATGGCCCTTTTTTTCCATAGATACAGTCTTTATTATCCTCTCCAACTCTATATAACAGAGATTCCTGTCAGTACTCTCATAAATTATACTTTTATGCAATTTTAGAACTGGTGACTAAAAAGGATTGAATGAGACAATTTGTGCTAAATTAACAGGTACAGCTGAAGATCAACAATATCTGTTTCAAATTCTGAATGTAACCAACACACACACAGAAAACACAGGAAAACTCTTGTCTATCAGTTTTAGTTATCCTGCAGAGAAATTCAATATATTTAATATAAGTGGTCCTGACAATTGCATCTGCTCTCTTCTAAGGGTTCTTGTTTCTATCCAAACACCATGTGCCATAGGAAGCCCTGCACATATGGTACATCTCTGCACAGTCTGTCAGCAGAGAGCACTAAGGATAATTTTTTAGCTAAATTTGGTGTGGGACTCTTCTGTTCTTACCCTTGTTTTCATTTGTTTGTCATGATAAAAGGAGAGGAAATAATCCAGTAGCAGGTCCCAGACATTATGTTTGGAAAGAACTATTCTCAGATAGCTCTACAAGAAAAATGACTGGAAATACTGTGATTTGTTGATTACATCTCCAGTAGCCCCAATAAGGTAAAAGCTAAAGGATGAGCAATTCAAAACATAGAGAGTGCAGCCAACATGCAAGCAAAGGCTTCTATTTTGAAGATGACACATTTTTAATGTAGACCAAAAGAGACAGGAACAGAGAAAGAAACAATCTGTCCATGTCAGAACAGAGTGACTTTCTGACTGCCCAAATGAACAGTCAAGGCAAGAGAAGAAGGATCAGGATACAAATTATCTATCACTTCATTGTCTATATTTAAAAAAAAAAAAAAAAAAAAAAAAAAAAAAAAAAACTGGTTTTGAATTTCTAGGGGGCTGGACCAAGAAACCAGTGCTTTCCCATTCTCCGGGATAATTTAATCAAGTTACATGCCAGCTGCCCTCTTCAGAGAAGTGAAAGTTCTTATTTAACAGAGTTGCTATTGTTCCTACTCTGTTCCTCCCAGAGCCTCCCCTGGCCCATTAGGGCCATTATCAGTGTTCTTAAGTTGGAAGACATTACAAATTCTTCTGTCACATACAGTACCTCTGTCTGTAGTTTCCAGTTATGATTACATTTCAAATGGGTTGATGATGGCTGAGGAGGAAATCCCAGATCCTCTGAACCCCACAGAAATTTTGATACTCACTCAAGGAGAGCCTGGAACTTACCCTGAAAGCTTTTAGTCTCAACCAGATTTGAAATGGTGCAGTTGGTGCAGTTACAGTCTTTGGCCCATTTTTCCAAGGCAGACATTTGTCATCTCCAGCAACTGCTCGAGCTGCAGCCTTAGCAGACAGAAGGCTGACCACTTCCGAGAGGGGTCAGTCTATTCAGAAAAAATCTGGCACATAATGGACTAGTATCAGCACTACCTTCTCATGTTGTCTGCTTAATGTGGAAAGATTTTTATAACCATGAATACAGCAAGTTTCACAAGTACTGAAATACTGACTAGATTTAACTGCTGATTTTGTTGTTGTTGTTTTGTTTTATTTTGTTTTGTTTGTTTTCCTAAGGATGCCAAATTTACCTGTGTCAGAGATTAAACAGAAAACTCTTATGGTGGTTAATCTTGTGATGGGGAGTCACTGGCCTTTTTTTAGGCCTCTGGGTTGAAGTTCACCACTACTGCATAGTAATACCCTCATGTCACCAAAACACTGAATGGCTAAGATTAGAGGCAAGAACAAAGACCCTGGTAATTACAGGCCTGCCAGTCTTACTTCAGTGCATGGTAAAATAATGGAGAATATTATTCTGGGATTTACTGAAAAACACCTGAAATACAATGAAACTACTGGTCACAGTCAATATGGGTTCATGAGAGGAAGGTTCTGCGTAACAAACTTAACTTGCTTTCTTGACAAGGCCATCCAGCTAGTTGACCAGCTAGTTAAGTCATTTCTAGGTCACTCTCCATCATCTCTGCTAAGTCATGGGCATCAGGAGAAGTGCCTGAGGACTGTAGGAAAGCAAATGTCACTCCAGTCTTCAAAAAGGGCAAGAAGGAGGACCCGGGAAACCATAGACCATTCAGCCTCACCTCTATCCCTGGTAAAGTGATGGAACAACTTATCCTTGGCATTGTCTCTAGTCATATCAAGGATAAAAGGGTCATTAGGGGCATCAATGGCATACTGGGGCGTATTAAAAGGGGTGTGGTTAGTAGGTCGAGAGAGGTTCTCCTCCCCTCAACTCTACCATGATGAGACCACTCTAGAATATTGTTTCTAGTTCTGGGCCCCTCATTTCAAGAACAGGGAACTGCTTGAAAGAGTCCAGTGCAGAGCCATGAGGATGATTAAGGGAGTGGAGCATCTCCCTTACAAGGAAAGGTTGAGGGAGCTGGGTCTCTTTAGCTTGGAGAAGAGGAGACTGAAAGGGTGTAAAGGGTGAGTGTTAGGAGGATGGAGACAGGCTCTTTTCGGTGCCATCCAATGATAGCACAAGGGGCAATGGATGTAAGCTGGAACATAGGAGGTTCTGCTTAAATATGAGACCAAACTTTTTCATGGTGAGGTTGACAGAGCACTGGAATAGGCTGCCCAGGGGGGTTGTGTAGTCTCCTCTTGCAGAGAGATCTTGACAAATCAGAGAGCTGGGCAATCATCAACAATATGCAGTTTAACAGGAACAAGTGCTGGATTCTGCACCTGGGAAGGGGCAACCCTGGCTGTATGTACATACTGGAGGGTGGAGAGCAGCACCACAGAAAGTGATCTGGATGTTTTGGTCAACAGCAAGTTGAGCATGAGCCAACAGTGTGCCCTGGCAGCCAGGAAGGCCACCCATACCCTGGGGTGCATCAGGCATGGCACCACCAGCCACTCGAGGGAAGGGATTCACCTTGAGCGCTGTGTGCAGTTTGGGGCACCACAGTATAAGGATATAAAACTATCAGAAAGTCTCCAAAGGAGGGCAACAAAGATGGTGAAGGGCCTGGAGGGCAAGACATATGAGAAGTATCTGCAGTCCCTTGGCTTGTTCAGCCCAGAGCAGAGTAGGCTGAGGGGAGGCCTCATGGCGGCCTGCAGCTCCCTCACGAGGGGAGTGGAGGGGCTGGCACTGAGCTCTGCTCTCTGGGGACAGCAGCAGGACCCGAGGGAATGGCATGGAGGTGGGACAGGGGAGGGTCAGGCTGGGTGTTAGGGAAAGGTTCTGCAATCAGAGGGTGGTCAGGCACTGGAACAGGCTTCCCAGAGAAGTGGTCACAGCACCATGCCTTCCAGAGTTAAAGCATTTGGACAACACTCTCAGACACAGTCTGATTTTGGGGTGGTCTTCTGGGAACCCGGGAGCTGGACTCAATGATATTTGTGAGTCCCTTTCCTACTCAGGATATTCTATGAGTCTATGAATCTATACTGCCTCCCATACTGGAGGCAGTATGGGCCATTGTGACACTGGGCCCTTGACCTGAAAGGGAAAAAAATACTTAAAATAACAGAGAACCACTGCATTGCTGTGACATCTAATAGCATGTACTATCCAGATTAATCATTCCCCAGATTTCTGATTGACTAGAACTCCATGGCTGACAATTATGTTAAACAACTTCTGTTTGCTAGTCAGTCATGGTCACACAAGTCAGCTTTCAACATGCAGGTGCAGTAACTTCATATAGAAGAACATCAATGAGCAGCAGTGATATTGTCTTCCCTACCCTGCAACCCACAGTGAAGTGAGCTGGGACAGTATGGGGTTGGCCACAGCTTGGCTATCACCATGCACCAGTATGGGCCCTGAGCAGTAGAGCCAACAGGGTGGGAGGCTGGCACAGCATGAGCATGATACAGCCCATGCATGAGTGTAGTGGGTATACGTGGCAAGGTTTTGGTAGCAGGGAGTCATAGGGGTGGCTTCTGTGAGAAGGATCTAGAAGCTGCCCCATGTTTGGTAAGGGCCCCACTGCTGACTGGAGCTGAGCCAATAAGTGATGTTGTTTTACGCCTCTGTTTAAGACAGGGGAAAAAAAAAAACCTGCACCACACAGCAGCTGGGAGAGTGAGAGGAGTGAGAAACAGCCTTGCAGGCACCAAGGTCAGTGAAGAAGAAGGGGGAGAGGTGCTCCAGGCGCCGGAGCAGAAATCCCCTGTGGCCTCGAGTGAGGACCATGGTGAAGCAGGATGTCCCCCTGCAGCCCATGGAGGAGACCACGGTGGAGCAGGTTGCGTGATGGTTTTACTCGAGTGGGCAGCCGAGCTCCACCACAACCACTCTCTCACTCCTCCCCTCCTCAAAGAGGAAGGGGGAGAAAAGACAACACAAAGAGCTCGAGGTTTGAGATGAGAATGATTTAATTAAAGGAAAGGGGAATGGGGAGAAAGCGAAACAAAAGAAACAACAAGGCTGCGCGGAAGCACAGAGAGAAAGAAAAAAAAAAAAGTTATTCTCTACTTCCCATCAACGAGCGATGGTCGGCCACGTCCCGGGAAGCAGGGCCTCAAAACGCGTACCGGTTGTTCAGGAGAGACCCTCCCCCACGAAAGCCCCCCTTTTATTGCTGAGTGTGACATCAGGTGTTATGGAATATCCCTTTGGTTGGTTTATGTCAGCTGCCCTGGTGATGTCCCCTCCCCATCAATTGTCCACCCCCAGCCTGCTGGCTCTTGGGGGCCTGGAAGGAGTTCTGATGTTGTGCCAGCACTACGCAGCAATAGACACAACACTGGAGTGATACCAGTGCTGTTCCAGCTATGAGTGCAGAGCACAGCACTGTGTGGGCTGCTGCAGGGAAAGGTGACTCCATCCCAGACAGACCCAACACAGGTGGCCCTGCACCAACGGAAACTGAGGCCTGTGGAAGACCCCTGCCAGAGCAGATTCCGGGCCAGACCTGCAGCCCGTGGAGAGGAGACCACTCAGGAGCAGGTGACCTGGCAGGAGCTGCTGCACATAGGGGACCCAGGTTGGAGCAGTTTTCTCCCGAGGGATGGACCCTGTGGTACGGACCCATATCTGGAGCCGTTCTTGAAGAGCTGCTGCCTGTGGGAAGCCCATGCCAGATCAGTTCAGCAAGTACCGCATCCCGAGGGAGGGACCGCACAGCATGGGGGACAAGAGTGACCGAGAAGGAGCAGTGGAGAAAAAGCGCTATAGACTGACCATAACCCCCATTCCCCTGCGCTGCTCAGGGGGAGGAGGTGGAAGAGGGTGGATAGGGGGGGAAGGTGCTTTTGGTTTCTTCAGTTTCTCGCTTCTCTAGCTCGTTAGTAATAGGCAATAAATCTTACTATCTCCCTATGCTGAGTCTGTTTTGCCCATCACGATAATTACTGCACGATCTCCTCGTCCTTATCTCAACCCTTGAGTCCCTTTCATCATATTTTCTCCCCACTCCTCTTTGAGGAGGAGGAGTGAGAGAGCGGTTGTGGTGGAGCTCAGCCACCCACCCAAGTAAAACCACCACAATGAGCCATGTCCCTGGCTCCAGCCCTGTTCAGAGCTGAGATGCAGCTGTGTGTCTAGCAGACAAGGGTGTGTGGTGGAAGCTCCCAGTGGGGATGGTCAGGGTAGTTAGAGCCTCCTGGTGCACCCACAGCCTCCTCAAAAAAGCTAATTTAATAAATAGTTCTCACTATTTCTGACTTATCTAGAGGAATGTTCTGACTTATCTAGAGGAATTAACCTTTTTATTTGAAGGCAGATTTTACTTATACTTGACGGATTGGTATGACATTCCCCAAACTCTAACATGGATCACATAACAGTAATTCAATGGCTTGCATGAGAAGCAAGGATGCAAGAGATTTTCTTGCTCCTGAGAGAACTTGAATGTTTTATTCCCCTACATGAGGAGAAGAACTGCTCTGCAACCCCAGCAAAAGGAAGGAGGAAATCTTCCAGCTCGCAAAACCAGAATAACATTTGGTTATTGGCATTTCCCACTATTTCCTGCATGACACCAAGGACAGAAAAGATGAGATCCTCAGCCAACAAGAGCTTCCAAAATGCTCAAAATTTAAATACAAATTTCACTGGCTACCCTTAAAAACGTGGGGAATACCGTTGTCTTCATCTTCTACTTCTTCTACTCACTCCTTCTACTTCTTCTTCTACTCCTTCTACTCCTTCTTCTCCTTCTTCTTTTGGCCTCAGAAAGCATTTTAGAACATTATCATTTCCTTGTGTGAAATAATTTCTTTCATCAGCATTTGCTTTTGTATAGCTTTTTGCTCTGTTTTGATTAGACTGTATGTTCTGAAGATATCAAATTCTGTTGCCAAAGCTTCAGCTACCAGAATATCATCATGGTGTTCAACAAAAAAAAAAATGCCACAATGGTCATAATTCTATTTGACTGTTAGGTGTCTACTGAGTCTAGAAAGGGAGATTTTATTTCTGTTTTTCAGCCAGAAGTGAGATGTTTTACTGTTAGGTAGCTACCTTACCAGTGCCTAGCAATTTACCTCTTCAGAATCCCAAAAAACCTCCACCTTGGACCCAGAGTTGGAAGTTGAAGCCTGAATGTCCAATCCCAACTACTCAGCTACAGATCCCAGATTTTCTGCTTGCTTCCTCTCAGTATCTCTCCGTTTTTATATCATATTAACTTTGTCATGTGAATTTCATACAGCAAGAATGTTTTGACTTGCAAGAAATGCTGCACATCAGGAAATAATTATGAAGCATTTTATAATACCTGATATTTTCAGATGGGACAACTTCTACCCATTATTTTATTGCTTGGTGAAGAATTATTTATTTAGAAAATTACTAATCTTTCTTAAATTAGAATACCAAATGGGCTTTTGTCCTGTTAGTTCATTCATCTTCAGAAAGGCTTCCTGTACACTTAAGAAGGATTCTGGAAAAACTTTTTAAAAAGATTTTGGTAAAGAATCCATACTTATTTATTTCAAAGGACAAAAGTTCACGAATTAAGCAGCAACCAACAGCCTAGAAGATAGCAATAGGTACTAAGTATAGTACAGTGCCTGCAATATTAAGACTGTTAGATGTTTCTGTTCAGAATATTTGTCCCTTAAAATCTTACATTGTAATTCCACTGTAGTGCTATTAAAGAGACATTAAAATTCTGTCGTAGTGAAATATAACTGTAGGAAAATGCAATATATTACTGGTTTTATTATTATTTTTTAATCTGGAATTCTAAAGTTACATTATAATCTACCTTCATATCAAAAATCTACTGCACCTTAGATGAACTTCACCTGTTGCCTTTAAGCATAAGTAGGAAAGTCATTACGAGTTTTTTTAGTCTCCATTCTTTACGTTTTATTTAATACCAGTGATTGGATCAAATCTTATTCCTTAGTGTTTGTAAAATATGAGTAATATATATAAGAGTTTTATTATCATCGGTGTCAAAGTGTTGACAGTCCTTTATTCGTTTTAAACATCTGGCCTGGTAATTAAAATTATCTGGTCCCTGATTCTCATCTCAGCAACCCTGAAATCCTACTGATTTCATTGGAGCTGCGTGAGCACAAATTATGATTCTTCAGTAGGGGTTAATTCCAATATGCCTGTCACAAATCCAGAGTTCTATCCTGATAAACAAGCCAATAGTAATAGCTCTCAGGCTGAGTCTGTAATGACAGTGAAATACCAATTGCTTGCACATAATGCCTTCTTCTCCAACCTTCTTTCTCAATTGGGAAAGTCAAATACAATAAACCACAAAATAAAATACAATGAAATAGCAGCAGAGAGGAAGTACACCTTTTTAAAAAGAAGACAAAGATTTTGATCTCAGAAGGCCTGAAGACAGGAAGCATGGTCATTGCCTAAAATGTCTGAAGAAAAATGTTTACAATAAATTATTCAAATTATGACACGTTTTGATACTGCAGACAATTTTGGAAGTGTCTGTAACTACTAAAAGATTTTACTCAGATTTTGCCTGGTTAAAATCAATTTGAAATCTTGAGTGCAATGATAAGGTCATGTCAGTCACAGATTTGCCTGGGGAATCATTACCTTCTGAGTTTAAAAGGTAGATTGTTTCAGCTCTATGTCAGAAATCATGTTTGCATTTGAATAATGATTGACATTGGATATTTAATCTGGTTTTCCAAGTACAGCATGTAGATATTCAGATTTAGGGAATTTGAAAAGAATTTCTTTAGAGAATTTCTACTCTCTCATAGCTTTTAGTTTTAAAAATTTGTGTCATTAAAAATAGCAGGCAACTGAAGTCAAAATAATATTTTAGTCCTATTTTAGGAAGCTATCTCTCACTTCTAGTTAAAGGTTGCTCTTCTATTTTGATTCAGTTTAACTATGGTGAAATTCCTGAACCAGCCTCTGCCACTTGAAAAATTGCATTTGTACTAGGTGACTCCATGATCAGTTTTGCATCCCATTCACACCAGGTGAAATCTCCTTTAAATGTTTATAATTCTCTTATATAAAACATTTATATAGCAATTACTCTGCAAAGCTGATGATCCATGAAGTTTCAATGGTCTCAAAGTTACTCTGGCAGTATAGTTTAATTTAAAATTCTCACCTCTCTTATTCCCCTGACTGACACTAGCATCTCTTCATAGCACAGTCTGTCTCTGTGTAAAATTATTACTCTTCCCTCCTGTCTCTATCCAGTAAGGACAGAAGTAATTTTGTACAAGCCAGGTGTTTCTCTGACTCCTTTTCTTCTTGCCTCATGCTTGCCTCCTCTCATTTCCCCTGTTCACTTATATTAGGCCTTTTTTGGCACTTTGAGTGATCCTTTGCTAGTGGCAATATAGACAATGAGATGCAAAACTTCCTAGCAAAGTGACAGTAGTAAAGAAGTATTTGCAATTTATGTGGAATTTTCACTGCAGGAAACCACAACAATATAAAGTATATGATTAATTTATATATGCACACAAACTGGTGATAATTTAATGAAGGTACATTGAACATAGTGAGGGGTGAGGTACGTTACACAGTAATCCTCAGTATCTGATGAAAATATTTTACTATCTAAACAAACTGAAACCTGCACCCCAACTTCATGCTTTTTTTCTTCGTCTCATTGCTGCTCTCTGTGCCTGATGTGCAGTACATATGCACTGAAAGTTTAGTGATAACTGTGATCTGCAGAGGCCACATGACATATTTTAGCAAAGATGTTAAAGGCTTCCTAATTAGGACCTTAACTAAAGCACATGGAAGTGAATTCATTTCTGTTTACTTTATATCAAATATTTCTTCTATGCAAGATACATCTAACACCTAGAATAGGCTTCTCACCTCAGCTTAAGATGAGTCAAGAGTACTTTTTTTTTTCTTTTTTTTTTTTTAATGCATATTAGTAAATGTATCGCACCCTTCCTTCCAAACTGAGAGTATCCAAATGCTCCCTTCATTTGCTGTTTCAATTTCACATTATCTTGAAAGAAGAGTAATACAAAGTAGGATAAGTTTATGAATATTTTATGCAACAAAAATACCATAATGCAATAAATATATCTGATGACTTACTTAAATAGCTAGTCACAGAAAATGGATTCTACTTTGAATTCTGAATAGTTCTGTATTTACCTCTTTGCTAGGGAAGTGTAATTTTTTGTCTTCAGTGGAGTTTTGATTAGGGCTAAAATTAATCCCGTGCAGTGTACCTTACACCCCATACAGTTATAAGTATATACTATTTTTATTCACAAATATATATATATAAATTTGTATTTTTATGTATATTGACTCTCTCATCTTATCTTCTTTGAGCCTGGATTGGGCTTCTCTATTTTTGTAAATAAAAGGTTTAGAAACCATAATGAAAACAACAGGATTCAATTCCATTCCTGGGCCTAGCAACTAGAGCCTAATCCAGCCTACAATTCTTCAAAGAGCAATGGTGCCAAGCCAAAAATGCATAAATGTCTTTGGAAGATCATCACGGCAATGATAGCAACACAGTTCAATAAAACTTAGCAAGGAGTAAAGCTCTGATAAAGAAAAGCACAGAAAACTGTGATTGAAGGAGAAGATCTTAGAATAACATGGTAAAGTCAATGTTATTTCATCATCCTTACAAGGAGTTTTCAATTGTGGTTACTGGCACTTGTGCACTAGCATGCACAAGCATGACAAAATGTCTTTGTTTTAAGTACACTAACCCCTTATCCCCTTACAACCTCAGTACACAAGTTCCTTCTGATGGGTCAGTGTTATGCTGTTACATTGCTTAGCTTCTGTTGGAATAAAATATAATAATTTGTTTTAATTATACACCACAAACTGCATGCATATGTAGAAAGAAGAATGTGGCTCATGACTGAGTGTTAGCGGCCTCCAGGCTTTCAGTATGTTTTTTGTGACCATAGTGTAACAAAGAAGAATACAGGGGAAAAAAAAAAAAAAAAAAAAAAAAAAAAAGTCTAAGACATAGACAACCCTTGTTTCTAATCTGAACCAGGTAGAGACTTTTTGTCTCCAAATCTCCAGGTCTAAAAACTGTGTTGCTGTATTTTTTTACTACATTTTTTTAATTGCACTAAGAGTATAGCACATCGGTATATATATTTTCTACACATAGAGTTGCTTTGAGGTGCACAAAATCTCCAAAGGAAAAGAAGTTGATAGCTTAGAAAAGAAACCCCTTCTGAAAATAAGTTCTAAGTTGCAGGTTTGCCATGTGCCTGGCCTCTGTTAGGACCAAGGTGAGGATTTCAGCCATGAAGGTGGAAAAGAACAGTAAAGGTGTGAGGTCCCAGCGGGGCAGAGACCGCTGATGTCCTACCCTGACCTCCCCTTCCACTATCCTGTTTCCCTTGTGCTGCCTTTGGCTCTCATCTCTCCCTTGGGTGAATGGAGTCAACTCATTGAATGCCCCATCTTGCTTGGGGGAGGAGGATGAGTGGGTTGCTGGCTTTATCAATGCAAAAAGAGGTCTGTTAGAACAGCCTAGTCTACAACAGGAAAAATACATCAGTATGTACAGTGCAATTTGCACACTGTATCTACGAGTCTATGATGCATACTGTATCATTTTTTTTTTTCTGCTTTTGGGAGACAGCCTCAAAAAGAATATCACAAATGGATCCCCATGTCTGTTCATGCCCTTTCCTGCAAACCTGATTTACATGGGTTACCTTTAACGGAATTACTGTTCTATGGTCTTGTTCCCTGAGATTTTCCAACCTCCTTTCCAAAGGGCTGTGTTATAAGTTTTGTTGAGTTTTATAAATAACTTATGTAATAACAACATAAGAGACTTTGGAATTCATTTCTACTCAGTAGGTGTCATTTTGGTCTCCCTCTAATCGCTTCTGCCAACATATTCAAATATAAAATCCATAGAAATTATATGAAATATGCTAACTGCTACATACATTTTTTTCCACAACCGTTAATTTCTGTGTACTAAATTGTATATTTTGGCAGAATCTCCAAGTGTGTACAATTTAGAGATTGCAATATCATATGATATGGCCACATGAAATGCCTGTATTTGGAACACGGATCAGACAAATTTAGTAAATGGTCTAAAATAGGTAGTTCCATACTTAAATATAATACAGAATATCAGACATATAAAACTAGTGCCAGTATGCTAACAGAAAAATTCTTTATCCTCTTAATATGCATGCAAGGACAGACATTCCCCCAGTTTACATAAAATAGTACTATATATAAACTCTCATTGAGTAGCAAAGGGATTTTTAAAAGTTTTTAATGACTTTGCTGAATCAGAAAATTCTTTCCTAAAGCAAAATATATGGCTAAAAGTGTGTGAAACAAAAATCCTCAGTTAAGACTTTATTTTAATATTTTAAAAATCATCATTTTGAGGGACAGGACATATTCCAGATGAAAATAATAGTTTAATAACAAATGGTAAATCAGTTCTAATAAAAGGTGACATTAGTTTGCTGAAATACACAGAGAGATTATCAAGTGAACAGAAAGAGTTAAGCATAAAATGCATGGCAGCTCCTTTACAACATTCAAGCTTTTCCGAGCTGCACAGCACTTTCAGATCTTATTAGATCTTTTAGTTTCATTGGGGTGTTGAATTGTTGCTTAGACTCATTAGCAGTTTCTGTTCACACCAATTATTTTAGTGTACTAATCTGATGTTTCTGCTACATAACAAGTGCCTCAGTTAAGCTTATGTTACTGAGAGTTGATGCAATCTGAACCATTTCCAATATTACCACATATTTGAAAGTATCACACTTTCTAAGTGGTGAGAAAGGTCCTGGAGCTGTATGTGGGGAAACGGTCGTCTTCTCTCTTCAGCTGCCACTGCTGCCAAGTGATCAGGTGTTTCTTAGGGCTGAGACTTGTCCCAGGGGTTTCATATGGAGAAGGCATGGGGCATCCTGGATCTTTCTCCTCCCTTCCCTGCCTGTGAGCAGGGACCCTTCTCCCATGGGACTTGTAGATGGTACAATCTACTGCTTAATCCAGTTCCAGAGCCTTAAGATGGAACTCACCCCACAGGCACCACTGAAGAGCCCAAGAGCTATTTTCTGGCTGAGGGCAACTAAGGGCTGAGGGATGTCTAATAACTCTTTAATTTCTTAATTGAGTCCATGAAAGTTCTGTGGTACTGGCATACTGCCAACCACCAGTGCACATTGTCATTATACAGGTACCATACTTGAATATAGTAATCAGTTAGAATGGTAAGATTGATTGCTATCAAAACTGAGAAGTTTTTGTTTTTTTTTTTTAATAATTTGTGGAACTTCCAAAAGTGCAAATATGTCAAGAAATCATAATTCTAGAATAATATATGACATTAGAGCTTTAGATGTATTTGTTATTATAGATATATATGGTGAGCATGTCTACATTTTTATATATAGTCTACTGTGAGCTAATATAGATAATACGTATTTAAACTAATGTAGAGGATACATTTTATACTGACATGGGTATACGCAGTTATATAGGTAGATGCATAAAAGGGAAAGGAGCAAAGTACTGCAGCTCCACATGTTTTTTTAGAATAAGAAAAGATTTTTGTTCAGACTCCAGTTTTTTCTGGTGGAAATACTTCACAAGACAGGCATGTTTTCCATTACCCTAAATACTGTTAACCAGAACAGAAAATACACTGTTAAGAAAGTGACTTGATCACACACCATTCAAAAACACCGTGCGACACATCTACATAGGGACCTGTGTATGGTAACCTGCTAATGCTAAACACCAGCCTAATTACTCTTTGAAGTTATTTGTTTTGTTCTGGAAAGCTAATCCACAGAATCTTGCTAATCCACAGACACTAAGTCTGAGATCCACATGACAAGCTTGATCCGGAGCATATTAGAGTCAATGGAAGTTTGCTGACGTCAAAGGATTTCAGATCAGAACCTAAAATAAGATATTACAGCACAGCATTAAAAAACTCTTTTGTTAGCCTTTCACTCATCTGGAGGGGATGTGGGGGAGAACTGTCCTCATCTTTCTTCTTCTTACTCTTTTTCTTACTGTCTTGCTTTTCCTTCCTTCCTTTATTTTCTTCTTCTCTTTCCCCCTTTTCTCTTCCTTTTCCTTTCCTTTTCCCTTTCCTTTCCCTTTCCCTTTCCCTTTCCCTTTCCCTTTCGCTTTCCCTTTCGCTTTCCCTTTTTCTTCTTTTTCTTTTCTTTTTCTTTTCCTTTTCATTTTCCTTCTCATTCCTCCTTGCTTGTTTCTTCAAACCAACTGAACAACTATATTATGAAAATTCAGTGCAAAATCTTAATACGAATTCTCTCTACCAGAGCTGGAGTCAGTGCGATCATGACCCATAAAATGTTGTGCAGGCCTGAGAAATATGACATTGGCAGCCAAGTTACCATATGCCTTCTAAGGAATGATATACAGGTGTTTCAGCATGCACCCGTGCAAGCTGTTGTTGTGGTTGCTTTTTTTCTGTGGCACTAGCTATTCTACTCCTTGTTGCCCCTGTGTAACGTCTCACTGTTCTCAGCTGACCCAGATGTCTTGCTTCAAATTTCTATTATTTCTATAAGAAAGCAAAAATATATATTCTTTATTCTGAATTATGGGACATGCTATTTCTTTATATGCTGTGCTGTTAAAATCTATCCTTTAAATACCTGTTAAAGACTTTGCTTCTTTGCCTTGTTTTATCACTGATGTAAAGGCAGTTTTGCATCTAAATCATGTAGGTTTTACTTATAGTTTGAGCACCCCTTCACAGCACACAGCACTATTGGTTGAGAACCAAGCAAGATAATCCTTTTGAAGTATCCAGAGTACTTCTATTTCTAATGTGCACAGAATAGTCCTAAGATTATAATATTTTTAAACCTCATCAAATGAATGGTTTCAGAATCCATAAACTATCTCCCCTGAGCTGAGCCAGGCCCAGTCTCCTCCCTGAGTTCCTCCTTTCTACACATTTCTGCATTTCTGTTACAGACATCCTGTTACAGAGACTCTATTACAGATTTGCATGCACATCTCTTGCACATATGTGAACACAATCACAGTGCTAGGAGGAGCAAGTGATTGGTCTACAGTTTTTTTTTTTTTTTTTTTCTCTGGGTACTCTAATGATTCTGTATCTTATCTATAGCTCAGCAGATTTTCTGACACTGGACAATGCAAATGAAGAGACTACAACCTAGAGAATTTCTGGTTTGAAACAGAGAAATCGGAAAACATAAAATAAGTGATGACCCCCAAAAGCACTGTGGATTAGATCATTCAAAATGCTTACAATAATTTTACCCAGACATCATAAATAAATAGTCTGTGAGCCCAGCACAGCAACAAAAAAGACATAGAGAATCACAAAACCACACCACAGTTAGGGCTGGAAGGGACCTCTAGAGGTCACCTGGTTTGACCCCCCTGCTCAAGCAGGGACACCTACAACAGGTTGGCCAAGACCGCATTCAGGTTGCTTTAGGAGATCTACAATGATAGAGACATGACTGCCTCTCTGGACAACTTGTGCCAGTGATAAGTCACATGTACAGTAAAAAAGTGTTTCCTGATGTTCAGACAGAGCCTTCTGTGTCTAGTTAGTGCCCTTTGCATGTTGTCCAGGCACTGGGGACCACTGAAAAACTAGAGAAAACCACCGCAAGAGAAATGAAATCCCTTCCTAAACAGAGCACATAGTTAGAGCACAGATTTAGGAAAAAAAAAAAAAAAAAAAAAAAAAAAATGCTTCTAACTCCAGATGAAATACATTTCTGGTAGAGGAAAACCCAGGTATCTGCTTCATTGTAACACTGAAAGAACCAAATGTTCAATTAGTTTCTCATCTGAGAGCTTTCCTTCCCTGATGGCACTGTAGAGCCTATTAAGCAACACTTTCTTAGCACAAATAGTCAGCAGCCCAGGATTTATTGCACCACTGACCTGATCAAGATAGCTGGCAAATCTCACCTGTTGGTTTAGTAATCTCTGTTCCACAGGACCTACGTGCAAAGGGTCTGGTAGCCATGCCATATTACTTTCCTGTGCACCTGATGCCTTGTTCTACTCTCATTCCATTTGGCAATGTAATAAGAGTAATATTATTAAAAAATAAATTCAGGTCACTATTAAAGCTGTCAAAATGTTCCCTAGAGATCCAGATGTTTTATGACAACCATAGATGTCCTAGTATGTTACAGTTATTTTATGTGGGGAAGTTGTTTTTGTTTCTGTTTGAAACTATTTCATAGCCCTCCAATAGCTGGTGGATGTTTGTCTTCTTCTGCAAAAATAAACGAATAAATAAATGTATTGTATTCATCAAGAAACATTAACTTCTTAGTGGAGATGTAGAGATCCAGAGAGTAAATGTGTGCTATAATAATTTCTATAAGCTCTTACTCTATAAGAAGAAACATGAAATAGGACAACAATGTTTTTGTAATGTGAGAGAGGAAAAAACAGTGGTATCATCTGGGGGAACACTCCTAGAGTTATAATTATAGTGTACTTTCTCATCTTCTTGTGATGGAAATCAGATCTGTGTTTTTTCAGTCTAAGCATACAGATAAGAGCAGGCTGTCACAGGCATACCTTGCCTTCACTGAAATTGATTGGATTTGTGTTATCAACATTAACAGAAGCAGAAATAGCTCAAAAGTGGCCAGATAAGGAACACTCTTGCAGCAATCCCAATTGTCATCACGTGTTGTGCTACCATTAAAAAAAACACCCTCAGGTGACTGGAATTGGAGATTTTTTAGTAGGCTACAATGCAGAAGAGCTCACTCAGATGCATAATCAGGCCCCACAATAAAAAGATTTAGGCAGGCTGGCTGCTGAGGTTGAATAAAATTACCCTGCTGGATGCACAAGGGTCTGGCACTGACAGGCATTGCCTTCTGAAGAGCTCATGTTGGGGGAGTGTAGTATGAATGCACCCAAGTTAGCTCCCTGCAGAACAGGCTCCTAGTATAGAAGGTTAGAATAATCCTAGGTTTTATGCTAATTTCCTTTTAGTTAGGTCACTTTTAGACCCTCGAGCTCACATGAGCATGAATCTAAATATATTGGTCCAAGTAAATTACTGAGTGAAGTCAAAAAATATTTTCTCCTTCTGTGTTCATTTTACTGATGGTAAAATTACCCTCCTTGGTATTCAAAAAAGTCTCCTTGCTGTGTGCTTCTGAGTGCAAGTATACAGAGAACTAAAGAATATCATAAATTATTATATTATACACCTATTATCAATGGTACTTGTTCAAATAGGGTATGCAATTGCAAAAACATTACTTTAAACATCCATGACATCCGTGTGATGATATTATACTTTTGAGCACGGAAACAGATACTCTGCATTTTTTGTTCTCTTTCAGAGGCTCAGCTGTCTGACAATTCTGTATGCCAAAATAGTACTGAATACCTAAGCTGCTATGTTTCTAAATTCACCTGTTTATTTTTTTCACTAACTGTCTATGTGAAGAAACAAATATTCTCCTATCACCTCTTGTGATGCATTAAGATCCAGTTTGGATTTTCATGCTATTCTTTATACAACATTTTTATTTTTTGAGAATGGGAAAGATGCTCATATGAAAATACAGTTATTTGTAGTACAAATCTAAGTAATCTAAGGTCTCTAAAGATGCTACTCTCCTTAGAGCTGTTCTCATATTCTTCTGAGACATCTTCAATCAAATACATTAAGCGCCTAGAGAGTAGGTACCCCTAATTCAAACCACATCTTAACTCCTAGCTGCTCTGATGATCTCATCTCTAAAAGATTTTGTGCAGTTGTGCATTGTGCAATCCTCCCCTTTATTTTCAGTCCTGGCTTGTTTAATAAAAGAGCTCTTTTCAACTGTGTTTTTCCACAATACTTAGGAATAGAAATATTAATTTCTCACATTCTCTACCTATAATTGCATTTTACTTCAGAAATAATATTTCAAGATGTGCCTTCAGAACACATTTAAAAAATACATGGTGCATTAATTATAATAAATTGAGTTCCTTTAATATATTGAATATAACGCTATGTAATTTTTGTTCATGAACTCTCTATAATTGTATCTAATTGCATCTATTACTTATGTAAACTTGCCAAGGCCCTGCACATAAATAATTCTCATTTAATTCAGGAGAAGTTACTCAAAAGACTTCTGTTTACACTTCACTGCAGGTTTTTGTTTGTTTGCTTTTACAAAAACTCAAGAATATTTGGCCTTCTGTAATATATAGATCCAAGGCTCTCACCTCCACACCTAAAGAATGAACACAGCCACAGTCACAAATGAAAGAACCAGAATAAACATAACGATAAATTGTTTCAAGGTAGTGCTTCATGCTTTCATGCAGGCTTACGAAGAGTGTATGGTTTCAAAGCTGAATATGTGTGAAAATACATGATGAACAATCTCCCTATTATTCTTCATATTCTTTCCTAAGACTAATTGTTGTCTCACTCAAAAAGTGTTAAAGTAAATTAGCTAGATAAAGTGTTGATTCATCTGCCTATTATCTTAGAAATTGCTATTTAATAATTATTGGGTCAATCTTCCTTTTTGACCAACACCTGGTCACTGAGACACTGGACAATAACGCACCACAGCATAGTAAAGACACACAAGTTTGTGTACATGATAGAACATGTATAAGTTAGAACTAGTGTTTATGCATTATTAACTCAAATCCAGGTTCTCACACTTTCTCTACTCATTTGGAGTAGCATCTCACTAGACAAGTATGTCTACTGATTGCAATAACTGGAGATTTTAAATCTGCTCTCAATATAAAATAGAGTTCAGCTGTAAAGGATAAAATAAATATTATGTATACAAATATATTTTTACATAAAAGAAGCATATGTATTATCTGCTTGATCCCTTTGCTGCAGTCTTCCATCACTTTTCTCTATCTTTATTCCATTTTTGAATCAACCATCTCCAGAGACAGGAACCACGTCAATGACCAGAAAGGAGAACATATAGTTCAAGTATTATTGAAATCTTGGTGAGTAATAAGCATGCTCTTAGAATTCTTACTGTCAACAGGTGCCCAATTAATTTTAAACAGGAATAGGTGAACATTTCAATCTCCAGTCAGTAAATGATTATGAATCCAGAGAAGAGGTAAAAGAGAAATGCCAATTTCATATTTCCTGAACAGTTGACAATTAAAGTTTTTTGAATTTTATTGTTGGAGTGAGCAATTTCTTCTTAGTTCTAATTCTCTCTTGATTAAATTGTCTCTCTGGTGGTTAGATTTATTTGCACTAAGCTGGAAAAAAAAAAAATCCAAAGATGGATATCCCTTTTCTTTCACCCACCATGAAACTCTTCCATATGAAGGCCAGTCTGAGGCCTGTTCAACATATAAAAGTCACTGGAAATTGCTAAGCAGAGGTAAAGTGAAATTTAAGTAGTTCTGAGAGCTAGCTCTGGATACATGCAAGGGAGTAATTTCACCCATAAATCTTTATGCACCTTGTTCCACTGATAAATTAATACTGAGACTGATTTTTTTAATACAAGGAATCAGTAATAGCTATCCTGGTGAGTGAGGCATTTTCAGCATCTTTGGACTGAAATTAAAGTGTTCCCCAAGTGTAAAATACATAGCAAGTTTAACAGCCTTCCACTGTCTTTTAAATTCTCTCTGGCTCAATGTTTAAATCTATTTGAGCACTTTCAGATAGCTTGAAAGAGAGCTCCAGCTTCCTACTTAATAACTGTGCTATTATTATCATTTACCATGTTCAGGAAATGATTATTTTGCAAGGGGATACTTTATTTTTATGAATAATAAAAATATTTACTGACCGAAATAATAAAGCTTTATTAGGAGGAAAAAATATTTATCGGTCATTCTTCCACTTAGCTTGATTCTGGGTAGTTCAAATTCAAAAAGCAAGATATTTCTGAATTCAATGATGTTGAATTATATCTGTGAGAATCTTATCCAGTTACTAGTGCATATCTAGAAAATCAATTATTTGGAAGAATTTTCTCACACAAATCTCAGAACTGTCTACTACTAAATTATGCACCAACTGATAGTGAACTGTAAAAACAATTGGAGGCCAGCAGAAGGCTGCCTTTAGGCTATAACTTTGCATTAACTGTTTGCAGAGAGCCAGTTATGTAGACATCTTGCTGGTATATTACCTGCTGACATCAGAATATATCCAAAAGCTATGTTATTAAATATGTGATATTATTGCGTGCACCTGACAGGAATCTATACATCATCTTGAGAGGGGCCAAGTTACAAGAAATGATGACTTGCATGAAAAATATATCGTTTCCTTCGCCTGTGTAGGTCCCACAACAGAAACTGCTCCACCCATGGCAGTACTACCATGGTACAGAGGGTCCCCTTCCAACGTAGGAGAGTAACTGAAATACTGAGAAAAAAAAAAATCCACTAACAAAACAATTCTACTTCATTCGTGTCTTGGGTGCCCAACCCTCAACTGTGGTAGATGATGCTGCTCTAAGATAACAGTCCCCTCAAATCTTCTTGAAGTACAGAAGCATTTGACAGCATCAGTCCCCAGATAAAATTGTTCAAATCAAGCGACGTCAGTTATTGACTCACACATGCACACACACACTATATACATACATACATATATATATATATGTATCCATAAGTAGATTATTATTAAGATCATCCATATGTAGTTGAGAATCTGAGAGCAAGGCTTCACCCTTGGAAGCTGTAAGCAACTAATAATTAGATTTCCAGGTTTTACCAATGTTTTACAGGTTTCTCAATCTGAAGTGTGTAACTAACCAGTAAGTGATCTGTTGCGGTCTCAGAAAGCAAACTGAATCAACATGCAGAGGATTTAGACCATTTCCATAAATATATTTAAAAACAAAATTGACAGGAGTTTTCAAACAGGTCTTGAGTGAAAAAAAAAAAAAAAAAAAAAAAAAAAAAAAAAAAGAAGGCCTGTACAATTTCTCCAGCTGATAACTTCTCCATATGTGTCTGAACTGAAAACCAGCCAAGAAGCTCTCTAAAAGCTGAAACAGCTCTGACGGAATCTCACAATGTGCTGCTCAACTGGATGGAGAGCACAGCTAAAATTCCTGGCTAGGAAATACATCACTTAAAAACAAACGAGATCCAGGAAAAAAGTCATGGAAAACATTGAAAACAGTCATATGGCAAGGCTATATGTCAGCAAATGTCATTTTTTTTAACCAAAAAAAGCTGAAAGTCAGCATGATTGAGTGTATCATGCTTGCTGTCTTATCAGAACTGTATTTTACTGCCACTAATGTGAAAAAGCACTATATAAAATTAAATATATATATATATACTTTTGTTGTGTTAAATCACTGTTTCAACAGAAAATCAAACATTGGGTGCACTCCTAAGCCAAGACCTCACCAAGTTTGTATGTTCAGCAATCAGAGAGTCATATTGAATTGGGCATTTCAGAATTGAGACAACTTTCATTTACTTTACTGGCTTGTTAATGATCCCTGCACCCCATGATAAGAATTTAAATTACTTACCTATAATTCATGCATTTAAAAGAAAAAAAAGCCTCAGGAGGTTCATTACTACATACAGCTTTATCCAAGGCAAATGTTACATTCCTATCCTTAACAAGAACAATCTCAGAATAGGCCCACAGAAAGAACCAGAGGAGCACATATGTCACAAATAATGCATTTCCCTTCCTTAGCCAAGCATTTTTCTCCATTCTTTAAAGATGTTGTGTTGTCCACAGAGGATTCCTTTGGCAAGGCAAAGAACCCTCCACCAACTTGAGTGGAGAGCTATTCCAGTCATCCTGCTAGGAAACAGATCACGTGTCCATCATATGTTCATAAATCCCCAAGGGACTATCCTGTATTGACTTGCCCTTTTATGTCCTTCTGGAGCTGGGTATCCACATGTTGATGTGGATGTGAAACCAACAGAAAGGTTGATGTTAAGGAATTTTACCAAAACATCCCTAATCTTCAAGGGTGACATAGTTCTAAGGGATCACAGCCCTACAGACTGTTTCCAGGATTTGGCCAGTTTTATCAGGAGCATCACATATCTTCTTCACCCCCCAAGGGAGCACCAAAGATACCCACATGAATCACCGTGCCTTCCTCAGTGCTCTCCACATTGCATGAAATGGAGGGAGAAGCTGATACAATAGGACCATTAATAACAATATACATGTTTTATTCAGCTCTTTCTAAACCTAAGTTACTGAGATCAAAACAGATAACCACTCTCAACTGCTTAGGGAGGGAGAAATAGCTGGGTATACAACATGCGTTAACCGGGATGGTCCTGGCCTTTTGCCAGCAGCCATCAGTGCCCTGCTCCTCCAACTCCAGAGAAAGACCATGCTGAAGCCCACACTGAGAAGTGCAGATTAACCTGTCCATACTATGCAGCAGGGTTGGACAGTGCCACTGTTGATCCAAGCCAAGCAACACAGTTGAGCAGTCCCTCTGCAAGTCCAGATAGCTTGGGAACACTTCCAGATTAAAAAATAAAAAAAAAATAAAATAAAAAATAAAAAATGTGAACTGCAGTCACTATCTCTTATACTTTATATCACTCTTTTCGCCTTTAATTCATTTACTTGAAGTAAACATTAAAGGAGAATGGGATAGAACATGAAAGAAACCTTTAAATGCAGGGCAATTCAACCAACCAAATTACTGCCTAGAAAATACATAAAAGGTGTGATGCATTAACATACTGGTCATGCAGCTCCAAGAGCAAGTAATGAACACCACCAAATCTATTCTATCATCTTTTAGGCAACATGAGATTTTCCCTTTTACTTGCTAATTTGTTCTGACCATTATTCTATTTGACTATATTTAAACCAGATGCAGGTTGTTGGGATTATTTCTTTTTGTATTTGTTGTTCATCTGCTCTGCTTGGCTAACAAGAACTGCTTTTGTTAAGATTTTTTTTGCTGCAATACATTTAAAGATCAGATGTCATCTAATTCCTTAACCCTAAAATCTTAAAGGCTTATCAGGATCTCTTTTTACTTTACCAGATTAAATCTGGAGCTACTTTTTTCTTGAAGACCACAGTTGTAAGTAACACTATGCTCCTAAAACAAATAGATCTGTTATGTCTTATAACATTGTTAAAGGCACAGTTTAAAAGTTACAGGATTTGGGGGCTTATTGTTTTCTCTGGCAGTCAGTGCCTGCACCGTCATCCAGAGAAGTGACTTGAAATTAGATGATCATGCAGGACTCAGCCTACAGCCATTGTCATTCTCTAGGAATCAGATGGTGCAGCCAGAGAAAAGTTTAAGAAGTAGGGTGATAATGCAAGCAGCCATAGATGTGGGGTCAGGGGGCAGAAAAGAATTGTCTTTTCCAGGACTACTCAGGGTCAGCTTTACAGAGATGTGCCCTCCTACCAGAATGCGAACATAAACATTTATAGATTTCTCTTTTCTATCCCCTGGGTTTATTTCTAGCTCCACCAGTCCTTGCTCCCTTCTGCTGCCATGTGCCCCTTTCAAAAAGGGCAGCAAGCAGCCTGGAAATATATCCTGCCTCCAAAAACCTGCTATCCCTTCCATGGTTGACATACAACCACAGAGGCCAGGAAGCCATTGAGAAGACAGATTTCCAGGTGCCGATCAAGTAAAACTCTCACTCATGCATTTTTTGTCCTTTAATTTGGTCCTGCCAGGCAGCTACTGGCCCAAGAAACTTATGATGATAAGTTCATAGGAAGAGTAAGTTTGTTTTAGAGATGAACAGTACTGCTGACTAGCCTCACAAATCAGGCTGCTTTTAGTCAGTGCTGTAGTTCTCCTACTTCCTTAATAACATTAAGAGCTCACAAATCTTGCAAGATGCCTTATCTCCCCCTGTATAGCTGTATTCCAGGTTTTAAGAGCACCATGCAATGGCAGCTGCTGGAGCCAGCCTGACAGAAAGTATAACTGTCACTGCCAGGCTACATTTTGTTCTGTGAATTTTAAGGAGAAAACAAGAAGGAAAGCATTCCATTCTTTCACCACACTAGCTCTCAATTGAGAGTTAGAAGAAAATAGCCTACAACTGGAAAAAGTGAGACCTTCCAAAATGATGAAAGAGAGAAAGAGAGAAAGAGAGAAGGAAGGAAGGAAGGAAGGAAGGAAGGAAGGAAGGAAGGAAGGAA
>NC_048893.1:107111028-107138801 GCF_011077185.1 Oxyura jamaicensis | reverse complement strand
AGGAAGGAAGGAAGGAAGGAAGGAAGGAAGGAAGGAAGGAAGGAAGGGAGGAAGGAAGGAAGGAAGGAAGGGAGGAAGGAAGGGAGGAAGGAAGGGAGGAAGGAAGGGAGGAAGGAAGGGAGGAAGTAAGGGAGGAAGGAAGGGAGGAAGGAAGGGAGGAAGGAAGGGAGGAAGGAAGGGAGGAAGGAAGGGAGGAAGGAAGGGAGGAAGGAAGGGAGGAAGGAAGGGAGGAAGGAAGGGAGGAAGGGAGGAAGGACAACAACAAAAAGAAACAAGAGATGTATCCTACAGTATCAATTTTTAATTCTCATAATTTAACAAAATTCAGATAATCGTTAAAAAAGATGTGTATACTTCTAGAAGATATAGCTGAAAAATTGCTAGATTTAGATTAGATATAAGGAATGATGAGAGTGGTGGGACACTAGAACAGGTTTCCAGAGAAGCTGATGACCCAGTAGTGGAAGTCTTCAAGGTCTGGTTGGATGGGTCTTTGAGCACCCTTTGAATATCTAATGAAAGATGTCCCTGGACATGACAGGGGGAGTTGGACAACATGATCTTTAGGATCTCTTCCAGTGCAAACCATATGATATATTTTCCATGAAAAAAAAATCTATTACCACTCTTTCCATCGAGATTCAGACATTTTAATACCTACAGGAGCAGAAAAATATACTGCGTGTTGCTCCAGAAGTAATGTCTCTAAGGACTAATGATTTAATGTTATAAGCAATGAATACCTCTGCATAGTCAGATTTGGAACACAGATGATAGGGTTATACATATTTCCATGGAAACATGGCTAAATATAAACTAGAAAATTAACAGATTACTGGTACGTAATGACCAGGTCAGAGATTTAGCTGACACAAGCAAAGATTTCAGGAATGCAGGACCATCCCACCGTTGAAAACTACTACATCCTTTTGTAGTGGAGAGGCTTAGTCAACAACTGTTTGACAAAGAGTTGCCAGCAGTGAAATTACAGACCCTAATTCACATAAGTGCTATACTCCAGTTGGTTCCAGCAGCCATAGTAGTCAGCAGCCATATCATCCAAATTATCACAAATGCATTAACTTTTTTAAAACAGTCCAGTCTTCTTCAGAAATGCTTCACCATGACATTCTCTTAACATTTAGAAATCCCAAGCTTTGTCTGATAAGTATAACCTCTCTATGCACATCAGCAAAGAGCACTTTCCTGCTGCTTTGCCCTCAGTCTTTGCCAAGGTTTTGCTCACCAGGGAGTTATGTTGACAAATGTGATACAAATGAGAGATGCCATGTGTTTTCCTCATTACTTATAGAAAGCTCTTATTTTTATCCTGGGCATCAAATTATACACATTCAGAATCCTACTTTTTCTGATGTGTGATTTTAGACTTGGTAATGAAAGCCCAGACAGAGTAAAGCAGTAAAGGTCATTCATAATAAAATTTGGGATCTTGTATAACCATTGTCAGCTAGCAAAAAGCAAAAGCTAACTGACTTGCATAGATCTTAGAGGAAAATATGGGAAAGTCCCTTTGTTGTTTTCGTTTGTTTGTTTGTTTTACTGCTAAGTCCTATAGTAAGTATTGCTTAAGTATTGCTTGAAATTGTTCTCAAATTCTATGAGAGTATTGGGAAAAAAAAAAAAAAAAAAAAAAAAAAAAAAAAAGGTTGCTTTCTTGTGAGTCCTAATCTGCATTAACGTTGAGAGGCTGCAAACACAAGCACACAAAGAAGTAAAGAAGTATTATAGGAAAAGATAGATTCAGTGCCTTTATCATTATGACTATGACATATAACCTATAATTTACATCGACAAGAAATAAATTAGGAAACTAGCAGTTATGAAAAATAACCTGGAAGAAATATTTCAAGTTATCCAACTTCAGTTACCTGGCCATAAAAATACTTGGGGTGTTTCAGTCTATATAAACAGCATAAAGATATTACTTCCAGAGAGTGTTTGGTTGTGGCTTTTATTTTTCAAATATATATATATATATATGTATATATATATATATATATATAATGAAAACATTTGTGATGTGCTGAAAAAGGTCCCCTGGCATAAAGCCAGCATTGACTGTTCACTGGAGTTACTAAAAAAGTGATTACACAAGAGAGAGAAACAAAGTGGAGGACTCTAACTCTGTTTCATTACTGGTTGGTTTTCAGACAAACAAATTAAAAGATATCATTCTACCCTGTGTTTGCAGGAAGACACGTGTGGATTATGTAAACTATAAAATCCACATGTCCCAGAATATGAGCCAACTTGCCCCCAAGTGGTTGGAGACAACCTGTTTATTTGTAGGAAAAAAATGTAGGAGAAAATTGGGACTTTCTTTATGTTTAAAGCCTCTCAATATTAAGGCTGAGAATATTAAAAGGAAAAAAAGAGTATCCTTTCCATCTGACTGGTGCTACTAGTTACTGCAGTGCTGGCAACTGCTAGAAGAGCTAGAGAGAAGAGCCCCATCAATATTCATAACAAACACTGAATATAATAATAATAATAATAATAATAATGTGTTTTGTTTTTCTGTCTTTCATACTACATATTATCCACAACCACTTTATCTTAAGCTTGGCTTTATAGCCACCTGCTGTGAAACTATTTCAGCCTGTAGTCTGAGTCAAAGTCCTTTGCTAAGGGCATAAATAAGTTCTTGCCTTTACTCCAGTGGAACCTACCATAACAGTGAGAATTGATTTTCAGGAGATTGACATGGATGACACAAGGTAGCTTAATTTTGTCTGTAGAACACTGAACAGAACAACAGGCAAACTAAGACCAAAAGTAAAGATTTTGTAACACTGAAGTAAAATGATGTATGTGTTTCAATGCAACTTCACTAAATGAATTTCAGGGATCTAACAATAAACACTAGAAAAAAGTATACCACTCCCATTTTACACTTCAGATTTGATGTATGAATTGATTGAATTGAGAAGAAGAGTTTAATAAAATCATGAGTTTCTGCTCTATAGATAGGCATTTTATTTTTGACATAAGTCATTGCTGATATACTACTACAGGATGCTAAAGCGACTTCTAACTAATCAACACAAAAAAATATTTCTTTCACAAACACACATAAACATCTCTACTGAGTAATTACATGACTCTCAGAAAGCACTTTGGATGTAGCACCACTGCAATGTATCAATGCTTTTGAAAATATTTTTCTTAGACTGAAGGATTTAAAA
Source organism: Oxyura jamaicensis (assembly GCF_011077185.1). NCBI lineage: Eukaryota > Metazoa > Chordata > Aves > Anseriformes > Anatidae > Oxyura > Oxyura jamaicensis. Next base: position 107,135,595 of record NC_048893.1, on the reverse strand, counting down.
AAGCTAAAACTATGCTTCAGCAAGACACACAGTTCAAAATAATTATTAATCAGACATGAACTGAAGAAAAATAATCCAAAAAATAAAAAAAATAAAAAATAAACTTTTTGTTTCATGGAACTGCCAAGGAGCAACAGAACACTAAAATTTTATGACAGAAAAAATTATTTGTAGAATTAAAAATGTGAAATTAAAAGCTCCAACAGAAACTTTAGTTTAAGTGAATACTTGTTTGCTGTTACAAACTTTTGAATAAGATTGACACTGAAACCTGAGCTTAAAAAAGAACAGCAACAAAACAAACATAACTCAAAATGACACAGATCTAGCATGTTCATGCTATATTATTTTTGAAATTCAGAGAGGCAGATTAATTATAATTTAGTTAAAAAACACCCTCAAACACCTAAATTAAAACTGCTCCAGATTAGACTTTAAATATCAAGATTAAATAAAAGAATACCCTCCCCCACCAAAAAAAAATTAAATTCAGGACCACATTGTCCACTATTAATTTCTCCATAATTCCAGTTATGATTTTTTCCTAAAAAATCTGAATGCCAAATGTCATACAATTCCTTCATCTCCCTTTTGCTCCTGAGTTCAAAGTTAGCTGGAAGTGAGAGAAGTAAATAACCTGAATATTTGCCTCCTACCTTGAACACTACCTTCCAAATTCTGTCTTATTTCCATTTAATTTCCTAGTTCTTATCAAACAAAAATCAAAACAAAACAAAACAAAAATAGCTTTAATGCTTCTGCTACCTTTTCAAAGTTACAGATGAAAATTTTGCATGATTATGTTATTTGCAGAGATCACTGTAATTTAAAACCTCTCGCATTTTTACAGCACTCACACCATCATCGCAGACTTAAAAAATCCCATCCTTTCTCTACATAAATAAAAAGGTTGTAGAAGAATGTTTGGTCTTAACTACCTCCCCCTGCATGTTTTATCAGATCTGTCACACCTTTGCCAAAAATCTAGAGTTCAATCAAATTGATCCTACTGTTCAACACAATTTAAACACTATTAAATATTTTGAACAATGCAAACTAGTTTCTACCTACAGTTTTATCTGCTCATTTTGACATCAAAATAGAAATACTTATTCTGAAATTTTCATAATTACAGCCTTGTCCAAGGGTGCCATAGATAAATTTACAGTTCTGAGGACTTCCGTAGTTTACAGAACTGCTGCGCGTCTGCATATAAAACCAAATACAAGAGTTTAGTGTTTAAAATGATAATTTTCAATACTTAGGTAATTTCTATGCTTCCCTGAAGTTTTGATGTGCACAGTGAAGGTAATAAAATTAAATGGTGCAAAGCAGCCTCTTACTTTAGTATTTCCCAGCTACGGAAAAATATACATATGTGTGTGTGTTTGTAACATTAAAGAAAAAGACGAAAAAATAAAAATTTCAGATTCAGTTAGATATACACTTTTTGCTACTTAAGTTTAAAATTTTGGACCTGATGACTTGCAAAAGAAAAAAAAAAAAGTCAAGAAAAGGTCACTGAAAATAAGTTACACGCCTTTATAGAATCTGTTCTTCTAAAAGCTATTGCTTATCCAATACACTAGTGTTTAAAGTGTAATAGTTAAATTTTATGGTTATCTTAGTTTGCAAAACTAACAAAAATAACAAAAATTTGTTATTGCAAAAATAACAAAAACAAGAACTAGAAAACTTAATTAAAACTAGACTAATTTCTCATTTCACTTTTATGCAAAATAATAATAAATAAAATATAAAATAAAATAATAAAATAATTTAAAAATATATAATAAAATAAATAAAATAAAATAATTAAAATTAAAATTAAATAGAATAAGATAAAATATATATATAAGAAAAATATAAAATAAAATAAAATAAAATAAAATAAAATAAAATAAAATAAAATAAAATAAAATAAAATAAAATAAAATAAAATAAAATAAAAATGACTTTAGAAGGTTAGGTGTATTCTTAAAGCCAACCCAATAAAATAGAAAAGATTTCCCGTTATTCACTATAATTTTACCTAGCTAGGGTCTAGCAGTAAGAAACATAGGGAAATATACATGTGTCATGGGTATTTGACATGGCTATCCTGAAAGTAATATTTTCCAGGCCCCTAGAACTGAAACCTACAGTTTAATCTTTTTTTTTTGCACTAGAGGGCTACCTGTTGGAGAATGACATTAGGCTGTGATGACTCCAAAAAGTCTCAGAGAAAAGGGGACAAGTTTTCCATCATACCCATAATGTTCTCTTAGTGTTCCACAAAGATGTACAGGCTGAAAATGCTAATATTTCACAGTGGAACAAGAGTTGCTGGAATTTCACGGGATTGAGAATGAAATAGATTTTAAGTAGTAATGTGCCAAATACCCCCTGGGGCATTTTGCTGAAGTTCATGGAATTTTGTGGTTTGCCTTGCAGTTTGCTTAAATAGCAGTAAATTAGAACCATGGCTCCTCTGAAGAAATTTGGCATTACAAGATATGTAATGAAAGTTATATTATGTACTTTAAACTCTCTACGGTGGGTAGGCTTTTAATTTTGATAACTGGGTGCAATGTTCATTAACATGCCACTGGTTAATTTTATTGTGCACATCTCTGCAGCTCTTCTGAAATAGCATGCATGTAGATTTTTATTAGAAAAAATACAGAAAATTAGTTTAATAATGGTATTTCAAATACTCTGAAGACATTGCATGACACAGTCACTGAAAACAATAATAGTCTTATGGTTACAGCATTAGTTAGGGTTCTTGGAACTGTTCCATGAACTTCCTGTGCGTCTCTGAAGAAATCGTTGATGCTCTGGACTCTAGTTCCCATTAGTAAAGTAAGAATTATACTCCCCTCTTCAACCTTTGCTCTTTTGACTCTTCATGTGCTTCCAAAGAATACAACTGGGAAAAAAAAAATAAATAAATAAAAAATAAAAAATCCCTTGGTAGCTTGCTAGCCAAGGCTCTTTACAAGGCTCTTTAGATATAAAAAAATATGTTCATACCGGATTGGCAAAGGGAGAGAAAAAAGAATAAAATATCAAGTTTTCATGGGAAGGAACAAAGAACATAGACAGGAACTAACAACTTGATCCTCAAGAATCTTCAGGTCAAATCTTCAGTTTTATAGTATACTCAGTTTATCATAAAATGGTTGCAAATATCATTAGTGGATGAATTTTGGTGGTATGTTTAACATCAACCCAGGAATAACAGTCCACTCCTGAAATTAAGACCTGTGGATTCAGAGTCAAAGAAAGACAGGACAACCTATCTGAATTAGGGTTGAATGGCAGGATAATTTCTAAAAGATTTTTTTTTCATTTCAGAATACTGTTGATCTTCCTGCTTCTGAATAGGAAGCAAAGCTGAAGTGATAAAATATTATGGGAAAATCCATTATTTCATTATTTCTGGCCTGACCAGAAACAAAACAAAAAAATAAAATAAAATAAAAATAAAATAAAATAAATAAATAAATAAAATAAAATAAACGAAAAGAATAGTCAAAATTTCTTCTTTCCAGATTTGTGACTCTGCAAATTCAGAATACAAGATTTGTGTAACCATCAGGGTCCAAGTTCTGAGAAGTGCTAAGCACATACAAATCCCCCTCAAGCTAATGGGAGTTACAGGTGTCCCCAGCAATAGCTACAGAGAAGATATCATCACAACTGAGGTTTGTCAGCTCAGAACTTTGTCCAAATCAGACTGAAACTATAAGCTCTATGCAACAATTTTGTTGCTAATTCAAACTCCAACTTTTACTTAGCTTTTGTATCCTTCATTAAGAACTTCTGTTTCCTAGCTACAAAATTGGCAACTCAGTGAGCAAATTATCCTCTTTTCCACATTTCAGTATTCTGGAAAGCACTGCATGTTCACTACTGATCTTTGCCACAACATCTACTAAAGTCTGGAAAGAATGCCACTTGACTTCACATTCAAGCTGACAGATTTTTATAGACTAGAAGACTAGATCCTGAGCTGATGAAAATTCACACCTCTTTATTAACACTAACACCAGCTGAGTATCTGGCCCTCTGTTGCACCTTGATTTTTCATCTTATGTGCCACATATCCTCAAGTTAAGCAGAATTTGCCAACCGGGACCATCATTTTCAGAATGGGCATTTTTGCCTTGATACTTTAGACATTAATAACAACTTCTTGAGTATTAATCATAAATGACTTTTAGAAAAAGTACATTTGTCTTAAACTAATACCCTTGTAGACACTGAAAAGCTCTGTTCATACACATATGGACCTTCTTACTTCTCAACAGAAATACACATCTTTCCTTCTAAATAGAAGGGAAAAAAAAAAAAAAAAAAAAAAAAAAAGCCAAATGTACATTATTACAGTTAGCATGAATTTTCCAAATTGTTGCATTATGTCATGCCTAACAGTACAATAGAAATTGAAGTTACTTACATTTTGCAATTCTTTATATGTAACAGACCTTAAACAACCGTTAATGTATTTACTGTCTATAATATTTTGGCTTTTTCTCTGGGGTAAGTGAATTTCAAAACATTTAGTGATTTGGATCAGGATGTACTTTTGTTGAATGCAATCACACAGCATATGCAGGTCTTCCTGCAGATGGGATCAGGCCCAGTCAGTATGGGTTCATGAAAGGCAAGTCTTTCTTGACCAACCTCATCTCCTATGACTGGGTGACTCACTTGGTGGATGAGGCTGTTCATGTAGTCTACCTAGATTGTAGCAAGGTCTTTGAAACAGTCAGTCCCCCATAGAATTCTCCTGGAGAAGCTGGCAGTCCATGGCTTGGACAGGTATACGCTTTGCTGAGTTAAAAACTGGCTGGACAGCCGAGCCCAGAGAGTAGTGGTGAATGGAGTGAAATCCAGCTGGTGACTGGTCACCAGTGGTATTCCCTGAGGGTTGGTGTTGGGGTCCATACTCTTTAATATCTTTATTGATTACTTGGATGAGGGAATTGAGTGCACCCTCAGTAAGTTTGCAGATGACAAGTTGGGGGTAAATGTTGATCTGCCAGAGGGTAGTAAGGCTCTGCAGAGGAACCTGGACAGGATGGGTTGATGGGCAGAGGCCAATGGGATGAGGTTCAAAGTGGCTAAGTGCCGGGTCCTGCACTTTGGCCACAACAACCCCATTCAGCACTACAGGCTTCGGGCAGAGTGTCTCAAAAGCTGTGCAGAGGAAAAGAATCAGGGGTGTTAATCAATGCTCACCTCAACATGAGCCAGCAGTGTGCCCAGGTGGCCAAGAAGGCCAACAGCATCCTGGCCTGTATCAGGAATAGTGTAGCCAACAGAACAAGGGAGGTGATTGATCCCCTGTGCTCAGCTTTGATGAGGCCACATTTTAAGTACTGTGTTCAGGTTTGGGCCTCTCACTACAAGAAAGACATCAAGGCCTTCGAGTGTGTCCAGAAAAGGGCTACGAAGCTGGTGAAGGGACTGAAACACAAGTCCTATGAGGAGCAGCAGAGGGAACTGGGTTTGTTTAGTCTGGAGAAGAGGAGGCTCAGGGGAGACCTTATTGCTCTCTGCAACTACCTGAAAGGAAGTTGTGGGGAGCTGGGGCTTGGCCTCGCAGGCAACTAGTGGTAGAACTAGAGGGAATGGCCTCAAGTTGTGCCAGGGAAGGTTTAGGTTGGAAACAATAAGACATTTCTTCTCAGAAAGGGTAGACAGGCATTGGAACAGGTGTCCCAGGGAAGTGGTGGAGTCACCATCTCTGGGGATGCTTAAGGACAGGTTGGACTTTGTGCTTAGGGACACAGAGCAGGTAACATTGGTTGCTGGGGTATGGTTTGACCAGATGATCTTGGAGTTCTTTTCCAACCCTAATGATTCTATGCTTTAATAGTATTTACTGCATGGCTGAACAGACTTGGTGAAAAATCTGGCCTAGAAGAAAGATAATGTTTTTCATATTTTCTCTGTATTTGCTATATTTTAACATGTTAGCACAGGAAGTAGAGCAAATCATTAGGACTTGTTCAACTGCAGTAAATACTAACATTTAATATCTAATAAAAGGTAGCAGTACCTAAAGTTGAAATAATCTCACCATGCTAAGGTGACAGTTTTCATTACAGTTTTCATTTCCAGTTTTATGCTGTTCTAATTCAGGTTTTCACCACAAATGCCCTGAGACTTGTCTATATTCCATAAAAAGAAAAGTTGTGATAAACATTAATATAAATTATTTTCATTATTTATAGGTGTAGTACTGTCAATTGTGACAGGTTCAGAACTGTAAAAATTCTCCCATTATAACTTTCTAGGTTTATCAAGAAATGATGTTAGAATATAAATCTGTCTTGGGCCATGACTAATTTATGCTTAAACCATAGTAGAGTTTTAAGGGAGAAGTCATTAAAAGGATGGTGATCACACAGTACTTGCAAAGAAAAAAAAAAAATTGAAAATATAAAATAGCAACATGGAACTTGGGCAAGAACCCGGGCCTAAAAGTAAAGCAGTGAAAAGGATCGTATATAAATGGAATATTGCAATCTGAAGATTTTCAGAAAATATTCTGAATTGCAGCAGGAAACACATTTTTGATCAAAGATGTTGATTCTTCTGGGATAAGACAAGAAGCAAGTTAGAACAAGGGGCAACCCAGCTGTACCCAGTTCTTTAGCCAAGGTAAGTGAGCATGTAGAATCATAGGATCATAGAATATCCCGAGTTGGAAGGGACCCATAAGGATCATCAAGTCCAACTCCTCGCACCGCACAGGTCTACCCAAAAGTTTAGACCATGTCACTAAGTGCACAGTCCAATCTCTTCTTAAATTCAAACAGTTTTGGTGCAGTGACTACTTCACTGGGGAGTCTGTTCCAGTGTGCGACCACCCTCCTGGTGAAGAACCTCCTCCTGATGTCTAGTCTAAACTTCCCTGCCTCAGCTTAACCCCATTCCCGCTGGTCCTATCACTGGTGTTTATGGAGAATAGGTCACCCGCCTCTCCACTCCCCCTTGCGAGGAAGTTGTAGACCATGATGAGGTCTCCCCTCAGCCTCCTCTTCTCCAGGCTGAACAGGCCCAGTGACCTCAGCCGCTCCTCATGTTTTCCTCTCCAGGCCCTTCACCATCTTCATCACCCTCCTCTGGACACTCTCCAACAGCTGAATGTCCTTTTTGTACTGTGGCGCCCAGAACTGCACACAGTACTCAAGGTGAGGCTGCACCAGAGCAGAGCAGAGCAGGACGATCACCTCCCTCAACCGACTAGCAATGTCATGCTTGATGCATCCCAGGATACGGTGATTGACAGGCCTGTAATTGCTAGGGTCTTCTTTCTTACCCTTCTTGAAAATTGGCGCAACATTTGCCAACTTCCAGATTCCCAAGATCGTTGAAAAATAATTGAGAGAGGTCCCGCACTGACATCAGCCAGCTCTTTAAGCACCCTGGGATGAATCCCATCAAGACCCATGGACTTGTATAGATCTAGGTGGAGCAGCAAATCCCACATATGTTCAGGGTCGGTTGGGAGTTTGTCATTCCCACTGTCATGGTCCTCCAGCTCAGGGCACCATGGGTCCCGAAGCCCATCATCAGTGTTGAAGACAGAGGCGAAGAAGGCATTAAACGTCTCTGCTTTGACTATGTCGTTGTCTGTGAGGAGACCTTCCCCATCAAGCAGCAGACCTTTGTTTTCTTTGGTTCTCCTTTTTCTGTTCACATATCTAAAAAAAACTTTTTTATTGTCTCCCACAGACATGGCCAGCTTCAACTCTAGTTGGGCTTTGGCCACACGAATTTTCTCCCTACAAACACAAACAGCATCCCTGTATTCCTTCCTCGTCGCCTGACCCTCCTTCCAGCAGCCATACACTTTCTTTTTTTGCCTAAGCTCCCATAGAAGATCCCTGGTCAGCCAGGCTGGCCTCCTGCCCCACCTGCCTGACTTCCGATATTTTGGAATTGACCGATCTTGTGCTTTTAGGAGGCAGTGCTTAAAGACTGACCAGCACTGATGGACGCCAATGCCTTCAAAAGCAGTTTCCCAGGGGACCTTGCTGACTAGTTCCCTGAGCAGCCTGAACTCTGCTTTCCCCATATCCAGGGCTGAAGTTTTGGTGGCTGTTTTCCTTCTGTCACCATAAATTCTAAATTCAACCACTGCATGATCACTATGACCGAGATGGCCACCAGTTGCCACGTCTCCCACAAGACTTTCTCTGTTCTCCAATAACAGATCTAGGAGGGCATCTTTCCTAGTTGGCTCCCTTAGCACCTGCACCAAGAAGTTATCATCTAGGTGCTTTATGAACCTCCTGGACTTCCTCGTGTCAGCCATGTGGTGATCCCAGTTGACATATGGCAAGTTGAAGTCCCCCATAAGGACAAGGGCAGTTGATCTCGAGGCATCTCTCAGTTCTGCAAAGAATAATTCATTGGTGTTGTCATCCTGACCAGGTGGTCTCTAATAGACTCCCACAACGACATCCCCTTTATTTGTTCATCCCTTAATCGTTACCTAGAGGCTCTCGACTTTGCCATCGCCAACCTGAAGTTCCACACAGTCCAGCCCATGCTTCACATATATCGACACCCCGCCACCTCGCCTACCCTGCCCGTCCCTCCATGAGAGCCTGTAACCATCTACTTCAGCACACCAGCCACAGGACTCATCCCTCCAGGTTTCACTTATGCCAATGATGTTGTAGCTGTAGGGCTGAGCAAAGACTTCTAGCTCATCCATTTTATTCCTCATGCTGCATGCATTTGTGTAGAACCACTTCAGATGAGCCTCCCTACATGCAGCACCTTGTAGAGCTGACCGAAGGACCTCACTGGCACACAGTCCCTCTGATTCTAGCACACCATCCCTTAGGTCATCACCGGCTTGCCTGGTTTTATCCCCTTCCCCTTTCAACTCTAGTTTAAAGCCCTATCTATCAACCCTGCCATCTCCTGACCAAAAATCCTCACTCCTCTCTGAGAGAGGCGCATCCCATCTGGTGCCAGCAGGCCTGGTGTCACGTAGACCTACCCGTGATTGAGAAACCCAAAGTTCTGCTAGTTGCACCAGTCCCGAAGCCATGTGTTAATGTGATGAGCCCGCTTGTCAGCATCAAGCCCCCTATCAGAAGGACAGAGGCAAACATAACCTGTGCCCCTGATCCTTTAAGTAGTTGCCCCAAAGCCCTAAGGTCCCTTTTGATTGCTCTCAGACTTCTCGTTCTTACCTCATTATTACCAGTCTGAAAGACCAGTAGCGGGTAGTAGTCAGTGGGCCGTACTAGTCGCTTGACTTTCTTAGCAAAGTCTCTCCCCAGGGAGGGAACAGACTTCCCTGTGAGTTGGGTCTGGTCAGCATATCAGGCCCTCTGTCCCTTTCAGAAGGGGAGTCCCCCATGACAATAACCCTTCTTTCTTTTTTGACAGATGATGTAGCAATGCAGGGGGTAGGTTGCCTTGCTTTAGGCACCCTCTCCAACTGGGATGGGCTTTCGTCTACTTCATTGTTCTGATTGTCTTGTTCTAGACCCTCATATCTGTTATATTAGGGTAGATGAGAAGGTGAAGTGGGCAGGGACAGGGCTTACCTACCACCCCAAACAGGAACTTGCCTCCATTCCTCCCCTTGGCCTAGGTCCCCTCCTACCGCCTGGTGGGATGAAGGAACTTTTGTCTTCTGCGTAGCAGGAGACACTTGGCAGGCTCATCAGTCTGTCTCAGAGAGGGTAGAGTACACCTCCACCAGTCAATTTCCCTCTCCGACTCCCTGTTGCTCCTCAGCCTGCTCACCTCCTCCTGAAGCTCCGCTACCTGGCTGAGCAGCTCGTCAATGTGGGCACACCTTCCACAGGCATACCCCTCGATGCTGCTGTCGGATACTGACAGAAGACTCGGGCACACCCTGCAGCCCAAGACCTGGATGGCCGCGTGTTTCCCCGAGCCCTCTGTCTGAGTAGCCACATTGGTGACCATAGCTGGAGAGGCCGCAAGAGATGTGGAGGCCATGGTTGATACCATGGCTAGGTTCCTCGCAAGCAGGTTACAAGTACTGAAGGGAAAGACCACTGCAAAGGAGCACTGAAGAGCCCTTCCTGCTCGCCCTGCCACGCAAACTGCCGCGCCCCACCCTGTTTGCCCACCCTGTTAGCCGCACTCCTGGTTGCTCGCGCTCCCTAGGGGCTGCCTTTGAATGGCCACTGAGGGGGTGCTGCTGGCCCCGCCTACTCCTCGTCAGCCTCACTCACGAGGGCTGTTGGGTCCTGGCAGCTCCCTTGGCTGCTTCGAGTGACCTCAATGCCGAGTCAAAAGCCCTGCCTGTCTTGATCTCCTGCTCCGCTGCAGAACACATCTGCCCCAGAGCCAATTGCCTTGGCAATTACATGCATTACATGTATGTAATGAGCAAGCAGTACACTACTCATCAACTGTTGTTAAGATGAAGCACTCACACAAACTAGAGGAGAGTCTCCGGGGCTCTTCAGTTTTAAAGATTTTATAAGAACTTGGAAACATAACTGAGCAACTGCATACTGGGGCAAGAATCCCATTCATCCCAGTGAGGTTTAAAACAGACCTTACAATTAAAAGATATTACAATTAAAATGGATATTTTGATATCTATTCAGATATCAAAATTTATATCAAGCTATCATGCTTGATAAGATTACAAATTTTGCATGTTAACATGAAACTATACTTATGAAACTATACTTTATAACTAGAGGACATTCAGAAAGACGAGCTGGAACAACAGGCTCTTAAACACAGTAGTATTAAAATAAAACAAAACAAAGAAAAACACAACAAGGTAATGTTACCACTTTTGCTGAGAAAGGAAGTATGCATACATGAATGTTATATAAAAATTACGTAAGTTTTCTTTGATCTGTTAACAAGAAAGCTAAACAAGCTGGTGGATATTCTCCAAATAACTTATCATTATTGGATTTTTTTTAGATGACTGAATTCCTTCCCCAAAAGAACAAAGATCGGTCCTCTGGGAGAAAAGACCTGAAAGCCAGAAATAATCACTCTGCATATCCTATTCTTAGATGATGCCCAAGGTTAAGAGTTCTACAGAACTAAAGACAAAGGCCATTTCCCTCATATGACTTCATATGAATAGCAACAGGACTGTGGTTTAAGCAGGTGAATACTATCCTCTTTGTTTCTGTGAATTTTAATTAACCGTTCAACATTATGAGACTACTTGGCTTCATTCTTCATTTAAAAATATGGGGCTTAAGATAAGACATCAGGCAAGGACAAATTACTACTTTTTGTACTACCTATCATTAGTCAGCAATGACTGATACAGTAGGGTGGGAGTGCACATTATTGGCCTTAATACAGTGTCACAGAGTTGAAACAGCTGTTGCACTGTCCCTCACACCTCCCAGGAGCCTCATCTTACATGCACCTTCTTCATCTCTCATCTGTTACTGTCCCCCACAAATTTCCTACATTGAAGACTCTCATATAAGCACAAATACTCGATCTCCTTCCAGTAAGTCTGTGGTGGCTTTCTTCTTGGAAGAGCCATCAAACTGTGCCAGAGCCACCATCACTACAACTTTTAGATTCTGCTTGCCTGGAGGAACTGGTTCCTGGCCTCCAGGCCCACCAGCTCAATCTTCAAGGTTGGTCGAGATAAGGTGGAGCCAGACCTTCTGTCCTGTTTTATAGCTGACGGCTATTATTTGGTAAGGGGGAACAAAAGAGACCTAGAAGGGCCTAAGTAAAATAAAATTATTGATTTCAGATTAATTGTAAATGGTCTTAATTGTAAATGGTGTGGGACATTTCCTTTTACCTTCTCATCTCAGCCTCCATTGACTGGACAGATGTGTAGCTTCACAGATAAGAACTGAATGGGCCAGAAAACTGGCCAGCTCTCTACATGCCCAAAGCAAGTAAAGTGTCTACCTTGGCCCAGAACTTCAGATTAACTAACCAGGTTTAATATTTCTAAGTAAATATTCTTCAGTTTAAAAGTATTAATCCTGGTTAGCTGATTGGTGCACGTATCAGACTTTTAGCCTTTGCATAGTATTATGTTGCAATCTCCTATGCGAAGAACTAGGCATCTAGTATTGGTTAGTACCTGGCCAAAGCTGTTTTCTTTGGTCAAAAGGCAGGCCGTCAGGAGTATCAGTCCCCCTGAACACAGATGTGAGAAATGACAACAGTGATAATAGCAACAACAGTGCCAACAGCAACAATGACACCAAGAGCAGAAGCAGCAAGGAGCATGTTGACACAGGAGTGTGAAGCAGCATCTGCTGGTTTGTAACTGGCTGTTTGATAGCTGTGCAGTCTTGGTCTTTCCTCCTTTGCAACATACCAGTGGGGAATGTAACTGCACCTACTGAGCATTAGAGGGTTCTGTACAGCTGTATATGACACTGAGACAGTTCTTGAGTCAGGGTTTGCTGACTCAAGAGACATGAAATATACAAATGGCTTGCCTTCCCTGTGAGTTGCTCTGTGATTCAAGGAGATGGAAGAGAGTCTTTCCTCAGTGAGTGGTGTGCAGACAAGATCTTGTGCTCAGGCATTTCACACTAACTTGGTGGTATGTCCCATCACCAACATCAAATTTCCAGCCTGGTGCTACTGAGAGGTGATTTTACAAGCATGGCTACTAACTCCTCCACATCTATTTCAGCTTTTTTTAATTCTATGAGTTAGTTAGAAATACAAATTAAATCTGGAATGGCATGTTATGCTTGAATTAATCAGTACTCTTTCCCGATAGACTGATTGGAAAGATTACCTTTGTTTCCGGAAAAAAAGTTTAAAAGTCAAAAGTCAAAGAATTCAGAAAATCTGAGCACACTGCTTCAACTGAGTACATTCAGTAACTCCAAATGACTCAAATTGTTTGGAAGGCAAATATAAAAGGTAAATAAGAATGAATGAAGCAAATTCAGTAAAAAATAAAATAAATAAGTAATAAAAAAAAGACATACCGTATAAATACCAATAAGATCATTATCAGATTCAGATTCAACCGTGTGCCATATATTACAGATAGGAGGGATCAAACGATTAAGGGTACCATCTAAATCCATTCATGTCTTGGATTTATAGTACTTCTTGCACTGATGGACAGCTTTGCTGTAAGATAACTGTACTAGAATCTTCTAAAAAAATGGATTGATATCACAGAAAGGATAACTGTATAACCCATGTCTTTTTTTTATGCATTGCCTATTTTCTGTACACTATAGTCTTTATAAAAATGCTCAATCATTTTACTTTAATTGAAATTTGCCTTAAATGGAATAGCTTCTCCTGTTTAAAAAAAATAAATGCTGAGAATTGCAGAGAAGAAAATGAGAATTTATATGGCTATAAAATTCCTCTTAGCCTTACTTGATATAACCAAGTAAAAAGCATAAAATCTCCTTTATCTAGACAAAAACACTCTTACATTAGACTCAGAAAGACACTTGGGAGTTTTAAATCCCCTGTGATTCATAGTTATATGAAATATTTCAGAAAATGCTCATATAAAAAGTTCTATTGCCACTACTATTAAAAAAAAAAAAAAAAAAAAAAAAGTCTATAAAGCATAAAGCTTTTCAAATTATATTAAGGACTAATTAAGTCTCTTAAATGATTTTTGAAGTCTTGCAAATTTTTAGTCTTTGTTCAGTATATTAGTTCAATCCTCTATGATCTTATTGTGAATTCTCAATACAACAATAACAACAAACCAAATTCTTAAGCCATTATGTTTTCAAATTTTTCTCCAAGCACCATTTAAAACACCTTTTATGGTTTATCAACTATAATTGTGGTATTCTGAAGGGAAGGTTTTATACAGGTTTGCTGTAAGTAATTTTTATACATATGGTTTCTACTTTGATATATTAGATTTTCAATTCTGTAATGCCAAAGAAAGCCAGTGCCAAGAAACTTCACAGTATTTACAAAAATGCTTACTGTGTCATTTGATTATTCCTTTACAGTGATACATTACTAAAACTAGATATTAACCTTTGTATGAAGTACCATCTACACAGAGTAGTCAAACAAATTAAAGCTCCAATCCTGCTAGTTAATACACACTGACATCTCACAGACAGTATTGATCTCTTGATCTCCACACAAGGTTCTATTGAATTTCAACAATTCTTCTTGCATGATTCCACATACTCAGCACCATCTCTAGGATTAGGGTTTAGCTAAGCTACTTTAGAGTCATTGATGAGCTTTAGGCCTACCATCTTGCAACTTAGTCCACACAGACAGAACTGATTTTAGCAGTTGCATCTGTGCTGTTTTCTTTGCAGGATACTGGGTTCAATCTAGATATTAACAGAAGATAACAAAATCTTTGATCTAGCAATGCTTACCATCCTTCCTTACCAGTTCCAGAAGATGGGTGTAAAAAATGGTTTCATGCTTTCATCCTTCATGTCGGTAACACCTAAAAGCACACAAGGCACACATTGTATATAGTAAAACAGAGGATGGACAACTTATAATCCAGTTGATTACTTCCACTTTTGAACTTTTTTTTTTTTTTTAAATTCAGACTAGAAGTGGTTAATTTTTCTAAAAATTCTAATTTTCTAAATTAATTTTCTGTATCCTAATAGAATGTGTCATCTGTTTTACTTGGGCCAAGACACAATGATTACAAGGCTGTGGAGAAAAAAGAAAGAAATAGAAAAAGAAAAAGAAAAAGAAAAAGAAAAAGAAAAAGAAAAAGAAAAAGAAAAAGAAAAAGAAAAAGGAAAAGGAAATTAAAAAGAAAAAGAAAACAAAAAAGAAAAAGGAAAAAAGCCAATCTCAGCATAAATGAATTAAAAAAGAATATCTAAGACACAAGATGAAAATGATTAAATTCAAGCAGAACATCTAAGAATCACATTCAACTGAACTAAATCAATCTTATTCAAGTTTCTTTTATGTTCCTCCTTATATATTTATAATTAGCTATAATTATGATTTAATATAATAATTATAATTATTATATAATTATTAAAGAATAAGAGGAATTAGGGGACATACACAGTTTTTCTTTTGATGGCTTTCTCATGAACCTAAATCGCCAAAGAAACAACACTCAAAAAAAATGATTTTTGTGGTCATCTCAAGATCATCTGCAGCATTTTAATCTGGCTAAATCTGTATACTCCTAAATATAGCACATTGTTTTGCTGTTAAAAATAGGCTTCTTTATTAATCACGTACTCAGTACAATGGCGACACAGTGTCTGTTCTTGCACACATAATGTGACACATATTCTAGCAACCAACAGACTTTGGAAGAAAATAAACCTGAGGTAACTATTTACAATGATTTGTAGTAAGCTCTTCACGGGTCTTGTTTACTTCCACAACAGGGAGAATGTTCTGTCCACTTCAGGTACAAAGGGATTCCTCGCATATGATAAACTTCAGCACTGAAATAACGTGTCACTTGAAATACAATGTACAATTGGAAAACACTGCCAAAGCTTCAGCTGCTGTAACTCTCTGTAGTCAGTGGAATTATGCCAATTTGCAGTCTTTAGGATCGTGGTTCTAGTGGTATGAAATTATACATCATAGGATATACAATATTATTGACACTTTGTCGATATATATATAATAACCAGTAAGAGAAATCTTGTAGAAATTCTAGAAATTCTTATCCACTTTTCTCTAGACATATCAAAGCACTACTTTTGAGGGTGGCCTTTCCTTTAGCCAGAAAAAAATATTATACAGACATATGCTAGAGTCAACATAATTTAAATACTCATAGCCAAGATCAGAGTTTGCATCTTTTTGCAGTCTGGTTTTATATTTTTACGAAATAATGTCCTCAAACTATAATCTCTTAAACAGAAATTTAAAAGAACAATGAATTCTCTTAACAAGAAAAAATGATCCTACTTCAATTTTTTATTATTTTTTTCATACACAGAAAGTGTTTAAAAAAGAATTGTCCTGTAAATGTATTTTTTGGCAATAAAATTAGACGGTAAGCTAGAAACTTAATGTAGTATCAGGGAAGACATCTTTTGTATTTCACAATCCGCATTAACCACACTACAGCACATCACTCACCGTAAAAAAAATAGGTGATGGCAAGTATTTGAGGGAACTAAACAGACAGTCCAAGCCCAGTAACCCAACATGCAATATTTGCTTGCAAATCAAGAATACTTGATACTATAACTAATGTGCTGAGAGAAAGCAAACCCAGAACATTATTTGAGGTTTACATCAGAGACATGATTTGATGTCATCACAGATATGTTTGTCTTACAGAACAGCCGTTTTGCTCTAAGTTACATAGACAACCAGCATTAATTTAAACACAATGTCACTAGCAGATATTAAACCAGTGAATCTGCCTCCATTTAACATGTGTAAAAGAAAAACAATGTGGAAAGAATCCAGAAACTCTAAGCTTCTAAAATCTTTTTTTTTCATTTTTATTACCAATCATTAATCTGAGAGATGTCACCCAACAAGTTGTTTATTTAGCTCTTGATCTTTAGATAAGTGTTATTCTTTTAAGATGATTTTTAATTTCTCTTTGGCTAGTGTTGTTTATAGAGTTACTGAAGTAAATGCTTTTATGACTTTTAGGCCTAACTCAAAGCTTTCCCCTGCAAGCAATTATACTTGTGTAAAAATGCCTGCGGGACTGGAGCCTAGAGGATTTATCCCATATTCTTTCCCACATAGCTAAGGTCCTAAATCAAATCAGTTTATCTCCAGAGAAATATGTGCTTTAAGCAGATTAGTTTGGATCAGGTTTTTGTGCCTGGTGCTAAGTAATACTCCAACACTTGGGTTTACCCTTACAGCAATGACAGAAAAAAAAAGAAAAAAAGAAAAAAAAAAAAAAAAAAAAAAAAGGAACATTAAATATATATATGTAAACATGTCAAACACATGGATGCACAAAGAACATTAGAAATTAGAACATTACATTAGAAATCTTAGACATGCTTTTAAAATGGTTTGCTGGCTTAGTGCTTTGTGAAACAACAACCCTTATACTGCTGTAAGTGTGTGAGATGTAAAAAACAAAAAGTGGATAACATTGGTCGATAAGAGGACACTCTTTAAATTAGTAGTAGAAAAGGGAATTAATTCTGTGTATCTTGGTTTCTCCTTTCAGTGATTCTGTGGACAATCTTCAAAAATAGGATTCCTGATATATGTGCTGATAAGACTTTAATACCAATATGCCTTATATTCAGCCAGATTGAAAAATAATATAGTCTAACAAAGATTTGGACCTCATAATTATAGATTAAAATTCTTCTTTTGTTGTGCTGTATATCCTGGTACACAGAAATCAGCCACTACCTTTTGATGCTATTAAAGTGTTTCTTAGTGGGGAAACAGGCAGGTGATCACAAGCACTAACCGGTGAGATTATTCATGCTGGAAATTTACCACGCACAATTTTTCCATTTTTTTGAAGTGGAAAAAATGAAGAATCTGCAGGGAGCAGAATGGGAAAATATGTCATAGACACACAACCTTGAGGCAAGAAGTTAAGGGGAATTGCCACTGCAGCCCACTGGGACTGCTGGTTTTGGTGCAGTGCTATGGCAATGACAGTCTGTTCAAATGCAGAAAGAAATGGCAGTCACAGACACAAAGGACTTAGTTTCCCATATGAGCCATACCTTCCTGCCAGGGAACTGCAGAGGAAGGAAGGGGGTGGGGAAACTGAAAGAGGGAAAAGGATAATTACAAGGTAAATATCATCTTGCTAGTGTGGCTTTGAGTCCTGGGATGTATGCTGAACTAACAAAGAGATAGGCAAACTCTTTAGATCCAACGAGCTGCCCCCACATCAGGAGAAAAAGATTGCCTATAACAGTAGTCCACGAGTGAGAAATACTGAGCCTTAGTAATAGGAAGTATTCATGGTGGACAGAGGTGCCTAAGCAGACCCCCATACAATTGTATCTACACCAAATCCTCAGTTTCCCTATCCAAATTCAATTTAATGTTTCAACACTAAGGTGAATCCATGCAACTATAACTTTGTTTAACACACAGGTGCATGGGCTTACAGTCAGGAGAGCATTCTTCACACAAACAGCCAACACTATACTAGTGTCCTAAAGCACTTGCAACTTTAAGAAAGGGAACAAGTGCTATATCTCTATTGATAGCAAAAAGACAAATTCTCAGTATTTATTTTTAACAAGACTCTCTGACAGTCATGCAGAGAGAGAAATTGGTAGTCAAGCTTCACCTGTGGAGCCAAGCAGATCCAGAGACTCAACCATACACACCCTGATGCTGTCTCTATTGACACTTCCCGCTATTCCCCCTGAAGACTGTTCAGCCTTTATGCCAACACTAGTTGCTCCGTTTTGCCATGGTGAAGTGTAAGAATAGAGGGAATGTGTACAGGGAAGGAATGCTGGGCACTGTTGAGACAAATGATTTTTTTTCCTCAGAATCCATGAACCTTACCTTCATTACAATATTTTACCCACATATCCAGAGCTTGTTCAAAATGCACAAACTGATAAACAGCAGCTCCCCTAACAAAACTTAGTCATAATTATCTGGTGGGAACAGTGACTGTGCCCCTCAGTTTCATCCAAAGTATGCCCCTCTGCACTTGATGCAGGCAGTAAGAGAATAGCTCATTCCATAACTTTAATGATATGTTTGCGGCTTATAGCCCTAGTCTGTCTTTTGTTGCTGTGGATGTTTTGCCAAAATGCCTAAGAAATGTATAAATGTCTTCTATACAAAAATACTGTGGGCTTTCTATGGCCTAGGACCAACTTCATCTCAGGCAGAGTTCTTTGTATTCGTGAGATGATAAAAGGTTACTAATACTTGAACAGTTTGTGGTGATGATACATGAATTACTGGATCAGAGAACAGCTTTTCTCCAAAGAAGACATACTAAGTCATTCTGGGAGCCATGCTAGAGAGTTTAATTTGATAATGACTTGGGAGGATAATGTTCCTAATGAATTTAGGAACCTCAAAGTTCTCTCCCACAGACTTTTAAAAGGAAAGGAAATAGGGGTCACAGGAACAGTCCTTTCTCATTAAGTACTCAAGATCTCTCCCATCTTATCCATGCTGAACAGAGAGTTACTTTAATAGCAGTCCTGTTTACATTATGTGAATCAAATCCCCTCACATGGGCCCCAAATATGCAAAATTTGCAATCAGCTATGTTGACTAATCTTCTTAACAAGCATACAGCAGTTAGACATGGGAGTTACCACAACATTTGTTAGTACATATGGTCAAGTTTGGGCCTCTTATTCTCAACAAGCACTATTAAGCCAACCAAGCAAGCAGCAGAGCCAATTAGCCTAAATGGAAAGGTGTGCTAATATCTCTGCTTAGGGAATTAGTTTTGCCTTATGTCAAACATATTTGCCTGGAATTGCTATGTTGCTTTACCTTAAACGTTGAACCCAAACTCCCCATAGTTAACAAGCAGTTTTAATGTTCCACATGTTTTTGAAAGTGGTATTCAGAAACAGACAGCCCATGTCTCCGCTGACATAAGGTAATTTGAGCCATGTCTGAATTTTATAGCATGGAATAAGATGCCAATATGTAAGGCAGTGTAAGAGACTCAAAAAGTTCATTGTTAATATTATCTAACCAATAATCAGTGGTCATGAAAGTGTCACATACACTTTAAAGCAATGCTGGTAATATCAATAACCAGCACAGAAGATATGCTGTTGCTGCTAGGACAGGGACAATCCTGCACACAATGAGAAACAGGGAGAAAGTGGACATCAGACTGGATGAAAGACTTTGCTTGCTTGTGTGTTTGTTTCATTATTTTTGTTTTTGTTTTTCTTTTACTAAGTTGCTTTTGTGCTTTTGCAGCTTTTTTACTTTTGCTAAGCTGCCAGAGTAACGTAAACCTTCCTATCATGAGAAGAAAACCAGCTCAGCATACATAAGAGAAAAAAAAAAAAAAAAAAAAAAGTGGGGGATATTGGGATATTATAGTTACTGCTGAATGCTTTATTATTCTGGACCAGCACCAGGATATTAAAGAGCTAGTACCACAGCAGAGAGCAGTGGGAATTCCCCCAAGCTTAACAACAAGCTAGAAGCCATTAATTAGAAGCTGAAATAAAATATATGGAAATAAATATGTGTGAAACAAAATGCAAAAGCAGACAGAAGTCTATGAATAGAGAGTAAAAGGCCCACCCATTTTGACATTGTTATTCAAATGATGCTCAAGAGCTGGAGTCAAACACCGCTCATTTTGAGCATGGCTAGGCAGAGCTGACCCCTAGTAACTGGCAATGGTAGGCGTCGCCACCGTGCAATAGCTTTGTTTGCTCAACATTAAAACTTTTTTTTTTTTTTTTTTTTTTTCTGGTGCTCTAAAATTCTTGGGGGTAATTACTATGATCATGACACAAGGATAACTATAATGGTTACTGACTCTTCAAAGCAAGATGCACATTCAGGACTTTCTGTTGAGATCACAGAGAGGTGAACATGCTAACTCTACATTAGATTTGTGATGTGTTGTGCACATAGGTGCTTTCTGGTTTAACAGAAAAGGGACATTATTACTACTGTACTGTCTGTGTTTTATCCACAGCAAAATAAATAAATAAGCATACCCTTTCACATCTAAACAGTATCTTAGATTTATCCTTGAGACAAAGCTGTCCACAACTTGCGGATAGATGACATTGCACTTTATTATTATAATAATTTTTCATTGCTGAATACCAGCTATGACTGAAAAAGAGGTTTCTTAGTGTATCACAACCTATTCTAGGCTGTTCTAGCTATTTTTTCCTGACTTTGACGGGGAGACAAAACAGAGAGAGATGGAAGAAAGATTTCTTTTTATTTAAAAGTTCAGGAAATGTTTTCCCAATCCAAGCAGATTATGCTGGTAGCTGAAAAGCTGAAGAATAGCCCATCATTAAGATTTTATTTTTTTCCTTGTTCATGCCTTCTCTAGCCAAGAGATAGCATGCCCCTGAGGGGGCCTCACTTCAGACTCTCTGACGAAAGCTGAGCAGCCTTCTGAGCCACAAGATGAGATAAAGTTGCAACTATGAACAACAGAGCAGAAGCTCTGGCATTTTTCCCTCCCACAAACCTTCATTAAAGGTCAAGCAAACTACTTAGGCCTGCTACTACAGGTATGAAAGAACATTTTTGTGATATAGGTGATGTATGCAAATAAACAAATAAAGCATGATGGACAATAGAGTCTCCTTGATTCCACCTAAGAAAAAACACAAAGGAACAACTTTTATTTCAAACTCTGTTTCTGGAATGTTTCTCAACCTTTGACCTCAAAACATCAATTCTAGGAAAGGAAGGTTTGTTACAGATTGCCTGAGATCAGTGCTCATACAGGCACAGCAGTAAAATGATTCACCTCTCATTTTCCCCCTCCATCATTCCCAGGAATTTATTAGGTAGTAGTGTTGTAAGATCTGTCAATAGTGTTCATCGTGCTCCTAGGAGTTTGACTCAGAGAGCTTGTAATTTGTCTCAAGACATACCAGAAAAATAAATAGATAGCTAGATAGATAGATAGATAGATAAACCCCAGACCTAGGTTTTTCAAACATTACTGCTAAAACAGAAAATTGAAATTAAAAAAGACTTATAACCTGATATGCAGACAAGTTTTAAAACAGTTTATGCCATCTTCTGAACTGAAGCATCATTACTAGGAATTTGTAGGGCAAAGAGATGAAATTGCTTCTTAAAATATCCACATGGTTCCATATGTGAAGCTATAAAGATTAAATTAAATTATAGCAAGCAAACCATACTAACTCACATATTTTCTGTTTTAAAATAAATATTAAAGTGTTTTTTTTTTCCTCCACCAAGAGAAAGCTACAATATAGCCAAGAGAAGGCAGAAACTGCTACCTATTTTCCAAGACCCTCCTGAATTACAGGACCATTCACTATATTTTTTTTTTATTTAGAAAATGCTAAGTTACTTCCAGCTCACTGGGAACAACATTTGCAGTGTCTGTGCTCTTGTCTCTCCAAGTGATCTCAGAGGCAGGTTTTCCTCGTGAGTCTAGACTTTCCTAGATAAAGCCTTTACATCTACCCAGGAATTTTAATTAAGCAGAAATTAAGCACTTTTGTCTACACTTTCCAGAAACATTTCCATAAGGCATTATACACAGAGCAACTCTAGCACACAAGCAGAGCCTTTGAGTCCACACACACAAATAAATGAGACATAACCTGAATGCATTGCCCAGTCTTCTGTACACATCTAGTGTTATGGTAAGACCTGTACAGTATGACAGAGGCTTCCATAACTTTTCTTACCCTACATGATCCAATACATAATGCCTCTAAATCCATTTTACCACCATTACTATTACCATTACACACTACCCCACATGCAGCGTATGTATTTGGCTACCAGAAATATCAGGAAGATCTGCTCTCATGTCTCAGATGACTGCTGCACTACATCTCTCTGTATAGTCAAGGAGACAACACAGGGCCAAGTACCTGACAGACTGAGAAAAGTAGTAAGTTAAATTGGCCTTGACTCAATTAAAAAAAACATTAGAGAAACATTTACAGGTTAGAGCTAAAATATATTCCAAAGGCTATGAGGCCTTTTGGCTGAAGGTATGAATCTACCAGCTGTTAGCTGAAGTTTTAAGTTGAAAAACAAAACAAAAAAAAAAAAAAAAAAAAAAACAACAACAACAAAAAAAAAAACTACCTTGCTTGGTCAGACAGACACAGCATTTGCAGTGAAAACTCAGAACCAGACCAGCACTTGCAGAAAACTCTTTTTTAGTTTCTAGTTCTAACCCTGATGTTGTTTTGGAAGTACCTCAGAACCCTAGATCCCTTCATCCTTTCCTGCAGGACAACTGGGCTTACAGTGCACCCCATTCATAATTCTGGAATTTTTATCTGAATGAATCTGAGTGATTATTCATGACTGTATAGGATTGTTAACATTAGATTAAGAAACCGATTTTAGGATGCAGGCTTTTGCATAACCTTGTTTATTTGCTCAGATTCCTCTTTTCCTGACATAATAAATAAATAAATAAATAAAATCTCCAGATGAACCATCTGTATCCAAATCTCTCCTCTTTGTTTTCTCTAGATGGTAGATACTCATGTTTTCTACCATCTTCCTTTCACTTAGAGCAGACTGCGGGTCAGTCTTAGCTTCTATATTTCACACCAGTCCTTCCTTCCCACTCACAGCTATTAGCATCCTTCTGCACCACGTACATAGAAACACTTTGAAACTGAGTTTGGATATCCACAGAGAAGTAAAAATATAAAATGTTGCCAGTGGTTGCCATTACCTTCAGAGTATTCATTTCAAACGAGGCACAAGCTCCACAGAAACCCATTCTATGGAGAAATGCTAGGTGCTCTGATATGAACCACACTGTCCCGTGTTGAGCCACCATATGTAAACAGTTTAACCACACTCATAGGCTTGAGTATTGGGGTACTGCCCCTTTCAGCCAAGTCCATTTTGCCTCAAACTCTGGCTGTATGAAGACCACACGGGAAGTTAATGAGATTTCTTACTGACCTGAGGATATGCCTCATAAGGTCTTTTGCAAAATCCAGATATCTTATGTCAGTTTAAACTTACTCTTAAGTGTTGGGGGTCCATCTTCCATAATCCAACTCATTAAATGACATTTTAACCTATCCAAAAATCCAAAGTGTTCTTTTCAGTAGGAAATACTTTATAAGGTCCACATCCTGCTATCAACCAAGGCACTGATCTCCCACTGGAAAACAGTAGAGAGGTCTGTATAAAATATCACTGGCAGGATACAAGTAATCACTGATCTTTTTCTGGCTAGCAGTAGGAGTAGAAATATTCCTGTTTTTCTCATATTTAGCAGTAGTTATTTGTTCTGAATTCATTATTTACCTGTATGTTATTAAGGGTATTTGAAAAGGCTTGTTTTCTTCAAATCCCTGAAGGGGAAGATATTCATGCCAAATCTACCCACACATAATTATATATTTCTACAGTAGAACTATTTTAAAAAAGTCCCTTTCTTCAATGCTAAGATGTAGAAAAACTGTCTCCTTGCCAAATCCAGGATTCACTAAATAAATAAATAATTAAATACACAAACAAACAAAATAATACAAAATAAAACAAATTAATATTTTTTATAGCTTCTGCTGTATAAAATGTTGTCGTATCAAAATTCTGTATTCATTTAAGAATTATAATTACAACAGGAAAGACTATAGTATTGCCTCCTTAGGCCTGAGCCTCTTGTAACGAATGAACAGTGATAGAACTACTGATAGGAAAACATACAAGGTTAGCAAGGCTTTTATGTGGTTATATTATAAAGGCACTCTTACGTTATCCATGCCAACTGTTTATTGGTTTGTATGAAATCAGTTTATGAAAACACTTGAAGAGGCCTAAAGTGAAGAGATCAACATCTTTTTTGCTTTGTTTTGCTTTGTCTTTCTTTTTTTTTTTTTTTTTTTTTTTTTTTCCCCGGGAGAAGTTGGGGGAAAAATTTTTTTATTTTTTTTGGGGGGGGAAAGTGTTCCTTTCCCCATGACTATCAAAAAAACCGAAACC
>NC_048893.1:107052564-107110928 GCF_011077185.1 Oxyura jamaicensis | reverse complement strand
TTTTTTTTTTTTTTTTTTTTTTTTTTTTTTTTCCCCAGGGAAAGTAGAGGAGGAAATAGTTGACAGATGTTTGAAGGGCTGAAGTGTAGGATCTATATTCAGGTCTCTCCAAGTGCAAAATAATCATTATGAAAACAGGATACAAAAAAGATACAGAAGAAGATACAAGAAAAAGAGAAAAGGTGGTAATTGAAGGAAATCTTACTCCTTTACTGAGGAGAAACAGTGGTTTCCTCTGTTCTGCTTTTCCTTATTTTCTTGTAGAACATGCACAGGTAGTTGTTACGCTGTGAAGGAAGAACACCTCATTGATAGAAAGAAAAGCACATCCTCTAACAAGACATACTGCCCTGAAGTTGGCACCAAATCATTAGGCAAACCAGGATGAGAAAAGCAGTGTAGCTGATGCAAATAAACAGGTTGGTTATAAAATAATAATTCCTTCCCAGATTCAAAATACCCAACAGTGCATTAAAAATAGATGTAAAGGTATAAAACAGCCAAGAGAAGCAACTTCTTGCTGCATAAAGACTCTTACTTGAGCAAAAGTAACTAAAATACAAAAGGCCCTGTGTATCTCTTAGCAGAAAGTTACCTTCTTGAAAAGGGTATGTCAGCACCAGAAAGATTATTGTGTTTTTTATTTTCTGTTTGTAGTTGTGTTTTGGTGTTCTTTTTTTTCAATCATTTCTAAATACCCAAGGGAAATACTTGGAACCATGTACTCACTATGGAGAAAAGTAAAATGGTGCAGGGCAGCTATTACAGCAAGGCATAGAAGAAATGAAAGTCAAAAAAAGACCCTTGTTTGCTGCATCACATGTACATGGCAGGTTTCTATAATAACGTCTGTGGGAAATGAGAGAAAGAGAGACAGAAGTGCTTACATCAAATCAGTTTTGTGCTTCATATTAGAGACCAAATATTAAATTCATACACCTTTCTACATTCCTTATCCTTTTACAGTGGACTAATTGCTTTTCATCAAATTTTTCAGCACTGCTGGTCAGTGGGTTGAATTGGCTGACATAAGTTAGGAAGAGGCTGAGCTGCACGGTTGGAAACAGAATGAGAGGCAGACACATCCCATCTGATTGAAATGCTACTTAATCTCTCTCAGTGCAAAATCTGGCAGGGACCAACCTAAACTGCTCAAGCTGCAATTACAGGAGGGTATCTGTATTTCCTATGCAACCTGAGGGGACTTGAATAGCTTCACAATAAGTCATTAAATTAACACCTGCGGCAAGAAAATTCAGGCAGTTTGGATTCTCACAGCTTGCAGTATTGTCAAAAGGGGCACTTTCTTAATAGACATCTGTAAACCAGACAGAACAAACAGTAAAAAGATACAGTACTCTGAAGTACCTCACAGGTGTATTGTACTGAGGCTGCAACTTGCACAACCTAGGAAAAAAGTATGTTAGTTAATAATATCTATACCTTCTACCAAAGTTCCTGTAGAACAGCTGGCAGAAGAACTTGTCCATGGTATTGCAGCCATTGCCACTCTGCCAGTTTACAGAAAATGCCCAATTTTTACAAGATGTAGAAAAGACATAATTTACAAGACGTAGAAAAGACATAATTTTTTTCCTCTGCCTGTTGTGACAGTGAATATTAGGAAGTAGAAAGATTGGTCTGAATTCACACAAAAGTCACAGAACTGGTGGGTGAGCAGGTTGAAGTGGCATAAAGATAAATGTACTGTACCTTGCACAGCTGGTGCACAGAATAATTTGAGTGTGACTACACAGGCATGCACAACTAATGTGTTACATATGGTTTATGGCTTTTGTCTGGCCTCTAAAGCTTAGCATAATATTGTCCTTTCCCATTTACTGAAGGAGATACTGCAAGTTTCGCAGATTTGAGATAAGAGCCATGTTCTGGTTATTAATTTTCCGGGCTCCCTTCCCAAAACTCTCATGGTTTGCAAGAAAGAACTTTGACCCAAACACCTCTGGCTCAAGTCTGAGCCTTACAGAACTACCACTCCCCTGAAAACAATCTGCAAAACTATGACCACCTTCATTTGTCCATTAGGGACAGGATAATTCCAGACTGCTATTCAAACTCCCAGGTTTGGCTTTGGTGTTTTGAATTAACTAATTTTCAAATCTAAGTCCAAATTGACTTTTCAGTTGATTAAATTTTGCTAAGCTAAAAATCAATCAATCAACCAATCATACAAACAAACAAAAAATATAGAACAACAAAAAAGAAGAAACGCAACAACATGATTTCCCAGGTTTATTTTGGAAAAAGATACTGAAGTCGCTTTTGGTATAAAACAGCATCAATGCAACATATTTAAGCTATAAGTTGTATTTTTAAAAGAGTCATTACAGTTACTTGGAGTAAATAAACCAGTTAGATAAAACAAGAACTGCCACAGACTCTTTGATCTAACAAAAAATATCCTTTATCTCTTACAAGTTGTTCTGAAGCACCAGCCATAAAGAAGCTTACTTTATTTCTGATTTGTGTTCTATGATGGATTGGCTTCAACATGTGGAAAGATTTGAGACACCCCTACTTTCCCTGAGCTATTTCCCCCACAACTAAACATTTTATTTTATTTTATTTTTCTTTTGTATGGATTCACCAGTGCCTAGGGTAATTATTTGATCAATTTAAGCCAACATCAGGAGTGGAAAAAGTGGTTCCATCTTTCTCTTGTACTACAAACATGCCATCACACAATGAAAATCGTTTGAATTTTATTCATTTATTTGTTTGTTTGTTTGTTTGTTATCATTCTGGAGCACTTTTGAAAACAAGAAAGAGTGGCCCCACCTTAGATATAGATTAGATATATAAAAGAAAAAGAACCAAAGATAAATAGATTTAAATAAAACCTGATTTAAACAGATGACAATCAACATGAAATACAGCCAATTTTTTGTTTCCTTAAAAAAGTATTTGGAATATGTGAAAATAGCAGGCATGTGAGATTAAAGATAAACCTGCATAGTCAGACACATTAGGCTGAAGGCTATTTTCCAGTCCTAAATATATATATATATATATATGTAAGTGATTAAAATATACTTACCAAGTTATTACATGTAAATTTATTTTGTATTCATGTATTGTGTATTGGCAAAGTGTTGAAATAAGTTACCTTTATTTATGGCAACCAACCTTCAAAACTGCAATGGAAACTTGTGACTATTTTTAAGGGCCTAAAAATAACACCACAAAGGTACACAAGTACAATAGCTATTGATATTGTGATTTCATGGTGGCAAAAACTAGGTCAGATGTTTCTCTCTCTAATCTCACCATTTTGATCAAGCTCCCCACAAGCAAGTTTTATTAACAAGTTAGAAACACACAGTCGCTGTACCTGTCTTCATCTGTGACCCAACATTCCTCCCACAGAGTAGATTCTGTTAACGGGAGAATATATTTACACTGTGTATACTACACAGAAAAGCTCACTCTGCCCATAATCCAACTCCCAAGCAGATGTTGTCATTTTAGCCCAATGTCAGCCCTAAGTTTATAAAATCATTCTGATAGATAGTACGTTAACTCATGATCAGTGCCACTCTAGCATGGTTACAGATTTTATTTTCCTCAGCATTGTGCACTACTAAGCTTGCCTCTTCCTTAGAGCTGCTTGGTGCAACAGCATGGCTTTGGCCAAACATTGGCCAAAATTGCAGATTTTGTAAAATCAAAACCTCACACCAAATGAGATTTTTCCATTGTCTTTGGTAGAATTTAGGTTTCACCCACTGTAACTGTGGTGTGGAAGAAGGGCTTATCTAGACACTGAACACAAAAGCAATGGAAAGGGACATTATATAGCAGACAATGTCAGCTACTCGCTGACTTAGGATAGAAGCTCACAATTAGCAATATTATTGGTTTTATTAACATGGACCATTACTATGCAAAACTTTGACAAGTAATATGTCAACTCTGAAACTAATTTTTCTGATCTGTAAAATGGACTCCTTTTTAGATGTTTTAAGATCTATTTATAAAAACTGCTACATAAGGAGATGATTTAGTAAGTATCATATTGCTTACTAATTACTTTACATGTACATACATATATACACATAAATAAAATGTGCAATTATGACCACTGTTAAAGTTGAGTACTATTATAAGAACATTTAGAGAAATAATCATTTTTAAACATTTATATTTAGGTCGCAATTTTCTTTGCTTTCTGACAAAGGAATGGTTGGCATTTTTTTCAATGTTCACGTATAAATAGCTTAGTCGTGATGTTCCACACAGAAAGTAATAATTTCTTTACACTGAGTAAAATAGAGGTATTTTTTTTCTTTAGTTGTTCTAGAAATTCTTCAATTTAGTGTCAAAATCTACAACAAAATTGCAAAGTCTAATTTTGGCAAAAATCTTTAAGAGTTTAACTTCACAAATGTGAGTTGCAGAGAAATTGATTAACACATTGTATCTGTTTATAATTGGCCAATTGAAAAGAAATTCAATTAATATTCTGAAGAAGTATTAAAAAAAAAAAAAAAGACATTTAAGAAAGAAGTTTTGCCTCACTCAAGTCTTTCTCCATCTTCAAATATATATCAACTCATTCTTGCATCTTTTTTTTTTCAGTCCCACAAAAATTAGTTGAAGCTTCTTACAACTGCTCTTATTTCTACACTGACATCAAAACCAAATTTGACCTTAACTCTGGGGAGCTCTATTTGCTCAATTACAGCATAGAGTTGAAAGGGGGGAAAGACCAGACTTTGACTGAGGCTTTGTTTTGTACTTTCCAAGCACCAACTCTTAAAATGTTTCACAACACCACTGAGCTTTCTAGAAAACAAAAAAGAAAATAAGTTCCTCCTTCCCAGATATTAATATCTGATAATATCTTCCAGATATTAATATCTGTTTCAATACAATGTTTGGTTAAAATAAGGTATTCTGTTCAAGGCACTATACTAAAAGAAATACATTCCCTGCCCACAGCAGAATTAGAATAGTTATTTTGGTTGGTTATCTTCAAGATGCTGTAAATTCCAGTTAGCTCTTCGGTATACATTTCAGAGTTAGAAATCAGTTTAAAATACGATACAATATATTGAATACCCAAAAACTCTTTTCAGAGTTGTGGGAGAGTTGTGGGAATTCTTTGATCAAATCACATATTCCTGGCATATGGTGCCAGGCTTAAGTCTGCAGTACAACTTCTATTTCAAGAAAATTGCCACTGAATGTACATGATAAAGGGCATTAAAAAATAAATAAAATAAAATAAAAAATGTGGGAAGAAAAAATATTTGAGTTGGTATGATGTTACAAGGATATACAGCCTTGTACAAGCACTTCATACTGGATAAATGCAATGTTGTCATATGTCCTACTATATATTTTTAACAGATTTTAGGTTAGTCCAGTAAGTGGAATTTAAGTTTCTATATACCATTTCCCCAGCTACTTATTATTGACTTCAGGATTTCAAGAAATAAACAAGTAGTCTGGCACATTAGAAATATTTAAATGATGTTTTAGGTTGCTATGAACTAAAAAGCCTTTTTCTCAGCAGTCACTGCAGTTTTAATTGAGGGATATCCTAGGAACTGTGCTCAATGGAAGATATCAGTCACCAGTCACCTACCTAGTCACCAGTACCTACTTGTGGACACAGCCAAACTGGGAATAAGGCCACATGTATAGTACTATGCAGAAGTCAGAACTGAGCTGGGCATGATCAGCTGGAGCTCACAGGCACATGGATACAGGTTTGTTCTGTTGACAATTAGTCTGGAGTTAAAGTTCACACAGACCCTTCACCTTGAACTCATAAAAGATTGCTATCCTGGACAATGAACTAATTTCTCCAGTGTCAATACTGCCATTGCACAAATGTCAGGGGTCAGTCAGACAGGGGTTTTGTCAGGGGTCAGTCAGACAGTGCCACAGCATCCCACATTCAGGTGGTAACATGTGGAAGGTCGTAGATCTCAATGGCTTAATGTGATCTCACTGATGTTAGTGGTTCATTCTGGGACATGAACAATGGAGAAAATTTTATTAGGTGTATTATACTTCATAAGAAGTTAGGTTTTGATCATGAAAACTTATCTTATGGTTGAAGCTAACTGAAAAAGCCAACAGCAATCAACAATCTTTCAAGGCAGTAATACTGATCCAAAACAACTAAGCTTGATATTTCTGGATGTAACTAATGGACTAACTCCACCAAAGTACCATGCTGAATAAAAGGGTTAGATTCACTGAAATACTGAAATATAGGTTTGTCTCTAAGCATCCAAATAATTAGAGAAAAAAAAAATACACAGGCAGGGGATATTTTAATTCAAAGTTGATATTACCCATATGATGACATCTTTAATTCAGAATCTATCATAAAATCATAAAATAATTGAGGCTGAGAAGGACCTCAGGAGGCCTTCTAGTCCAGCCTCCTTCTCCAAGGAAGGCTAAACTCAAAGTTACACCAGGAAGCTCAGAACCTTGTCAAGTTTTGTAAAATCTTCAGCAATGGTAATTCCACAGCTTCTCATGGCAATCCATTCCAGCACTTGAGCATGTTCATTAGAACATTAGGGAATTCGTCCACAGCACCCCACCCCCCCAACCAGATACCTAGTAACATTAAAGCATACATTTAAATCTATCTTCTTTTTTTCTTTTTTCTTTTCTTTTTTTTTTTTTTTTTTTTTTTTTTTTTCCTTTCAGTGGTTGCTGGTTCATCCATCTCTAAGACAGTGGCCCGAGTGGTAAACTTCTGTTAGTAACCAACCCACCAGGGCAACACAGGAAGGATTACTGACAATTGAGTGCATAGAAAATGTATCTGGCATGTTAGTAGGAAGTTCCATTCTTCATCTTTCTGACACTATTTTTTCCTGATCAAGAATTCTACACTTAGAAACTCAGTTCACTATTTGAGAGCCTACCATGCATAATAATATATGTCAGTAAAGAAAACAGTTGCAGTGGATTTTTTTATTATTATTATTACATGAATTGACAGGAGAGCATATCTGTTCCCCCCAAAAATTCAATTTCTAACAATCTTTTGTTTTCAATCCTCTTTCTACAGATATTAACAGCAGCATGGGACTCAAAAAACTGCCACTCAAATGATATTTGTTGATTTAGCCTTCTTTTATGTCACAATATTTGTTTGTCTCTCCGCATGTTACATTAAAGGTATGAATGCAGTTTGCAACATGCAGACGATAGCTAAGGAATAAAAGGTCAGTCTATCTCCGCCTACTGTGCTTGGCCAATAGATTTCAGCTTTAGGATGAAAACATGTATGTTCAGTATTATCACTGAAGTGATCTTAATACTACAGGGTTTCCCTCACAGTTATGTTCAAAAGCCAACCCTGGAACTCAGTTCATGAGAGCCTGTTTTTTTGTGGTTTGTTTGTTTTACCACTTTATTTATGTACCATAACCAAGGTGCTAGCTGTTACACTAGTCACCAACAAAGCACAAAATATGAGTGACAATTCATTCTTGCTGCCAACCCACACATAGGTGACTGTGATTTCAGATAGATCTGTATTAAGAGGTATCGTTAATGTGTTATCAATAAATTAACCTTTTAATCTTTCATTAGTTTGGCATTTCTCTTTCCCAAAGAAAAATAATCTTCCTCAATCTTTCCACGAGGTGAGTGTATTATTCAAATCTTTTCTGCTTCAGTTTCTTCTGTGATGTGATGTGTTGTGTCTTGCCTTGCAGGAACATCAGCCGGCTGTTTTTCACATCTTTCAGAGGGCCACCAAGTAGACTTCTTTATGCTTTCTCCTCAGTCTGGGAGATGTCAGGAAGCCCAGGGATTTTCTGTTTCATCCTCCTTTCCTGAGGGCTCATGGAATAAGTAAGAGCAATAATGACAAAGACAACTGCCAAGGATCTGCCCACTTCACTGTTGTTCAAACAAACACTGACTCAAGGTTGCATAAAGCATGTTCAAAGCAGTATCTTATTCAATTCAGTTGGACCTAAGATTCGATGGAAACATTTAACACAGTTCTAATTACCAGTCTCCTGCCTACATCCTCTATTCAGCTGAATCAAAATAAATCTGCTGTACTGTAATACTTGGCAGCATCTTTGTTTTGCAACAATTTCCTTTTGGTTACAATGATGTTCTTTAAGTGAAAACCAACATTGTTGACCATTCAATACTTCCAGAAGGCATAATTAATTCATATTCCCCAAGATTAAAAAGATAAAGCTGCAGGAAGGAGGAAAATGTAATAATGAATCTGAAAAGTTCAGTTTCAACACAGCTTAAATTGAAATTAAATGGTATGTTTGCTCTGATTTCAGTATCTGAAATTCTGATTTCAATAGCACACCTTTAGTGTCTCAAGAATTGAGTTTGAGAACAAACACTAATGAAAAAGGACAAAAAAAAAAAAAAAAGAGAGAGAGAGATACATGCATGTTTGAGAGAGAGAAAGAGAGAGAGAGAGAGAAGGAAATTGTGTTCCTTGCTTGAAACAAAGTACTTCATACAAAAACTAGTTGATTACATCAGACTTAGGAAATTATATAAATCAGTTGATCTGGGAACATTTTTTGGCATAAATACATAAGCATTTCAGGTGACTTTTTAAGTCTGGATTCAGTATCACTCCTTGTAAGTTCAAATTCCTAAAATTTCCTTCGGGTCTTCAGTCTACATGATAAGGACCTCCACATTATTTTTCTTCAATAAATACTCTGAAATGCTGTAATGCAGATGTTGGGACACAGGTCTCAACTCTGATACACAGGTTTTTACATCACTGTCTTTTCTGAATAAAAAGTTTCAAATAGAAGCTACCTCAATGGAGCACAGCTAGATATCACCTTCAAAAGTTTCATGGTAAACCCATGGGCAAGTTAGTACAGTCACAGTTAGCTGGGGCTATGAAACTAATGGGGTACTGCAGAGAAAATGAATCCCAGACAAGGAACACTGCAGGTCGTTCTGTTCTGGTATAAAGACAAATCTTATTGTCCCCAATTGGGAAATACCAAGGATATATAAACTCTGCCTTAGATAAGATGATTTTTGATGTAAGAGAAATTAACTAACTCATCCCTTCTAGAACAATTGAGAGAAGCTTCTATACAGGTAGTACTTGAGAGATACCTTTTCCTTCATGAAGTTTTATGTAGACAAAAACCCATCCTATTCTCCTTTATCAGAGTTTACTGTTGTCTTAAAAATTGATTTTACAGTTGTTTTACAGGAACAAGCACAATCATTAAAGAGTGAACACCATTGCTGACGTTTTTGTTGAAGCATGCTTCAGAACAGAGAGGGGATCATTCCAGGCTATTTTGTACATAACAAAAAAAATATGGAAAAAGAAAAAGATTCTCTTGGTTATGCAAGACTCTTGTCTTGATTCTTGGCCAGGTCTGGATCATAATCTGTATTATTTCAAAATATCATGCTGGAAATTTCACTGGAATATTACTAAACAAAAAAGTTTTACTGATAGTCTGCAACTTCCCTGATTCTGAGTGCAACATTCTCCATAGCACTGGAGACTAGATTTGGTTAGTGAAAATGCTTGTGAATATATTTGTGAAAATCCTGAATGGAAAAATGGCATAACTGTAACCAGCAAAAAATAAAAAATAAATTAAATTGTTTGTGTTTTTGTTTGTATGTTTGTTTGTTTGTTTGTTTGTTTTTGTAGCTAGTTCATTGATATTTTATGGAAAGACTCTTCAAATCCTGAAAAGTCCTTTTTTCTGATTTCTGCTGAGAAATTCAGTATACAGTAACTTGGTTGTTAAAGCACAAAGTGTGGACTTAGATTTAAGTTTCAGTTCTGCCAAATTCTCTCTCCCGTTTGTTCATTAAGTATTGTTGGGTGTTTTGCATTGGTGTAGGATTAAAAATAAACATTTCAAAGCCTCTGTTTTTCATAAAACAGAATTCTTATTTCCTTCCTGGGCTTAAAAGTAATTTTCTTACCTTTTGTCAAACTCAATAAAGACAGATATCTGAGAATTTCATTCTCAACCAACCTGCCTTTCACTATAATATCAGGTCAGAAGAATGCCTCATGCAGCTTGCAAACTCATTCTTGTAAAGGAATTAGCTCTACTACCCGGCTGAATTCACTACACAGCCACAATTGTGGTAGACAACTGCATGTTAATCTGCGATGACAGGAAATGTCAAGTGTTTGCAACAAAAAAAAACAGTAAACCACCTATAATGAGAAAATGCCTTGTACTGGGACCACTTCAGATATAATCTTGGAAGTTTAAAGCCTTACCTAATCTTTAACACAAAGCCACCCAGTATTCAGCATTGCTCTAACACTGCTGTCCACAGGCTCCAGCAAGGCAAAGTTTTTCACTCCAATCAAGACAAATATTGGTAGGGAGTTCTTTTGGCATATATGCTAAATTAGTCTAAAGTGAATTAAAAATATAAACTACATGTTGTACTATCTCTTTTGAACATTGACTCTTTAAACTAAGAATACTGATAGAAAGCAGAGGGTTTTTTTCCTGTCTGCTTTTGTTCCAGGATTTCAAAAGTGAGCAACTTCCACTTACTATCAGCCAAGCAAACATTACCTGAATATCAGTAGGGTCAGTGTCACCAAAACACCAGTATTTTCTTGTGAGGAACCTTTGTCTTCATTTTCAGGGTGTACATTTTCACCTGATTATTTCCTCATGATCAACTGCAGTCAAGTTAGTTGAAAACCGTACAAATATCCTAGACATGAATCATAATTCAGAGGGAAAAAAAAGAAAAAACAAACATCCAACTGGCAATAAGCTTGTTTCTTGCCTTGTTTTTTCTCAGTCTCAGAAGACGGAAGCATTGTAAGACAGATACTTACTATTAGTTTCTTCAGGTGTACAAAGCCTAATAATAATTTAATCTAAACCATATTTACTGTGCAAAGTGCCTTACATGAGTGCAACAATGCGGGTAAGAACTATATTCCCTCTTTTAGATCAAAATTTAGTTTTTCAAAACACAGTTTTGCAAAGTCTTGACATAACTAGATTACCACTTGAGTTTGCAAATGCTTCTGATCAGCAGTTTTACAGAAATTCAGAGAGGTATAGGAAGAACAAGAGGACTAGGTAAATGTATGCACAGCTAAACAAAATCATATAACTATAACATTACATTTGGAGATAAAAAGCAGGGAGGGAGGAAGATGAATTTGGGGATAAATATAGACAGAGGCTCTGATACATACACTCACATACATTCTGTTTTCACATGGAGATGCCTTTATTTTTACATGACTCCGTGCTCATTTGAAAGTTATGTTCAAGGTCATAACAGTTATCTATAGCTTCTTGTGGCAAACACTATGAAGTGTTTCCCTCAGCTGCACCCTATAATAATATTTTCAGCCAAGGTTTCTCTATAGAGATCAGTTCAGGTGCCACACAGTCCTTGTTGTAGTGGGTTTACGTGGCAAGGTTTTGGTAGCAGGGTGCCATAGGGGTGGCTTCTGTAAGAAGGATCTAGAAGCTGCCCCATGTTTGGTAAGGGCCCCACTGCTGACCAGAGCTGAGCCAATAAGTGATGCTGTTTTGCATCTCTGTGAGAGCATATTTAAGACAGGGAAAAAATAAAAATAAAAAATAAATGCTGTGCCACACAGCAGCTGGGAGAGTGAGAGGATTGAGAAACAGCCTTGCAGGCACCAAGGAGGTGAAGAAGGAGGGGGAGAGGTGCTCCAAGTGCCAGAGCACAAGTCCCCTGCAGCCTGGGGTGAGGACCATGGTGAATTCCCCTACAGCCCATGGAGTACCACAGTGGATCACGGTTCCATTCTGCAGCCCATGGAGGGGACCACGGTGGTGCAGGTGGACCTGCACCAACGGAGACTGCAGCCTGTGGAAGACCCCTGCCAGAGCAGATTACGGGCCAGACCTGTAGGCCATGGAGAGGAGACCACGCAGGAGCAGGTGACCTGGCAGGAGCTGCTGCCTGTGGGGGATCCAGGTTGGAGCAGTTTTCTCCTGGGGGATGGACCCCGTGGTACGGACCCATATCTGGAGCAGTTCTTGAAGAGCTGCTGCCTGTGGGAAGCCCATGCCAGATCAGTTCAGCAAGTACTGCATCCCGACGGAGGGACCCCACAGCACAGGGGACAAGAGTGACCGAGAAGGAGCAGTGGAGAAGAAGTACTATAGACTGACCATAATCCCCTTTCCCCCGTTCCCCTGTGCCACTCAGGGGGAGGAGGTGGAAGAGGGTGGATGGGGCACAAGGTGCTTTTGGTTTCTTTCCTTTGTTTCTCACTTCTCTAGCTTGTTAGTAATAGGCAATAAATCTTACCGTCTTCCTATGCTGAGTCTGTTTTGCCCGTCACAATAATTACTGCGCTATCTCCTCGTCCTTATCTCAACCCTTGAGTCCCTTTCATCATATTTTCTCCCCACTCCTCTTTGAGGAGGAGGAGTGAGAGAGCGTTTGTGGTGGAGCTCAGCTGCCCACCCGAGTAAAACCACCACACTTGTATAAGGTTTTTTCAAGTTTGAACATTTGTACGAGACAGTTAGATTGCCAGAAAGTTGCTAGAACCTACCCTCAAGTAAGGAACCCAAAGATAACTTAGTTTTGTACAAACAAAATTTGCAGAGTGTTGAAGCTATGTGGCACCATGATGTCAAACAACAAACTTTCATAAGTGTAAAGATAATTCCTGCTAGCATGTAATATCATATTTGGACATTCATCAGGAGCCATCTTGAGTTGACACTGGTCAAAAGTCCACACCTTCAATGGGTAGTATACTTTATGCTTTAATGTGACTGTTGAACAAATGAATCCATGTATTCTTATCTATATAAGAATACATAATCAAATATGTGTCACTTTAAAGATGGTAATATAGTATAAATTTGACCCATCTCGGTTAAAGCTGTAGATTTAATAACGAGCATCAGCCCAGGGTTAGCAACACCTGATGAAGTATATTTGCCCTGAATATCCACAAGTCTTAGAAGAGAGCAGAGCAGAAGCTGCAGCTAGGCTTCTGGACACAGTAGTGCTAGATAAATAGTTTTGATTATGTTCATGAGCAGTGACTCCAGTGTGCACAGGACACCAGAGGTTCAATCTACACCAGTGGTGCAAATGCACCTTACATGTGCAGGTGAACTCACGCAAAACCCATGCTCTCTGGACTCTGTTGAAGTAAGTCTGAAGCTTTTTTTGAAGTAAGTCTGA
The DNA here is from genome assembly GCF_011077185.1 of Oxyura jamaicensis. Lineage (NCBI taxonomy): Eukaryota > Metazoa > Chordata > Aves > Anseriformes > Anatidae > Oxyura > Oxyura jamaicensis. The sequence goes on along the minus strand of NC_048893.1, from coordinate 107,097,728 downwards.
AGCTTTTAGCAGTTTTTATTGCACATTCAGCAAAGCTGGTATTTTCCTAAAGCATCAGTCTCTGTGTATGAACAACACTTATCTGGATTTCCAACACAGAAATCCAGCAGCTATAGACAGTGTACCTGCAACATATAAGATGGTCTTGGCAGTGCAGCATAATTTTTTGCTATGGATAAGGACAGTATGTGCCTCAGAATAAATATGCACGTAATACTTTCGATAAAGTCAGCACACTAGGCTCACTTCCAAATGAGCTGTTTAAAACACGGAATATTGATGGAAGATTCATGAACTGAAAACTATTTGGACTCAAATACAACTGATCATTTTATGTTTGTAATGACATGTCTTAAGCCTACAAATATCGTCTAACATTACTGAATGTGCAGTCTAGAATGTAGCTGTGCAACAAAGTCTGATTTTAAAAATAAATAAAATAAAGATGATGACAGACCTGCAGAGAAACAGAGGTTACTACAGTTTCTGGTCTGAAACTGAAAAAATGTGTTCCAGAGAAAGGCATTCTGGCTGATGAGTCTGTGTACATTTCAAATCCAAGAACAGTACTGAAACTGGAGCTAAATCATAATAAAGATTTTATAAGAAAGTTAATTCTTATCACAGTTGAAATGGACATTCAAAAACATTTAAAAAAAAATAACAAGACTTCCATGCAAATTTGTACTGCTTCTCATATCCCTTGCAAGCAAGAATTACAGAAAATTAGATGACCGATTTGGAATTTAAGGGCTGATACTTCTTTACACATGAACAACATCCTAAGTTTCTTGAGAGCTGAAGGTTGAAGAAATCATTTTTCAGGAGACAAATTTATTTACCTGAGAAAGGAGAAAGAAGTACATCTCCTACTATAGCTTGGAAGGGTCTGCAGATGTGTGCTTATTTGGAGATGAGAACAGGCCTAAAACAAAATACATACAATGAGAAGAGAGATATTTTCTCTCTACTTACCACAACCATAAACTTACTTCTGTGAGTACTAGTGTTATGTGGAAGCCAGGGAATTTAGAAAAGCATCATATTAACTACAAACAAAACAAAACAAAACAAAAAGGCATTAACTCTAGTTGAAACAAAATGCTCATACATCCATCCTTCAAATGTTTACAAAATATCAGCTGTTCTATGAGTTCCAACATACAATTTGAATGTCAAGCTGTATTTGTGCAAAAGTGTGGCATAAGGAACCCTCACAGTGATGTCTGCCTAAAGCTACAAAAATATCTGAACTCATCATCTGATACTGGCTTCATTCATTTTTGACTGCATTAATATTTTCTGTAGCTGCTAATGTGAAAGAAACTCAGCTGAAATTTTCAGTCTCGGAACACACAAGACTGTTCTTGTAAATTAGCTGCCTGCAAAATAGCTAAATTTGACACAGCAATAGTTTTGAGCCACTGAGGGGACATGGGGACATTAGGAAAAAAAAAAAAAAAAAAAGTCATTAGGAAAAAAAAATAAAGTCACCACAGTTTCTTCTCTTTTCTGTTGGAAGAAAGAAGCTTTAATCTTTTCAGTGTAGAAATATAGTTCATTTAAAGTCACTTGCTAGATAATGTACCTTTTCCAACATTATATTTTATTTTCTCATTCTCAGTGTTGCCCATAAAGTCAAATTGCAAGTTTTCAGCTTTACTAATCAATTGCTCTGCTACTACAAAAAGCAGGGCTGGATTTTCTACTCTTCTTAAAATAGGTTAGTGCAGTTATTTGATAGACTTAAACTTCCAGTCAAGCTGGGTATTTTTTCCACCATTTGTTGAATTCTGCCATGTATTTCTGAGAGCTACCTTGTATCTCCAGAGTACCTGCTGAATTGTTAGATGTCTCAAGAGGCAATAGCACAGGTAAGTAGAAAATTGTCTTATTAAAATATTTTCTCACTGATGATTTTTTTTTTTAAAAAAAAAAAAAAGCCTAATATACTTTATGATAGAAATGAAATCCTTTCTGCGTTTGTGCTGAGTGTAGAACATTATTTAATTTAAAAGTAATTTAATTAACACTCACACTTTTAAAAATGTTTCACTTCATTCCCCAGGAAAGACTTTTCATAGTACAGGTTTGACTCTATATATCCTATTTCAATTGAAATTATTCAGCCTTAATCCATACCTGTCAAAACCATAAATTTGCACTACAGGATATGTATGAAAACTGAGAAATACAAAATGAACCTTAAAATTTTAAGATTTATATATATATATATACTTAAAACCCCAAGATATGAGAATAAGTGTCAGCTCTGAATATCTGAACTGAAAATCATATAAGCCTTTACAGCTTCAAATTCTCACCTGAATGTTTAATAGCTCACCCACTGAAGAGTCTTCTAAAATCAGACAAAAATTTGACTATTTTAACAGTTTAGTATTTTTCACTCCAGTTTTATTTTGTTGATCTTAGAATCACTTACAGAGCAAGAAAGACATTTTCCATATAGGGATTTCAATCCCTTAAAGCAAAATAAGTAATTGCAATTCTGCATCACTCCCAGTTTTTTCATATAACCAGGGTTGGGTCCTGTCTTGGGGTCAGTGGGGCTCTTCCCCACAAATACCTTATATTCTGTGGTATAACCTTCCTACTCCTCCTTGAACTAAGCCTGGACTGAACACACACAAGTATCCTGGCCCAGTGCTATTGAAACATGCTGTAAGAGCAAGGACCAGGTAGAACCAAGTGCCTGGCACTCATGAAAGAGCTAACCAGGGGTTTCATTGCCAGTCTCACCAAGACAGGCATGTGGCCACTTTAACTACCCTAAAGAAGGGGCAAGTAAGAGTAAATTAAAGGATATTTTATCAAGTATCAGTCATTTTTTTTCTGTTTTATGACATGTAGCTAAACATATTAATTGCATTTGCTCAACAACCATACTGTTAGTGTTTTATACAATACTGTTTTCTTAAATATCCCTTGCATTCCATGCATGATCATGCACACCCCTCTGCAGCAGATTTTACTGTTGCTATCCGCACCAGAAAATATACATTGGAGCCAGCACTCCACACAAGCTTAGGCACCCTCCATAAAAACAAATAACTAGTCTTTAAATAAAGATGCTTATAGAGTGGTTTTTTTTTTTTTTTCTCATTTTCATTAATTAAACCCAAGTTTATACAAAATGGTTTTCTACAAAATATAGAATACAGCTGTAAATTATTAATCAGACTCTCAGTACAGTGATCCCATGTTATCACTGATCCACTGAGAAACAGAAGTTGCTCATATTCTTTGCTAGTATATTCTCTTGGGCTCCCCTAAACATTATGTATTCTTTTTCTCTGATCCTTGGTTGATCATGCTTCATCAGCTCTTTTGTACTAACAAAATCTGGCAAAGTAAGTGGTTTCCACCTTCCTACACTTAGCATGGAAAAATATTAGTCATCTAAACTTTGTTGTCAGCAAAGAATGTTTTAACTTTATGATTACATGACCTTAATATTTTGATTCTGAAGTTATTGTGGTTCTTGAAAGCTTCACCTGAGAACTTTATGAAAGCTTCACTTGGAGGGTTTAAGAAATAATTTCCCCAAAAGATAAGTTCTCTGATTGAATTGTAGTTTTGGAGGCTCCATTAGACTTTTTCTACATCCCAGCTAAAAGATGAAGTTGTTACACATTGTTGGAAATGTTCTCCAGAGAAAGCTGGTACATAATGCTTGCAATAACCTCCTTTCACAGCTGTAAGACTGGCAACTTTAACACATGTAGGATGCTAACAAAACACCCTATTGTGTAGTCTTCCTACTTATATCACACTTTGGCAAGTCTTGGGCTACAGAGGGAAGAAAGGACCCCTCCGCCTGTCAGAGAAAAGGATGTGGCTCATGCTCTTGTAGCTGTCAGCAGAGTGTTCACATGATGAGCTACCTGCTCTTTTCTGTATGTTGAAAAACAAGCTACAGCCCTGACAAAGTCACCATCAAAATCTTGCCTTTGGTGTCTGAAACACAAGCCAACTCAGGACAAAAACTCATCCTGATCTGGATGCTAAGTATTTTGTTTACCCTCTTCTAAAATACCAGATTGCCCTGTTAGGTTGGCTGCAGCAATTTATTTTGAAAGTGGCCATGTTCTTCAGCTGACCTTGTTACACTACTCTTAGCCAGCTCTGTAGCCATAAATAAGTTGCAGCAACCCTGAATGTAAGTCAAGCTTCAAGTCTTCAGTGAGTAACTACACTTAAAACTTATAATTGACTAAACTGTTTCTCCTGTCTCTTTGCTTCAACTCACATTAAATTGATTGACTTTGTTCTTAACACAATTGGCTCCAGCAAGGTATCATCCTGTTACTGGTCATGACCTGGTACAGAGTTGACAGGGTACATGTAGCTAAATGTCTGCCTAGAGATTTGAATGAGGTGATAATTCAGCACACCATACACTGTGTTATGTGTTCTCTCTCAGCTGTACAGTATGTACACAAAGCAGAATTGGCATCAGGTAGGGCTTGTGCTCCATGTGCCAAAGAGCTGCACAGCTGCATTTTCCCCAGCTTAATGCAATTTGTTTTTTCAGAACATGTTCCATATGGTTTAGCATTTAACTTATTCTAACTGCCCCCTTTCGGTTCATCAAGATCAGGCTTTATAGCCATGGACCCAAAGTGTCTTTTCTTCCCTTTGGAGCAAGAACAGTCAATATGGGGCAGATAGGGAGAAACATCCAGTGTACAAATAACTCTATGGAAAATAGACAGCCCTGCTGCCATTTGTGTTCACAGATCGTCTGATGGTGTTCTCCCCTCGTATTTTGTATAGAGATGATATTGCATCAGAGTTCCAGGAAGAACAGAGATGGACAGGAGGAGGAGGAAGAGGGAATTGGCAAGGAAGTGCCCATAATCTGATAACAAAGATAAATGGGGAGAAGAGCAGGGAGGATGGGAGGAAGGCTGAGACAATCAAGAGGAAAAATGAAACATCGGTAATGAACTAGGTGTCAACTTAAACTGAAACTTTAATTCATAATACCCTATTATACAGGTGGGAAATTTGAACAAATAGATTAAAATAAAGGGGACGGGAGGGAAGGGAAGGGGAGGGGAGAGGAGCGGAGGGAAAACAACTCAGTCTAATCGTTCTTTTAAATTATTTTTTTCCTTTTTTTTTTTGAAATGTATGATTTTTTTATGTTTATAGAATAGGAATAATGATTTTATTATTATTTTCTTGAGAAAGAACAGGGGAACCTCACTATAGATTTTCTAAACCCCAAATAAAATGTCTGTCTAAAATGGACAGTAAGTGGTAGTGATGGAAAAAGGGTCACTTGTGTGCACCCCAGAAGGTCCTCAGCTATTCAAACATGTGAGGTGAGCAGCTAACATACATCACACCTATCAGAAGTGGGAAAGGAAACATTTAGGTGAATGCAAGACTATCTCTTGGCCAAATGGACCAATGGAAATTATAAGAATTAAAGCTAGAAAATTGCAGGGAGACAGGAGTGAAGATTGTTGTGCAGAACTTTTAACACCTTGAGCCCTAGCTCTAAGGTATGTAGGATAGATAGAACAGAAAGGTCTAAGAAATTCCTCGTACTTGAAAGACCAGTAAGATTATTTTAAACAAGAATAAAGACCATGTTTTAAAAATATAGAAAAGGCATATTGCTCAAAAAATAAATAAATAAGAACAGAAAAGACACTGACAATTGACAAGCTGACAAGGTAACACTCTAGATTTTTTCTTTAGGATGTTACTGCTCTATAAAATAATAACAGTGCTAGCAGTTAAAAAAAGGGGGGGGGGGGGGGGATGGGACTGGACATTCGGAACCACCCATGCTACCAATGATGATTAAAAACATATTAAAAGGACTTGAAGGACTTTTCTAACCTATTTGTCAATATGGAAATGGAGGAACTGTCTACAAAGTCACTCCAGAAACATGAGCTCTTGACTATTGCAGGAGGAAATGAATAAATATGCATCAATCTAGCTATGGCCCCTCAGGGTTTCCCAAGTTCCCTGCCCTTGCTCATGTCCTGACCTCATCCCAGTTCCCTATCAGAGTGAGAAATAGTTGCTCACGATGTCCACCACCTACAAGAAGGAAACCTGGGCATGGAAGCTGGAAGGAAGCTACAGGACACAGTGGCTAAATTTCTGAAGCTTGAACATAGCCCAAGAGTCACAGAGTAGTAAATGAGTCACCCTGTTCATTTCTTGTAAGGAAAAGAAGAACCAAGGAGGAAAGGAGAGAAAACAAATTTAAACAAACTTTCTCCAAAATAATCCATAGATGGAAAGTAGTGCTTGTAAGGAAACAAGGCAGTCATTGGATTTTGGTAAGACTTCAAAATATTAGAGAAACTTTTTTACTGTTGGAAAGTCTGCTGATTATAGTTCTCCTATGGAGGTCCCAAGATAGATTGTCTTCAACATAATTTGTCCATTTGGGAAAATTGGCTTCCATTACTGCTAGCACACAATGGTCCTGTACAGCATACCATTAAGGTCTCTTGCACTAGGTCGTTAGCTAACTTTTACAATCAGAATATTCAAAAAGTATACTGACACAAGAAGTTTCCCCTTATCCTCTCTTATCAGCTCTCTCCTTCTCTTCCTTCCCTGTACTATGCTCGCACAGAGCTAACAGAATCATAGAAAGGCAGAGATGGGAAGGGACCTTTGGCAGTCATGTCATCCAATCTCCCTGCTCAAGCACAGCTACCTAGTCCACCACCCAGGACAATGTTCAGACCACTTTTGAAGATCTTCAAGTATGGTGACATCATAACATCTCTGGGCAGCCCATTCTACTGCTCACTCAGCCACACAGTAAAGAAATGCTTCCTGATGTTCTCTGGGTTGCCAAACCAAAGAGAAAATTGCTATGTGTTTGGATTGTATGAGATATACTTGAGCCATATTAGACACATATCTATTTCAGGTCCTTTAGAGGAAATTAATTGATTTTAATCATGCAATAGATTCAGGTCTGATTTAAAGGAAAAGTGTTTTTGTTTTGTTTTGTTCTTTAAATTAAATTCTGCAAAGACTCTTCTATAACTCACCAAATAAAAATTATAAATAAGCATGTTGTGATGAATTGTATCAATAAGTCATTTAGCTGACTTAGGAAGCAAGTATTCCAATAATTCATTTAGAAATCTGTGAACCTCCTTTGAATAAATTTCTGCTTTTATTATACTCAGAACAGACAAGGAAATCTCATTTTCACATACAGTGAGATTAATTTTCCCTTTAAAAACTTTTTATTCCCAGAAAGATTAAATGACTGGCCCAGCATCTTCCTCCAGCTCAATGATTTAATAACAAGCTATAGCTGTTTTGATATGCTATTGAGGTATGTAATTAAGTTTGTACCGGATTTTGCACTAAAAACATAACTAAAGGCCCACTTAGATTTTTAATGTTAAATGTAGTCTTGCCATTTGGCATCATACCGTTAATTACAGAGTGATTTTACACATATAGTAAAGCTCTTGCAACAGAAACCATTTTTAAGTTTTCCCTTTTTAAAGTTTTGTCAGTTTTGTTTCCAGTATCAAGGTTCACTAGGAAACCTCAGCTTTCCCAACAGAATTCCAGCTTCTTGCACATGCTTTTACACCTCAGACACGTGCCACTCTGCGACGTTTACAATTTCATCCATTCACTTCTTTTGGTGTCACAAATAATGAAAGAAGGGGAGATTAAACTATCAGGTTTCCCAATCTTCAAGCTTTCTCTTGCATCTTGCATCTCTCATGCTCTCTTTAACTTGTATCACAACAAAAAAAAAGACCGAAAAATAAAATAAAAATAAACAGTAGCTATAATATTTTGCCTGCAAGTCCTACACTCGATTGTTCACCACCCTGTTACATATTCAGTGGTTTGCTTTCCCTTCATCCATGGTCAGCATGTACAAACTACTGAAAACCAATCATTAGGAAAAAAAAAAAAAAAAAAAAGACAATTTTCACCAATCCACTATCATTGTTATTAGTACACTGACTTTCAGACACAACTGCAGGTATACCTCAGATGGACTGTGTAAATACTTTTGGATTAGCTTTCATTCAGGAGACTAGAAACTGTCACTTTATCATTTAGTAAACTCAGGTGATATTTTCATAAGCCTATATGCATATTTTGTGTGCTTATATGCAAACTAAAGAAACTGGCAATATGCATTGTACAGAACTGGCAATATGCATTGTACAGACTTGTACTTTAGATAAATAACAATAATAATAACAAAATACATAAATGAAAGAAACTCTTTTCTTGATTGGCAAGGCGTATGAACTGAAGTAGCCCTGGGTGTGAATGTTATTTTAACCAGTCATTTTCTTAATAACATTGTGTTGATAGAAAATACAGTCAAGCATCTCTAGTACTAATCGATACTTTTCAATTAGAGGACATCATTGTGAAACTTGCCATTGAAAGACTAAGACAAAAGAAATGTTGGTTGTAAAAGAATCAATTCTCTGTAAGTTTCTATTTTTAATGGAGGTCAAGAAGGTCTCAGACTTTAAAGGGACTGTTATATCAGGTCAAATGTTTTCTAACAAAACAGTTTCAGTATTTCACTTTATGAGGTTTTGCAGAATGTGTGTCTCCTTTCTGCTGAATGTTTATTCTTACCAAAAAAATGAAAATTTTCCCCACCTAGTAAGTGTTATAAGATTGAACTATTTAAGTGAATGAGGCAAGATGTACAACAGGAAGAACACAAGGCATAGAAACTATGCAGAGCTCAGCCCAGCTTTGCCCAGATAGAAGCACAGGTTATCTGAAAAGTAACTCCTAGGAGACATCAGAGCAGCCCTGAAACATGTGGTCTGGCATATTTAAATTCAGTTTCTACTGAAAATAAACTATGTTGTTTCAATCAATTTCCAAATGGAAAGTTGGAAGTTTGGGGGAGTTTCAGCAAATGTCAAAATATTCCACAGTTAGAGAAAAAGGAAAACTGAAATAAAGCCAGATCAAACAATGTATGACCAATTGCAGTGCTGATCACTTGATGCTATCACAGATTAAACAGTTCCAGAAGATGAGACCTGCAAAAGAATTATATGCAAATTTACTTTGTAAACCTATTATGATGATGGTAAATAATATTGATCAAATTTTATTCAACACTAAACATAAAACAGTGACCTGGTGACCAACAGGATATCAATACTGCAGCCAGGCTACAGTTTTAATTCACTATTAACTTGCACCAGATTTGTTTAATAAGACAGCATTCCAGTCACAACCACAGGATTAAAGTTTGATTTAAACAACATGAAGATGCATACAGAATAACTGCCTCTGTACTAGTCACATAGTGGAAGACTGAGCTCTAGAACATATTTTGTGCCTAGGCCCTGCTTTTACAGTCTTGTCCTTAAAAAAATAATCTGCATTTATGTAGGATTTCCTATTTAATATATGCTTAAACTGTTGCTCACAGCTGGAGCTTACATTTGCATTTGTTCCTGCTGCAACAGGAGACAATAAAGTATTGAAAAAATTCCTACAGTTAAAATAGACTCATTACAACAACAAAATAAAAACTCCCAAGACTTTATTTGACCAGATTATCTTATATTTCAATCAAAGGAAGCTATCATTCCCTTCACATTTTTCTTCAGCAGAATATTCAGGGAAATCACAGTTCCTGTCGAAAACAGAAATAACCAAGCTCATAAGCCCATTTACTGTCTTAGTTTCCACATACTTCTACATCACAATCCCAGGCACACCTCCTAATGTTATTATAAGTGGAACTTTTGCTCTTTCCTGGACAGGCAGGATTTACCTTCCAACCTTTTGTCAGAGTTCATCCCCTCCAGAACATCTCATAAAAATATAATAAACACAAACAGCAACTTTCCCACTAACTTCTGTTTCAAGGCAAACATTCCTATGAATATTCAATCCTCATCCATCTTTAGATTTTCATCTTCCACTGATTTCCTACCCTCTTGGCATCTTTCGGCTTCTTTTGAACTCTGCCTATGGGTTTAGGCCGAGGTGCAGTTTCCCAGTGCCTAAGGCTGGGACTGGGATCCAAAACTACCATTTAACACCATTCTCCAGATAGAGAACCCCATCAGACCTGTTTATTTTTTGTTTGTTTGTTTGTTGTTGTTGTTGTTTGGTGGTGGTGGTGGTTTTTGGTTTGTGTGTGTTTTTTTGTTTGTTTGTTTGTTTGTTTTTAATAGTATTTCCATCTCTAAAGGTTGTTCCTTAGCACAGGAGATACAGCTGATACCACATTATCATGCAGTATCAGTCCTAACCCAAAGTAACTACGGACACCATGGAAAAGAGGACAACTTAGTCAACACAGTTACTCAGTCTTTGGTCTCTCTTCAGAGACTGCCAAGTTGCAATGATTGCTTTAGGCCCTGATCCAGAAAGGCCCTTAATTATCTGTCAAACTTTAACCATTTGAGTAATCTTATTAAATCCATGAACTACACGTTTAGAGCTAAATACTTGCTCAAGTGCTTCTCTGGATCAAGAACTCAGTGATGTGGATGCTTATCCATTAACATTAACTGAGATAACCAAGTAACCCTCTTTCAGTTGCGATAAAATCTCACAAGATTTAGATCCTTATGTTAGTAGGGAAAGGTTCATCCAACCCTTTGCCAGAGAGCTGTTCCTCATTGCTGCTATAAATCACAGGAAAGTGGTCTGTATCACGGGCCTAATCCTGAAGACCCATAAAATATGAGCAGTGTTGTTATCAACTGTCAGTTAACTCACACAGAGTGGTAAAATACATGGCCAAGAAGAAAATATAATGTATCTTCAGTTCCAGGCAACCCCTAAGTAAACACAATATTTTAATTACATGAATTTTTAGTCTAGCTAAACTTTAATTACCGTGTTCTGCTCTTCAGATATCAGAAGTGCTGATATTCTTGATATTTTCCACTAACTAAACTTTAATTGTTTAAGAAATGCAATACTGCCATCTAGCATCCATAAAATATGACAAAACTTTCCTTTTATCAAAACACCTCACATCTGCACAGGCTTAAATCCATTTTACACGAGCTTTGGGGACTGCAGGTTATAATCAGGACCCAGAAATGGCCTGGACATCAGAAGGCTGCTTGCTTCCTCAGAAAGAACTAGGAGAAATACACCCAGAGGCTAGATGAGTTACATTTGTGAAATCAATCATCTTCATGGCTGTTGTGCTATCTACAAAGGGGTCCTGGAGTCACCAAGCACTTTAGGAGATCAGCTAACCCACTCAAACTTCAGACAGGACAAACCACACAGGACCTCAAAATCTCATTCATAGAAGCATTTTAGCAGGGAAGGTGAAAATGTTCACTGTCAATCAACATCTCCAAGACCTTTACCTTTCCTTTCCCTCCCTACGGTACTGCTTAGGTCAGACCTGGACCAGAGATAGGTATAGCAAACCAGCCATAATAAGATCTCCACCAGACTACTGAAAGTGCCCAAATGATGGCAGCAATTTTGTTCTCTATCTTTCTACACAAGTCTTCAAATAAATGGTGAACACCCAAACACAGTCAAAGTCGTTGTTTCTGGGTGAAATTCCTGAAGGCTTGCGCTTGCATTGTTATTTAAAGAAACAAACAACAACAACAACAACAAAGCTAGCATCATCCGGTTTGCACAACTCACAGATCTGGTTACCAGAGCTGGTTACTCACACCTCTTGTTACCATCACTCCTGCTCAGACACAAGGCACAAGGTCACACACCCTGTGCCAGCTGCTCTCCTCACTCAGCCTCATGGCCATGAGTAGCTGGGCCCCACAGGTGGGCCCCACAGCCATTTTGACCTCTGATGAAGCTGCAGTCTAATAACGATCAGATCAATCCCATGCCTCTTGCTGTAACATAGATACATATATTTGTACATAGTAACATAGTATATATGCATAGTATATACATAGTCTATAGAGAGAGAGCGAGCATATACAGAGTATATGCATCACATATATACCTACACATAGAATATATATATTTTATATATATAAAAATATACACTATGTATGTACTGTACATATATATATAAAGAATATGTATATATAGTATGTATATAAATATATGTGTGTGTGTGTGCATCTTTATCTATACACACTGTGCCCAAAAATATCAGCTAGGACAGCTAAAGTAAACCTTATGTGGGTCCAGCAACAGATGCAGAGGTAAAGCGCACTGCAATTTTCCCAGCCCCCAGGTTTCATAGAATCATCAAATCATAGAACATCCTGAGCTGGAAGGGACCCACAAAGATCATCAGGTCCAGATCCTGGTTCCACAGAGGATCATCAAAAATCAAAGCATATATCTGAGAGCATTGTCTAAATGCTTTATGAACTCCAGCAGTCTTGGTGCCATGAGCACTATCCTGGGGAGCCTGTTCTACTCCCCAGCCACCCCAGGTTTCCATCCTGGGAAACATCTCACACTGGTGAGCACCCCTGGGCCTAGCATGACAACTAGGACACCACTTCAAAAGGCAGGCTGTTGCCAGTGCTGTGCACTCTGCTTGTTGTGTTCTGCCAGTTGTGGCTGCTTAAATGCTTTCCAAGGTTGTTCACCTCCCCATGCAGCCTTCACAGAAACAGCAGCAAAGACAACTGGCAACATACACTTGGAAGTGCTCATGTCTGCTGGTCTAGGCAGATAATATGTCTCTGTAAAATGGAGCTATGTGAAAAAGTCTTACTTTTTCATTCATTTATCAATGACCTTTCCCTTCTTTAGGGACCCATCACCACCAGAATTTTGTCTCACTTGCAAAACAACTGAACACATTCAGATAGCTGTACACATAATCTTGCATATAAAGAAAGAGATGGAGAGATACAGAGAAGGGGAGAAATGCAAGTGTTAAGTTGTCAAGGGTTTGAATCCTCCATTCCCCTTAAAGGGTGATTTCTTACTCAGAATTATAGTGGCCTACAGAGCAAGTATTATTCCCCCTGGACCACAAAGCTGAAAGTTGAAATCCAATATATACTAGCTCAGAGAGGCTGTCAGATTTTAGGTAGACAACAATGTTGTTGGTATATATAAAACATTCAACCGAGACTTTTCAGCATTTTCTAAATTCACTGGATTCATACTACTAAGACATCTGGCTCTGCAGTTTCATTTCATTTTACCTAACTTTAGATGTATATAATAAAATATTTATGTCTGAGCTACCTGTCTAGACTCTTTTTATACTTAGTGGAGAAAAGTAAGCATCATTTCAGATGTCTACATAAGGGTGAGATGAATCGTGACCTAGAGGTACCTATCCATCTCTTGACAGCTATAAAGGGAGTCTGAGAAACTAGCTCAGGCATGGATTTCTGCAACATTGATGTCTAGATGAGGGTAAGATTAATCCTGTCTTTTGATTTTTAAATCCAGGGAGACTCTGAGCTCAGTTAGTCCATCTCTTGTTAAACGTTAGTCAGAAACATTCAGCAAATTATGCCCATTTTAAGCTTGTATTTGCCTTTGCCTACAAGGTATGCATCCAAATCCATCCTTGATTCAAAGACTGATACCAATGGAAAAGTCCATTTTGTTGATAAGTTTGTTCAAGTGGTTTGTCACTATCACTGAATTATGTACAGAAAGATATCACTTTGGATTTTACTTTTGTTTTTTGTTGTTGTTGTTTGTTTGTTTCCAGCAAAGATATAGGATAGTGAAAAATCACATTAAAATGTAGAAAATGTGTAGTAGTTAAGGTAAGCATTTAATTAACATTTCATTAACAAATTTCCTACAGAATTACTCCAAGTCTTCATTAGAAGAAAATTAGGTGTAAATCTATCCCAAACTAAGGTCAAAGACGTTTTTGTACTGTAGAACCATTCTCTCCGTTTGAGAATGCTTTCTCAATGAACTACATTTAACATATGTATCAATTTCTTGTCCATGTAGAAATAGATTTAATTCACCCATTTGCTCTAAAACTCTTAAATGATGGTTCTGCCACAGTGTGAAAAAGAAGACATCACTGTTACTTCTCCTAGTTATAATATATATTTAGTTGATTTGCTGGGAAGTAGTATTATCTGAACACAAAGTAGATGAAGTCAGCTGAACCATGAGGCTGTCCCTGTACATCGTGGTCTCGTAAGATTCTTCCATGGCACTAACATCAGATTAGGCCAGCAGCAGCCCAGTTACCACAATTGCTTTTGTTAGTGAATGGATGGAAAATGAATTTATAAGGGACAAAATTCATGAACTATTCAACAGCTGGGAAACATTTGGGAGTGGGGGCATAGGTGTGGGTGGAGGTGTGTTTGTTTTTTTTTTGTTTTGTTTTGTTTTGTTTTTTCCTTTTAATTTTGTTCCTAGGTTACAGGCCTAATTATAAACAAAGGTATGAAAATCATGAAACATGAAAATCACAAGCTTAGACTTAAAGCGTATATTTATCATTAGTTTTACAAAATTAAATTTTAATTAATTCCTCATGAATTAAAACCATTGGACTTATATCTAGCTTGAAAAATTATAAAAATCATTATTTTTATTCTGAATATTAAAAAATATGGAGCTTCACTTCTCATTAGAACATGGACACTGAACCATCACTATAATTGCAAAATTCTTCCAAAGTTTTATGATTCACATGATCTAAACTTACTAACCACTCCACATTTTAAAGAAGAAACCCTTTGTTCTTCCTCAGTTACTAAAGTACTTATTTTGTGTGACCTCAGATCTGTCTCACTCTTCTAAGTGCATCCCATTTAGCTCTTTGTGGTTGAGTTGAAAATATTTATTGAGATGTAGTAGCATAGGAAGTAAATGTCAAATTCCTTCAAAACATTTAAAAGCAAGTGTTCCCTAACCTCATCTTCCTCTAGCATTAAGAAAAACTGCCTATTCAAAACATGTGACATTTACCATTACTGTCAAAGTAGTCTTTCAAGTGATGAATTCAAGACATAAATACATGTCTGCAATCCATGGCAGATTTCAAAACTGTCACTCAATGAGAACTCCTATAGGGAATGAGAAGAACCTCCCATTCAGTCATTTTATCAAAAGGTACAAAATACTAAGAAATCACCCTTCTTTCCTTCCTGTCCCCTAAAACAACATTTACATAATTTTGCTGTAACAACACTTATGGTAAGTGATTTCACCTAGGTATAAATCTATAAAGCAGTTTGGAATATTTGGGGATGTGGTTTACAATAAGATATTTCTCTGAGTGGAGGACATGGACTGTTTTTATTGAGTTCCAAAATGTAGTTCTGAGTGTTCCTAGACGCTCCTGATTCATTCCCTGACTTGCTGCAAAGATATTAAACTGGAGAACTTACCACATGCAAATGCATGGGTTGGCATACCAAGAGCAGCTCTAGTTGATATCATGTGAACATCTCCTGTGTGTTCCCTATGTCACAGGAGATGGATCAGGAGGCAGTAGTACAGGACTGGCAGTCTAGCAATCAGGGTACCACCCACAACAAAGGTGCATGCCATGCAGCAGCTAGCTTGCCCCTTGGCACTAGAAGACAAGAGATTGTTAAATTAAAACTATATATATATATATATAAGTTTAAAAAAAAATAAAAAAAAAAAGAGGGAGGGAGAGTGGAAGAAACAAACAAAAACACAAGGACCTTTGTTTCACTACTTGAAGTTTTCTAGCCTGATGCATGAAGTGAGGCTGAACTACCTTAAAAATCACATTTGGCTTTAGAATAATAATGTGTGCATTGCTTCCCTTGTGGGAGACACCAAAAAATAAATAAATAAGGAAAGAACGAGTGTGAGGGAACAAAGTGAAAACATTTCATTAAAAAGAATAATGCAATACCAACAAAAATTACCCAAGTTACTAGGCTGCTAATTTCATCACTGTCACTTCTGCCCTGCCTTATTTCTGGATGCTTTTCAGAAAGCCTGGAGGAGTTTCCTTGCTATTCTTTTTGACACTGACCTTTTGATTTGGAAGGGTAGATTGGCTTCCTGTTTTATGCTAAGAAGACAGAGACATAAATGAGATTTTATCCATATGGCACTCCAGCAGCCCCATACCTCCTGGAATTGGACAACCCCACACTGCTGATGTAAGGGAGGAGGATATGTTAATATGGAAGATTAATTTATTTTTTAGATACAGTTAAAAATAAACCCTAAGTTCAGTAATGAGGAGAAAAGCAGAGGCAGAGGATGAGAGGTTTTGGTCTGCTTGCTGAGGTTTTTTAGTATATGCTTGTATTAGCAGGCCACTTAAGGTGAAATAATGACCAGCTTCAGGATGTATGAACCATTTCGTAAGGTCACACAAATTTTTGCAACAGAGTTTTAGTATCAGTTTCACAGAAACCATGATGTATGCAGGGGTGGCTTTAAACTGTTTTTAAAACAGTTTAAATAGTCTTGTTAATCTTCACCATGGCTCAAAGTGTGATAGTAAATGGTGGTTACATCAGGCTGGTGGCCAGTTACTGATAGGGTTCCCCAGTGCTCCATTTTAGGGCCAGTTCTCTTCGATGTTTTCATAAATAACTTTGATGTAGGACTAGAAGGTGTTTTGAGTAAGTTTTCAAATGACACTAAATTGCGAGGAGCTGTTGACTCCCTCAAGGGTAGAGAGGCCCTGCAGAAAGATTTTGACAACTCAGAGAGCTGGACAATCACCAACAATATGAAGCAAGCACTGGATTCTGTACCTGGGAAGGGGCAACCCTGGCTATACATACAGACTGAAGGATGAGAGGCTAGAGAGCATTCCTGCAGAAAGGCTTTGGTCAACAGCAAGTTGAGCATGAGTCAACAGTGTGCCCTGGCAGCCAGAAGGGCCAACTGTATCCTGGGGTTTATCAAGCATGGCATTGGTAACCAGTCAAGGGAAGGCATTGTCCTGCTCTAGCATTCAAAGGAGGTCTACAAAGAAGGTGAAGGGTCTAGAGGGAAGGACATATGAGGAGTGGCTGAAGTCACTTGGTTTTTCAACCCAAAGAGCAGGCTGAGGGTAGGCCTCATGGCGACCTGCAGCTCCCTCATGAGGGGAGCAGAGGGGCAGGCACTGCTCTGCTCCCTGGGGACAGCAACAGGACCTGAGGGAACGGCATGGAGCTGGGACAGAGGAGGGTCAGGTTGGGTGTTAGGGAAAGGTTCTGCAATCAGATGTTGGTCGGGTACTGGAACAGGCTCCCCAGGGCAGTGGTCATGGCATTGAGTCTGTGTTCAAGAAGCATTTGGACAATGCTCAGACATATGGTTTGATTTTGGGGTGATCCTGTGAGTATCCAGGAGCTGGACTCAATGATCCTCATGGGTACCTTCCAACACAGCATATTCTATGATTTTATGACTCACCAACATAATGTGGAGCAGGCTTAGGACCACTACAATTCATCCCTTCTTACAGGCAAAACCCAACTATGTTCAGAGTGCCACAAAATCACTTAGAAATAATCAGATAAACAGAAATGACTGATCACAACATATGTTTCCCTTTCAAATATTGTCTTTTCAAACACAAGCAGAAAATAGATGAAGTAGGACTAAAGTTTCAAGCTAGATCTGTCCATACAGTCAAAAAGATCCATTATCATATAATAGCTGTGAACCTCCCACTGCTATAGTACCTATGAATACAGAGAGTTTTGTATGAAGATTTAATTTCATGATACAAAAGTCATCAATTTCATTTGCTGGTATCCTCAACCAAGTGTTCTGCATGCGATTAGAAAGATACTCCTATAAAATCTGTGACTTGAAGGAGAAGTTTATTAACATTAAAGAGACATGTTCCAGAGTGCATTGAACTGAGACGGAAACACACTGCCTATCTGAATCTGAGAGCTGTGAGCAGCATCTTGCTTTGCCACACATTTGTCTTTCAGAGAACATGATACAGTTAAGGAGTAATCAAATCTGTCTATATGTTCCCTGACAAGAAAACATCCTACGTAAAAACTAGCCCTGTCGGCTTCACCATTGATCACCCTGAAAGTGAGATAATAACCAGGTACAGTATTATTATATGTTTATGTATAAACCTCAGATAAAAACAGATACTATGTATTTTAGCATCTTTGTTGTTTGTTTTTGGTGGTGGTGGTGGTGGTGGTGTTTTTTTTGCTTTTTTTTTATAATAACAAGAGGGCATTGGAGGGATAAGGTAAGCACTAATCATGTCTTCAAAGAAATTCATAAAAAAGAGAATTTACCAGTGTAGGTATTTTGTAAGTATTTTTAAATGGTGATATATTTATTTGCTTAAAATTAAGTGATTAAATGTTTTGTTACTGGAAATCTTAATATTGACTTCTCTCCATCCTGAGTCCACTTTATGCAAGTAAAGAAACAATGTTTTCCTTAGAAAGCTGCTTCCTGCTGAGTTACTTACCTTGTTAAAGTGGATCTCAAGTGCTGTTAAGGGTAAAGCATATTTATAATACAGGAAAACTTTCCGAGACTGTGGTGAACTGCTTTTTTGTCACATTGATAGGACTGATGCATCTCTGAAAATGTCAGTAGTACACACTAGCAAGCAGTTCACGTACATTTGGCTGACAACACTATGAAGTCTTAACAACTTTTGTAGGATTATTCCTTGGCTAAAATTAAACTAAGCTGTAAATGACTTAAAAAATGAAGGAAAGGAACATTTTTTTTCTTATTTTCACTTATTGCTGGAATAATTAGTTACATGTATACTTTATAGTTGAATATCATTTTTTCCTGTGTTTTCAACTACCTTACTACTGGTCATCTCATTTTTGAATTCAATACTAAGAGGTTATTTCTCTTTTTCTCTCTTTCTTGCACTCTCTTTCTCTCTCTCTCTTCTCTCTCTGTGTCTCTCTCAGTGCTTCAGACAAGTGTTGAATTTAGTGGTAGTTTTTCACTTATTTTAATTTCAGATTAAAATTGCTATTGTATAATAGGATTCTAAAGACTCTTATATAGAAAGAGAGTAAGAGAGAACCTGAGAGACTTACCAGTAAGAAGTAAATGCATATTCTTGAGCATCAGACATTTTCCAGTCAGTAAATTAATATATATAACCTTCATGTTAGGTTAAAAGACCAAACAAGTAATGACTACACAAACTGAAATATGTACAGTTATATGTACATTTTTAAACATATACAAATATACATGAAGAGATAACATTGCATGGACTGCAGTAGCTATCTAATGGATTAGTATATCAGCATCTTATTGTAAAAATTATAAATCTACTCATTTAGGCATTTTTTATTTTTATTTGAAGAATTAACTTGCTTGTTTATACACAAATTTGCCAATATTAAGAATGTCAGGAGTTAATTTAGCATGGTAATTTAGCCTGGTGCTTGCAGGACATCAGCACCAAATTGAAATCCTACTCCCACAGGACAGGAAAGATTGATTCTTATTATTCTACTCCCAGCTTTTCTTGATAAAAGTGAATGAATATTTTACAGGATCTGAGACACTACTATGTGGTTAATACTAGTAATATTACCCTATCTAAGTACATACAGTATGTGAATCAGAATCGGCTTGTTCTCAAACAGGCAGAATAATTAATGCTATTAAAGAAATCTAACTTCTCTGTCTTAGAATTGCAGAATAAATCAATGACTGAATGAGTTTTCTGCATTTAAAAAAAAATACTCCTCAGAATTTAAGGGAAGTTATTGCAGATAATTACAAGAATTGGCAGTGATGCTATGGCACTGCGCTCTCCTAGCAGTATATGTCATTAATCATCATGGCATTCTTAAACGTCAAATCCCAGAGTATTATGTAGTATCTTCCACAGAAGCATTATGTAGTAGAGTATTTAATTTCAAGTGAAAACAAGGAAAGACTTGTTTGCCCATTCACGTACAGTGAGTCTTTTCTTTGCTGGGAAACCAATCTAAGAAACTTCCATCTTTTTAGCCATGCGACAGATTCCGTGCTTGGCTTGGAGCACAATGACAGTTTACCTAACTCTTGTGCTGCTATTGGTAAAACAGCAACAAACCCTAACATATTTAACATGCATCTGTTGTTGCACTGGCCTATTCCTATCTATTTCCAGGGCACAAAAGGGAGGAGGGAAATAGAGGCTCATTCCACATGCATTCCAGAGCATGGAACAATGTGAAATGCATCCCCAAACTGGGGTACGTATGTTATAATGAATAAAATGAATGTGTAGCAAAGAATATTTGGGAAGCTAAAAAAAAATGAAACATTTTTTTGGCTGAATCATCTGGGCAGTTTCAGCCCAGTGGGTTACAATGTCAGGAGATGAAACCTCTGACTCTTGCATAGCAGAATCATGGAGCACTTATATACACTGAAGTCTCTGGTGATACCGTTGAGATGTGTAAATGTGAATAAGTCTAAGTTCGGAAGAAATATCATTTTGCTGATGATGTAATGGTCTTATCAAAAGCTTCAAAAAACATGCAAGATGTAATGCACTGAGAATGGACACTTCATGCTTTTCACACAAACATTGTTAGAGGCTGTCCAAACAGCTGAGAAGACAGCAAACATTATTTTCTTTGTGAAAATGTTGATAAGAGTTGATATCTATACTGTTTTTGAATATCCCCTTGGAATGCATTTCCTGTGAAGAGTTAAGGCACAAGGCAGCAGGACAAAACCCACTATCAGTTTTTATGGCCTTTTCCCTCTTATTCATGTGACTTGGTAAAGGGGATGGATGATCTTGTCATGGAAATGGAAAGTACTGGTCCCCTAAAGATGCCTCATCTACCTTTTCTCATTATTGTGATCACGGTAATTCTAGATGATGTTAATGTCTATATAACTCAGTTGCTTGAATTTATGTGAAATATATCAACATATTTAATATAATAAAGTATGATAGAGTACAGTTTTATATAACATTAATACTGCAACAAAGATTGTTTACAAATCAGAATTATTCTAAATATGTATTCCAAATGTTTTACCAGGAATAAAATATATATATACATACACAAATTAATATATATGCTATACAAAATACGTATAAAACACTGTATATATGCTATGCTATAGATAATAACATATAACATATAAATGTTATGTATGCATATATATTTATATGTTCTGTTTTATACCTTGACCAAGTGATATATATATATATAAATATTCATTTTTTATTTATATTCAACAAAAAATGTCCCAAAAGAGGACTTAGACACTTGAGCTTTTGAACGTATAAGTTAATATTGTCCTTTATGCACATTCAGTATACATTACAATTACAACTTGAACTTTGCCTACTGGGCATTTACTGCTAATAAAATTAGTATATTCTACCTCACTTATTTTATTCAATGAACAATTTGTACAACCGCAAGACAGCCTTAGTAAGTAAGAAGATATTGAATATATCTCTCAAATAAAACACAGAATTTGGAACCAGGCCTGTAGGTTGCTTACAGTTATTGATAGGGATATGGCTAATTTAAAATGAAGTGTTCCAAATAAAAAATAAAAATTCCATTTCTGAAAATTTGCTGTGCTTTAGATACTTCAGATGACTGCCAACGGTCTGCAGAAAAATGTCATGGGGTACAGTAGCTTCCAACAAAAACCTAATTTTTCTTTTGCTTGAAGGATGTTCTCATATTTCTGACTCCCCTTGTACTTTACATGTACCTTGATTAATTAAGGCACTTCAGCATCGAGGCTACTTGCATGTTTAAGTGAGACACATATTCAAGTACCTTGCTAAATTGCAGCCTGGTTTGTAAAATGCGTGCTCCTAAAAGAATTCTAAATTACTATGGATTCTTAGCAGAACAGGAAGTGTTCATGTATTGAATGTTCTATATATAGTATAATAAACAGTAATAATAAATAAATAAAATTGTTATTAAAAAAAAAAAAAAAAAAGCAGCTGTGGGAGCAACTGAGCTTCCACATATCTTGAGATCCCACAAGTCATGGAAACACGGAGTGGTTAAGCCATATGCCACAAAAAAAGCATACAGTCATAGCAGTCATTCTACAGATATCTTTGACTTCCATTATTTTTCACTACTGACTTCTTTCTGAATTATATAGCAACACAGAAATAACTTATTTACAGAATAAAAATGAAACACCATTATAGCAAATAAAAAGCAACACAGAGAAAAACCAGATTTTTTCACTCAAAGACCAGCTTACAAACAACAACGACAAATTTCATTCTGATGATAACTCTACTGGAATAAAAGTTTTGTTTGTAATTCTCGTTACTTACATTTGAGTGACACCATGTTTTGAGTCTAAATCTACAAAAACTAGCTGATCTAAATCAGCTACATAACTAAATCATTTTAATTATTGCCTTTGTGCTTGAAATTAAATTCCTTTTTCTCTATTTTAAGACCTAATTAAGTGGCTCTTTTTTCAAAGGTAGTGAAAGGTGGAAAGAGCTACCTCAATCAGAATGTCTGTTGAGTCAGCTCATCAGACATTAAATTTGATGCATGCATAAAAAGCTATTTTCGGCCTCAAGTCTGAAACTGTGGGCTATTATGTTAATTAAATCTAGAATTTAGTAATTTGGGTGGAAAAGATTTGATTTATTTAAATAAACATATTTATATGGAAGCAATTACATTTTAAAAAGATTAAAAGCACAAATCAGAAACTCTTCCCTCTTACACGTATGCAAATTTCTTATAACTTAAAAATATCTTTGGTTCCCATTATCAAAGAATTTTCATTTGAATGTGTTCAAATAAGAAGAGTACTATTTGTGCTTGGTCAGGAGTCCAGAAAATACCATTAGTTTTTACAACTTACTCAGAAAAATAGAGACACCCTTTTAGTAAGAGAAGAGGCATTCCTTTCAACTAGTCATGTATGTATGTTTAAGATTTTCCTGAATAACAATTTTTAAAAGCTGATGTGGAGCCTCTGTGAATCTAATTCTCTTATTCCTTGTCTGTTGCCATATGACCTCTCAAACCTGTTATGGCTCTGTGTTGTAGCTCTGTGTTCAAAACTGGGATAAATATGAGTTACAGAAGAGAGGACAGGTTATTTTCTTGAACTTCTCTTATATATTACCATCTGTTTTGTAGATGACAGTGTCCTATCTTTTTAGATGCTCAGGATTATGAAAATCTGTCACAGTGTAGTTCTGCTGCTGTTTTGCTTCCCTTGCATTTTTCATAAATATCATGAGGAAGCAGTTTCCTCTGACAATAGACCTTCTCTCACAAAGATTCACAACAATTTCTACTGAATTCTTCTCAAAAAAAAAAAAAAAAAAAAAAAAAAAGTTGGATAAAAGTATCTGGATTTTTATTTTGAGTCATGTTACCTGATCTGAAATCAATTAACCTTAAGAAAGACTTATTTGTACTCTGCTTTTACTATTCAAAAAGAATGAATAAATTTTAAATGGAATACCTTAATTGTTTAAACTATTCTCTTTTGTTCTACAAAGTGTAACTGAAAAACCAGCAAAGATTTTTTTTCCCACAAAACATTTAAAAAATGATGAAAATCAGACCTTTGTATCAAAGCACTTCCTCAGCCTAAAACTGAAGGCTAATCAGCTGGTATAAACTATGCTTGTGTTGGCTGAATTTGTTCTATACTGAGGAGGCACAAATGGGGACACAAAAGTAGGAAGAGGTGGAAATACCACTGAGCACCAGTGCCTTTGTGGGAAAGTGAGAAGCTGTGAAGTGATATTCAAGTTCAAAGACTAATTATGTCATTAGTAACTGAAAGGTCAAAGTCAGACAAGCGCCATAAAGATAAGCCATAAAATACTTATTAATAAAAATGGGAATACAAATTTCAGGAACAAAAAGTGTTCAGATATTTTTTTGCCCTTTAAAAGTGAGTTTTCCGAGAATACATGTCATACATGTTACATGGGCCTGGAGCCAAACAGTGAAGTGGAGAGCTCTCATCTAGCCAGACTGCAGTTTGCTTCTCTGCATGAGCAGTCCTTGGTGTTTAGGGCTGTTTTTAAACCAGCTAGTTTTCACCTGGATTTCAATGCTTTGCTTCATCTGGGGAAATATTCTTACCTCAACTTTGGTACAGATGATAGGCTTTAGTGTCTCAGTCACCACATCGGTACAGGCAGTACAGCCTGCATATATTCCAGTATAAGTGTCTCCATCACTTGAAATGTCATCTGTCATATGTGAATGAATGAAGTGAATGTTTCACCTGTCATGCCATACACTCAGTGTCTATGACAACCAACAGAAATGGTCACTTTGGGGTGTGTCTCTGAGATACAAATGTAATTGTTGGCTTTCACCTTCTCGTGGCTTTGCAGAAACTACCCTTTAGTGGTTTATTCCAATCAGTATACAAGCCTGAGCAAGAACAGATGTCCAAGGATAACAAAAATTCAGGAATTAATATCAGGACTTTGGGAGGTCAACAAAATCCTCAGTAAATTTTTGCTAAACACAATCCTAAGAAGCACATTGACATGATCTTTTTGGAAATAGTGAGGAGCAGTGTTTGATTGTCATGAGGTATGTTAGTCTCCTCTTCTCCTGACTGATGGGTGGGAAAGGGAACAGAGAAGGTAAGTATGTTCTGTCTTTAATACAGACAGACATGGACAGTGTTACATGACAGTGGTGAAAAAGGCTGCCTGCCTGTACCTTAGATTCATTCAGTGCAAAACAAAACAAAACAAAACAAACAAACAAACAAACAAACAAACAGTGTAGTTCAGTCCCTGGACAATATGACATATAAGGGTGGCTAGCATAGATACAGACCAGAAAGCCTCGTTTATGGGAACATAGCTGAATTTCCTCATAGGACTAGTGCAGAGTTTCAGCATTTACATTTTGCATATTTTATTACTCACACTGTTTTCCAGTCTACTTCACATGCTACCCAGCTTAAAAATGAAATATAACCCCTGCCTTGGCAAGGGCAGCATTATCCATGAAGGTCATTCAGATGCTCATATCACTTATGTGACTTCCTGGGCCTTGTGGGCGTTGGAGTTTGGGTTTCAGTTGCTTAATTCCTGTTGGGACTGCAAGACTGAATCTGCAGAAAAGGTTACAATTTAAACAGTACCCCCACGTATTACTTGCCAGTCACAGAGAGCACAAGGTAACTTGGTTAAGGCAGGCAGTTTTGACTTCCTGATGATTTTTCAGTCTGGCCCAACAGAATTAAATTAAATAATAATAATAATAATAATAAAATACCTTTAAAAAAGGAAAAATGGGGTCTTTCTGTCTGTTACAGATATCATTATGTTTAAATGGAAATACAAGACAAAAAGTTTTTTCTGTTAGATACTTAATGTCATCAAAAGTCAAATAAGAATATTTTAAAAACAGAGAAGCTGAGGATTTAAACATTATTTTCAGAAAGACTGCACCTTTTTATTATCAGTTTTCTTTTTCTTATAGCTGGAAGCTTTAAAAAATATTCTACTTAAAGTAAAAGTCTATATATTTGGACTATTTTGTGATCCACCTCTTGCTGATTACTGATTGCTCTGTTAAATAAGATTTCATTTGGAAACAGAATTTCTACCTCATGGGGCTGTGAGATAACTTGAAAAATATATATATCTGAAGAAAAGATGTCTGAAACTCACTAATGTTAACTTGTTAGCCTAGTAATGCCATTTCAGTAGCTCAATAATCAACTTCACCTGATCACTTCACCTGAAACATTGCACTGGTCCTGAAGTGCTTCTCTCAAGTACCCAAATTGCTACCAAACTGCTGCCTTGTTTCCCCTTCCTCACACCTCCAGTCATCTGCCAGCCTTAGAGCACCCCAAATCATCCCACCCAAACTATCTGGACAAGAGCAAGGGTAGAGATGCTAACTAGAGGAGTATCATGAGGCCCTACTTAGGCTTAGCTCTTTTTTCTCTGAAATATGTCATTTTAAGGACATCCCTCTTTTTTGTACAACACAAAGGAAAACTAACAAAGCTGTAAGTATGTAGTGCTGTTGCTCAGTGCTGCATGGTTTTTCTGTTAGGTTTTCCCTGAAACTTGGAAAGAGGAACCCAGTGCATTTGTTATTCGTGCTTTCCTACTTTGTATCCATATTTATCACTTCCGCAGGATTGTAAGGCACAAAGAGAGGAGAACATCACGGTGACTTTCTCCTTTACACACTAGAAGCTGTGCACACAGGAATTCTTCAAGATGTAGGGGTTTCTGGACCTCCAAATGTTTTAGAATTTTGATTGACTTCTGCAGAATTTGCATTTCACTTAAAAAGTCACCCATTAATAAAATCTTCTAGATGTAAGTGTTTACTATATAAAAATACCTTCTATCTTACATGAGACAAAAGCTATCTATAAATGATATCATTTTAACTACAAAGACTATCTCTTTCACAGAATCATGCAATTACTTCACAAAAGGCAATACAAAAAGACTCACATACTCATTGGGCAATTGCAGGATTGTTTTCAGGATGGGAATCTGTCTGAAATTCTGATTTTAAGTGCTAATTGCTTACTATTTGTTCATGTTGAGTTGTGATATCCTTTGAAAATATGCTGAACAGAGAGCTAGAACAAAGGTGTTGTTTGAGAAGCTTTATAGCATTCATGTAAGTAGGTTGAAGAGACATCGAAACATGAAAATTAAATAGCAGTACTCAACTTGAATCAGACAGGCAAGCCAACTGACCAAAATACTGATAAAATGTTTAGGACATTCGTTAACAACCAGAAAATTACTGCTAAATACTGGAGCCAAGGGTTCCGTCATATGCAGTCAGTCAGCACAATCACTGCCATATGTGGGAAAGGGAACATTAAACTGAGCAGGGATAAACAGAATGATGCAGAGGATTTGCCTTAAGATCTCCAATAGCCTTTCCTGAGAGAAATTGCCAGGTGTCATACAATGCAGAAAGATGAACACAGCAGCAGCCTTCAAATCTATCTGGCACCCAGGTGTTCAAGCCAATTGCCAAGTTGCCTGTAACAGCCAGATTTTTTGAGGCAATCCCATAGCTCAACCCCACTTCTGCAGCAACTTAGATGCTTAGCTTTGTACTGCTGTAAACTCATATTATGCAGATCTGAAAGTGAAAGACTTTCTGCAGGCCTAAGGACTTGTACATAACAGGCAACCCTGATTTCACCTGTGAGAACAAATTTCCCTTCTAGTTTTAGTTTTTGTACCAGTAAACTTTAAGGGTTGGAAAAGTCCTATGCTGAAAATTAAACAAAAATATGCATGGAAGTAATTATTTTTGAAAAATTAAGATAAAAATATATTTTAGCATCTCTGACACATGATATGTGAAAGTTTTAACACTATCTTGTTAGATAGAAAGGAGGGATATTCCGTGTACACTTAAAGGAAACTTCCCCACAAAGCCTGATTTCTGTGATTAAAAGGGTATCACACAATGTAGTTTAGATTTTAAAAGACCTAAACTACCTAAACACTTTTTTTTTTTTTTTTTTTTTTTTTTAAGAACAGCAGGCCCAAACATTGTTAATTCCAGCTTGCTTATCCCCTGTGATAACTTCATTTCAGTTCCTGGGGGAACCTTTTTGTGGTTGCTGTCAACGTAAACATGTATAGATTACTTTGCCTTCACCACATTCCAGCAATTCTCAGCTTTTCCCATGACCCCATTTCCACTTGCACTTCCAAGATCATGACCCTCACTTTGGGAATAACATTTGCTCAAAGATATATTCTACCAACCAAAGCGCTACCCAAACAAATGAGCTATGTGTTGAGCAAAACCACATGATTGGGAAGAAGGGATCTGAAATAACATTCATAACTCCAAAACCTTTTCCCTCTAAGGGGAAATGACTTGTGAATATTCCCAGATCCATTCAATCAGTTTTTTCAACAATGTATACATTGCACCATAAAACTATGGACTGATATCCCCTATATCACCTCTCCAAATCTAATCTCCTACTTCAGATTAAGAATTCCAAAACAGTTATCTGCAACAGAAGGTACATCAAACACTGACTGTGAAAGTTAGCTAGTGTCCTTTATCTCATATCCTCAAGTGAGATACTCAATTGGACAACTGTTTTTAAGTATATGCAGCCCATGAGGTAAGGCTATTTCACTAATAACTGTTATATCATTCCTTCATTATTCTATCTGAGTACCCTAAATGAAGTCACTATACCTACATTTTTTCCCTACAGTATATCTGCCCTTTATTTACAAAACCTAGAAATGAATTTTTGTTTACAATTTCAAAACCACCAATTAACATTTTCCAAAATTCCATCGGAACCATTCAAATCCAGAAGAGAATATAGAGCAGAGTGATAGTCCTTTATTTGCTTTCCAGTATGACTCCCAGAAATTTGAACTAAGAAGGCCCAAATGTTCCCTCTAGTTACACTGATTAAAACTGGAGTAGCTCCATTCATACCAGCATGACAAAAACCTGAGCCTGGCTTGAAGCCTTGGATCTTCATGTTTCAGCTACTCACAAGAGAAGAGGCCCTTGGAAGTTAGTACTCTTAGCACAGGGTTTGAGATAAAGTAATTCTAGACTTGAAGCAGTAATAAAAGCAACAAGAAAATGGCAGCTTTGAACAGAGTCAATGCTAAAGAATAATAGAGAATTGGGTTGCTAGCATTATAACAGCAGCCCCATAGGAAGGGCAGTTATTAGAGATGGATGTCTGCATACATCTACAAGAATGCACCACTGATGTGTGATGTGGAAACAGTCCAGATAGCAGAGTCCACTGAAGGAGCACTAAACCACTCCTATTTCATTGCAAAATGTTGCACAGTCTATTTGAGCAGGCTGAGGACAGAAATGGACAAATCGTCTGCCAACATACCAAGTTTTACAAGCAATCTTGTAAATAATTGTTTTCAGCAATTATTTGGTCCTGTGAGTAGCAGCAGAGTATTTTGCAATCAAAACCTCTCTATCTTCCCCTCTTAGAAGTAGGATTTGAGGGAAACTGCTGATGAGCTGGAAGAAAAAATTCTGCAGAAATCATGAGTTACTAACTCCAGTGGTTACAACAAAACAGACATGAATGAACTGTTCTGTTGGCCAGACATGGAGGCCTTGAGACTCTTCTGTCAGGTGGGACTTCTTCTCCCACAGGTTGTTGTTATCAGCAAAGGCAGAAAAAACCCTCTGACAATGTCACTAAAGTCAATTTAGTTAATATGTCTCCTAAATTTTACCTCAAAAGTAACCCCTTGAATATGAGCGAGCATTGTGCCCTCGACACTAAAACAGCCAGTGGTATTCTTGGATGCAATAGGCAAAGGATTGCCAGCAGGTCAAGGGAGTTGATCCTTCCCCTCTCTTGAGCGCTGGTGAGGCCATACCTGAAGTGCTGTGTCCATTTCTGGGACCCCCAGTTCAAGAGAGACATGGAGATGCTAGAAAGAGTCCAGGGGGAGGGTCACAAAGATTATGAAGGGACCAGAGCATCTCTTCTGTGAGAAAAGGCTGAGGGAGCTAGGATTGATCATCCTGGAAAAGAGGAGGCTTTTGGGGGATCTTATTGTTGTATGTATTCACCTGAAGAGAGGGTGCAAAGGGGTTGAAGCCGGGTTCTGTTCAATGTTGCCCAGCAGCAGGACAAGAGACAATGGGCACAAACTGGAACACAAGAGGTTCTGTGTGAACATCAGGAAACACTATTTTTCTTGTGTGTATGACACAGCACTAGCGCAGGTTGCACAGAAAAGTTGGTGAGTCTCCATCCTCAGAAGCCATCTGGATATGGTTCTGGTCAACCTGTTCTGGTGGTCCTGCTTAAGCAGGCGGGTTGGACAAGTTGACCTCCAGAGTTACCTTCCAAGCTTAATCATTCTGTGATTCTGTGAATTTCTAGGCACAACAGGCCTGTTAGTCTCTTGTCATTGTACCAAGAGACCTCAGTGGAGCCTGCTATTGATGCTAAATGACAAGATGTACAGACAGGCAGCTGAGCTAACAAGATTACTCCTTTATATTGAATGGGTATTCTTGATTTAAATATATATATATATATATTATTTCCGACTCTCCAGATGAATTCTTGGACTTCTAAATAGTAGCCACTGACAGAGTCCTGGTTATTGAGGGTCATATATAGCAATAGACCAGAGGCTGGTGGACATTGGTGGTGCTGGTTCAATGGGTGGAGTGCTAAAGTTCACAACACAGAACATGGCTGTCATCAGATCCTTGCCTTCATCCTGCCTCATCTTCTTCTAGGGAGCCCTGGAGATGAGAGGAATCAAAAAGATCACATAGAGGAACATTCCATCAGGAGGGAATGTATGACCTTGAGAGCCTGGAGCCCCACCAAGGCAGGGAAGGCACTGAGCACACTCAATTTTTTGTACCCTGTACTGAGGCTCTAAAGAGCCTCACTCCCATGAACAGAAGCCACGTTTTTTTAACGCTTTTTGAACTTAGATTCCATTTTCCTTTTACATTGTCCGTGTTAAAGCCAGGCCATTTCCAGTGCTGCTATAAAAAATTAGAAGAATCAATATCCTTTCATACTTCAGCTCTAACAGTGTGTATATTTCAACAGAGATCCAAGCATATATTAACTTTCTGATTGTTTACATTTTAGCTTTAGACTCAACTTCAAATTTCCTGCCTTTCCAGTACTTTGTAATAGACAAAATTATTCCCTGTTTTAGTTTAGTTGCTGCTGCTTTTCTGCCTTTGACACTGTATTACTTGCAGTGACCATGAATGGAAATGGAGCTTTCCTGGTGCACATTAACACCTGACTAACAAATGCCGATGTGAATTAAGTTTGGATATATGAAGCATATAAAATACCTTGATAGGTTTTATACGTATAAAATACAAAATACAAAGGCTTCTGCTAATTTCTGCCAAGTATTAAAAGGAAAAATCAGAAAGACCATGATAAATGCTTTTTAATTATTACCTCCTGATGATGTCAATTTATTGCAAGCTTTAACAGCAAAAAAAATCAGCAAACAAACTGAACAAAGGATATCTCAAGCCTTTACGCAAACTGTCACAGTGTAAACCATAAAACTTAAATATTTTTCATTATATGTATTTATTTCATATCTTTTTCAGCTAAAGAAATTTTTTTTTGGGGGGGGAGGGTTGATTTTCTTGACAGTGTGTCTATTTCCATTAAAAAAAAAAATGTCCCTACACTTAAAAATTTAATGGCATAGAAACATCAGATAATAGTATCTTTAAAATATATTATTATAAATATATATAATCTCATAAGTCTTTAAATAAAACACTAGTATAGAGAGGACATCTTCATCTGGTATAATTTTACAAATGTTTTTGTATGATTATCAGTGATTTTCAATTGAAGTACTGATTTATTTGTTAACCAGGACGTGTTTCATCTTCAGAAATTATACCTAGATTTCAAATCTAACTGTTCTTAGGGCACTGAATCTGGGCAAACAACAGTGGAGGTCTCCTACAGACATGGTCACTTCTGAAGCTCTTAGCCAATAAATTCTGCTTACTTGTTATGCCGTACAAATGTTATGCACTGTCACCAGCCATGACCTTTGGACACAGGCTTCAGCACACATTAACATCACATAGGGTTGTTGTGTAAAAGGAGAAAACTAAGGATGACATAAGTAAGAAATATAGCTTAACAAAGTAGTTTTGCAGGAGAGAAACTCAGGTTTTCCTATTTCTTTGGCAATAGCTGTAGGCTGTAATGTTAACTACTTGGACATCTGCATCCTTAGAACAATTTATTCCTTTAGTAACCAGAGTAAACAGTGGTGTGCTCTTAGGAACCAAAATATATCGCTACTCAACAAAGGCAATTGAATGCAAGGAAAGAGTTCAACCTACTCTTAAATTTAATAATCTTGATTTTAATGCCTGGGAGAGAATTATTTTTTTTTCCTTTTTTCTTTACACAGAACTGAACAGGCCATTTTTAAGGTCAGGAATTTCCTGAGCTTTGCCCACTGTGGGTGTTTTGTGGTCTATTATGCGGTTTATGCATGCTTTCCCTGTGCTCCTGCCGGGACTATTTTTTATTGTTACTAACCATAAACGGAGCACCTGATAAAGGTTAAATTTTGCATGCAGGTTGGAGTGCACTGGCACCAGTGACACAGAACCCACACCCCAGATGTCATTTCACTCTCAGAGGATGTGGAGGCAGGAAGGGAATGAAGGGTGCCAAAGAGCCTAAATGAATGTTTCAATTAGCAAGACTCTTTGCCAGCCATGCATAACTGAAACAGGCAAAGCCCAAGGAATAGCTTTCTTCTGTAACTTTGTGTGGCTTTCTGTTTAATTGTTGTAACAAATGAATAAGGCTGAATGACCAACTGAAACTTTTTTTTTTTTCTATGCAAGAAAGAGAGGACAGTAAACAATTTAAGTATCCAAACATCTAGGAGTTCTTCTAGTTCATGCTAAGAGAGTAACACATGTAGATTTGTGTTGCTCTGTGTAGCTGTGTAGGGTCACGTCCTCCAGTTCTGAAGTAATAGTCTCACAGGAATGTAAGGGTGGTACAGAGAAATTGATGTATTAATTAACTTCATTTGCTTCCTGGTGAGGCAAAGCCTCTGAAGGCACCTCTGTTTCATAAGGGAAATGCTATGAACCATTG
Organism: Oxyura jamaicensis; assembly: GCF_011077185.1. Lineage (NCBI taxonomy): Eukaryota > Metazoa > Chordata > Aves > Anseriformes > Anatidae > Oxyura > Oxyura jamaicensis. The sequence continues at coordinate 107,065,187 of NC_048893.1, read as the reverse complement.
GGATGCTAGGAAAAAAAAAAAAAAAAAAAAAAAAAAAAAAATTGGATGATTTTTTCTTTGTACCAGCAAGACAGAGATAGCTCCCAGATGCTAAGGGGGTGATTCAGGGATTCAGGGTTGGTAAGTTGTTGTACAACAGGCCTGTTTTCCAGAGAAATCTCTGGTCAGTTTTTCAGATTCAATTAATCAAAGGAGTCCTGCAAACCTTTTGTCATGAGAACATTTTTCACTGGTATAAAGGCAGACTGATTCTGTCTGGGCAACTGCGTTTTGCTCTGAGATCAGGTAAGGCAGAAGTAATTCTGACTCCACAGCAGTGAAAAATGGTAACATAAATAAATAAATAAAAATGAAAATAATATGTTGTTTTCTCATTTCTTCTGTTCATGTGTTTGTTTTTATTTTACTCACCTGTACTCTGTCTTCTGGAGTATATTTTGCACTACACAGCCTGAAGGATACAGTAGAAGAGGTGCAATGGCATCAGCTGTGGCATGTTGCGTGTGCACCATTTATTTGATTTTCACAAGATAGCATTGCTGTTAAAAAATAAATAATTAAAACTTAGAAAAAAAAAAAAAAAAAAGAAAGAAAGAAAAAAAAAGAGATCTGAAGACAGTCTTTTTATCACCATGAGTACAGGGCTTCAGTTTGTTATTCACCTCTTCCAATCCAAAGAAAAGCCGTTGCTGCTGGAGAAGGGGCTGAATCAAGCTAAGTAATCAGTCTATTACTGTTCTCATTCCCAACCAACCAACCAAATAAATAAATGGGGAAATCTGTACTATACTGGTAAACCAACCAGTAAATCATTTGTCACAGATACTAGATGACTAGAAACCCCATCCTGACTTTGTTTGCTTCAGGCTGAAGCCAGAGCAGCTCCTTTGTGATTAACGGAATAGCACAAGTACAAATCTGTTCCCATCATTGATCCAAGTGCCCACAATGGCACATGCAGAGACTCCTAAATGGTTCCGATCTCACATTCTAAGCTTTGATACACTGAACTATGGAATAAAAGAAATATAAAAACAAACAATAACAGGGGAAAATCTGTAGGCATGAAGTTCTCAAAGCAATTTTAAGGAAAACACATTAAAATTACCACTAGTTCACAGATCAGCTGTGTGAAGGTTCTTTCTTATTCCCAATCTGCGAAAGTGGATATTTTCCCTGCAAGCTGCATTCATTTCCCCTAGCCAATTTTTTTATAGTGCCACCTGTTCTGGAACAACAACTGACATTTAAATTTTATTGAAAACAAGCCTGCCAATACACATGTGAGCTTACTACAAATTTGTTCCTGACAGGCTTTTTGGATCCCTCAGGACAAGTCATACTAAGTTCCATTCAATGTTATTCAAAGTTAGCAAAGGCTGCCTCAAAAATACATCCTTTATTTCTCAGTGTATAGCCACATACAGACTTGAACTCCTATATGCACGTAAGGTCTTTTCCTAGCAGTAAAAGGTGGACATCATTATAATTCATTTTCAGTTTTAAAATCTTTTATCCCAGTAAATGTCTTAATATTGTCTTATTTTGACAAGAATCAGGCCCAACATTTATTATTTTTTTTACCATCAGTGTGTTACTGTAGACTCAGAGGAAGTAATTGCAGAAAAAATCAAAAGTCTTAAATTTACAAATTTACCATCTATCCTTGAAATGATTTTCAGCTCTCTCCTCTTATTAGTGGTTTGATCACTATAATTCTCCCCTCCATTCACTCATACCTCAAAGTGAAGGCAAAATACTATTTGTATAGCCAGAGCCTTATCAACCAGAATGCTGTCACCGATATTGACTACTCAGTCATTCCTCCTCATATTACTTTATTTTTTTCTTCCTTTTGTTTTGCTTTGTTTTGTTTTGTTTTGTTTTTTCTTTTGCTTCCATGCTTAACCTGATAGAAAACCACGCTGCCTTGGAAAATATTTTCCCATGTTAGTGTGAAGTAATGTAAATATATCAAAATTCACAATGAGAGAGACCAGAAGGAAACAGGCAGAACTCCCTCATTCTCTTTGGAGAGTTACCCATTAACACTGCACATTCATAAAAGTAATTTGATTGGTTTTCACATATTTTTAAGAAATTATACAAAGTGATACAAAGTACTTGTGGATTTAAATTCTTCTCAGAATAATACACATGATCTTCATATTGTAATGCACCACAGTATAGTGATACTCTGCTGAGAGTTATTAAAATGACTTGCAAACCACAGAAAATCGAGACACAGTAGCAACCCAAAATGTGAGCTGCCAATGCAGGTTTCTGTGGGGTCCTCTGTTTTGCCAAAGACCTGTCATCAGTGCACCAGTCCTGAATGGGGACATGTTACTGCTAATACCTCTGTGGTTCATGCTGCTGTACAAGCTCCAAAAATTATTTTTCCAGAACAGCTAGCTATCAGTAAAAATAAAATAAAATAAAATAAGATAAAATAAAGATCATCTGAAGTGGGAAAAAGCTTTTCCTGCCTGCACCCACCTTCCTCCTCCACATTGTTCCTGTTTGCTTTGCTGTACAGTCACAAGGCAGGCAGTGAGGATGAATGAGCCAATGGCTACAAAAAGAGATAACCCTCTGAGAGACCTGCCTTCCAAGATCTTCCTCGGGTATTCCAGGATCTTCAGGCAAATCTCTGAGGCCATGTCCCTGTTGTCCTTCTGAGCACCACACAGTCTCCTTTCCACTCAGAAAGAACAGACATTGCAACAGTTAATGGGTGCTCGGGAGGGGAACAGAAGGGGACATACAAATCTATCACTATCTTTTATCCCATCCTTAAAATATTTGTTCTCACACCACCAGTCTGTCTTTTCCACTGTCCAGTCAACAAAACTGAGAAAGCCAGAAATTATGTACTAGTTTTTCTAGCTAAATTTAAGGTTCCCTCTCACGCACCTATTTAAATACTATGATAGTGCTATTGAAATATATGCAAAGAGGCGTAAAAAGAGGAAAAATTGGAATCCATTTATACATAGCATCTTGGTAATGGAACTGATCAGATCAGCATGTGGATCATCTGCACAAGTTCTGCAATGAAATTATTCTAAGAATTTGAACTGGCTATGGGTAAATGAGTAACAGGAGAAAAAATAAATAATAATAATAACACAAACTGATTATTTTAAGATGAAAGACTTGCAGAATCACATAAACATCCCACATACTTTTTTTTTTTTTGTATTGTTTAGTACTGCCAGAGAATGTCTTTTAGCCAAGCGACTTGCAAAACCATCACTGAAAAATCCTTTATATTCATACATGCATTAATGTCAATGAAAGCATCTGGGGAGTAAACACTGCCATGGGGCTTACTTGACCAAGAAGGCTAAATCCCACAGTCTAGATTTCAAACATAGAAGTTCAGGCAAGTTAGTTAGTTTTATGCATTTTTTTTCCAATTTTGAAATATGAAGAACAATGGAAAAATTATAAACTTTCTTCCTTTTTCTAGTTCCATAATGAGAACAAAAAAGTACTTGGCAAATGCATATAAAGTACCCCTTAAATAATGCTTACTTTGTGCTCTACATAACCTGGAAGCCACTGGTTCAGGGACAGTAAATTTAAGGAGAGTTTTTGAAGAACTGGATTGGACTGCCTGGGAAGAAATAACATTAAAAGTTATGCAAGCTCTGGCAAGCTATGCAAACTATCGCAAAATGGGAGACAAAAAACTGCTTCAGGGCTTAAATTTTACCTACTTAGGAGGCCAGGAAACAGTTTTCCTCCTAATAATGCTGTATAATTGAGTAAGTAGACAGTGGGTCTGATCCAAAGCCCACTGTTGCTAATGAAGCACTCTGTATTTCTTTTTTTCTTAGCTTTGTCTCAGGCCTGTCATAGTCAGAAAGCAGCTCATCTTCCTTTCAGATGTGTGTAAATTTGCCACTGCTAGAAGCAAGAACTCTAAGTACATGTTTGATCAGCAATCAGACTAAGAAAATACAAGCTGTTCTTTCAAACTCAAACCATGTGAACTCCCCAGCAACTGCAAATGTTCAAAGTTTGAACACACATCTGGCTGCTGAGAACAACATAGGCTCTGCTGAGTTACTTAGAGATGCTTTCCTTCCCATGAAGCTTGGCTTCCTGTGCTTGGCTCCACCTGGAGAAAGGAGTTCAGATGTCCCTTAAGCCTTTACTAAGCCTCTCTAATTGAGATGACGGGCTTGAGGGAAACAGTGAGCTCTCTCATTGGAGGTGCCAAAATTAGCTGTTGTTCATCATGCAGATTTTCTCAAGCCAAGCTTTCCTCCTTTCCATCTGTAGAAAGAAACAGTGACTGCAAGAGGTCATGGGTTCACCTGTTGAATGCAAGCAAGATGACAGAGAAATAAATGCTTCAATATTAGTACTGATTGGTTTGACATAGATGCACCTGCAACCTTTCCCACTGCCACATCTCTCACTGCCTATGTGTGACAGTGGCCTTAAATATGGATATTAATTAGGGAAAAAATACACATTTTATCTGTTTAAATATAAAGTTGGAGATGAAGGTTCTTTTTGTTTGTTGACATATAGAATGTCAAATAAATAATATATACTTCATATCAGCTGGAAACCCTTTAATAAGAACAATTACCACAAACTGCTGTAAAATAAGCATTTCAAAAATTTCTCTCAGCCTTTTACATGGTTCTCAATTTTAAAATATTTTAAGGCACTGCTGAGCTCAGCACCACAGTGCCTAGCTGAGTGGTTAGCTGACTTGGACCTAGGAAGGCAAGACAACTTGCAGTCTGCCTGAAGGCAATGGGGAAATAATTAGTTCAGTTAGGCTGGAGGATCAGGTGGAGAAGCCCAGAAGCAGCCCAGGGAAAGAGCACGCTCAGATACTGCCCCCAGATAGGTGATGTGCTCGGGTGCCACTCATCTGCCATATGCTAGCATAGCATAAGGACTGTGCTATCCAAAACATTGCTGTTTGAGATCAAAAGGAACTAAGTGCACAGAAGCCATTTAGTCTTTAAGCCCCTTTCAGATTACATGTGTTATATAGGGCCACAACAGGACCTAGATCTGTTCTGTGGTAGAAAAACACCTATGTCTCAGATTTATTTTTCTTGAGATGTATAGGTGTAGAGTTATTAGGTCCTTGCTCTTTGGCCTCTTCTTCTTTGAACACACTGCCTCCATGTCATCTCTCCATGCAGTAATGCCCTGATTTGTTCAGACCATGCACTGTTCTCAGTAGAGGAAACATCTCTCTGGAGTCACTGTGTACACAATTCCAAGTCAAGTCATGAAAATGTCTAACTGTAATCTACACACAGGTGTTTTTCAAGAGGTCATATTTCAAAGGAGGAAGTGCAGAAAAGGAGCAAGCATCTGTTCCTTGTATCAGTGTGATCAAACTGATGAATGTCTTTCACAGACTAAAAAAAAATCTTTAATTTTATATTTTCAAATTGGCAGAAGTCAAATATAAATGCTGAATTAATTAAATGATTCCTATGAGAATTAGTTCTCCTTCAGCTTTTTAATTATACTGTGTCATGTTCTTTCACAAGGTCTTTCAAAGGAAGCCAAACAGCACAGTTTTATTATTACTTTACATCTGGGAAATGTAGAGTAAATTGATAGTGAAAGACTCCAAAGCAGACCTTAAGAAAATGCTGCAGTTGTGTCCTGGGGATCCACACTGCTCATTACTGCTCTTTGGGGCAAGAAAGTGACACTTTCTCACCAGTCTTTCAGTTACTATGAAACATAAGTTAAGTGCCAACACTCCTTAAAGATTTCTGGTAATGCATAGACTGTGTCACACATAATTTTTTTTTTTTTTTTGCGTCAATTTTAATTGGTTCTTAAGAATAGTTTAAGAATCTGTCCATTTCAGGGAGAACAGCAAGACAGATTTATGTGGGTGAAGAGGAATGTTAATAATGTTCTTTTTGTGTCAATATTTACTGTAATGTCTTACTAATGTCAAAAAAAAAAAAAAAAAAAAAAAAAAAAAAAAAAAAGGAAAGCACAGCTTGAATAAGCAGTTTCTATCCATTACTACTATCCATTAGAAACTTTTTCTGCCACTTGCAGAAGAGTCTGTAAAGGATCTGGCATGGTTCTGATTATTTATACATATAGATGTAACTATTTAGAGATAAGCTGTCTCGCATAGGCAATGTAATTGATTTTATTTAACTGCTTCTTTCAGGACTCTAATGTTTTCCCTAATGTCTTTGTTCCTGTCTTGGGAGATTAACAAAAGCACTGGTGTTTAAAAGTGGCAAACGACAAAGCTGTAACATGATCGGTCCCAACACTAGCACAGGCTGTGAGGGTATGACTCTGTTGTTGCTCATCCACTTCATGTGATGCTTGCAACCTCCAAAGAACAAATTAACCAATACAAATAATAATAATAATAATAATAATTAAATTAAAAAATGTTTCTGTCTGCAGCTATAGAACAAGCCAAAGCCTGAGGAGCAAATGGTTAGTGGAGCTTCCCGCTAGAGAGGGACAGACACACAACCAAAGTACAAATGAGAGTCTTAACCAGCCTCATAGGAAATGACAGATTCATCATAACTATGTTGTCTTTTTGCCAGAGCAGCTGGTCACACTCTCCTCTTTGTTTCAGGTCAACACTAGGCAGTCCAGGGCTCCTGATAAAGCAAGGAGAAGTGGTTGCTTGTATTTTTCTAGGACTTTTCTCTGTAAGCCACTATTGCAACCCTGCAATTTGTTTTCTGCATTACTCTTTCAGTCACTTTGACAGCATAAGAAAGTACTAAACAAGTCATTTGGTTGTTTTTACTTCTGAAGACACAAATGCAACATGATATCACTTTTGCAGGATAACAAATTTAAATTGCCAGCCAATTATACCTTTGCAGAAATGTCCAAACACTGCAGGTACTGCACATTGACTGAAAATTGAATATGCAGCTCACAAATTATTCTTCCATGATGTCCTTCAGGGTGTTTTTGAGACTCATTCCCACAAACTGTGTACCTTTCACTTCTACCAGCTATGTGCTTGAACACAACTCAGACAACCACTAGAGCTCATGCTTCACTCAAAGAATGGTCCCAAATGGGACCACACAGAATGGTCTCGTTTGTGTCACTTCTCCCAGACAGTTCTGAGGCACCCTGGGTACATGTGCATCAAAATGGAAGAAGGAGACTTCCATTCACATCCAAACACTTGCCAGTGTTTTTACAAGCACACAACTTCCAGCAGTACTACCTTGAATTTTATTTAAAAAAGACACTGCCATTCATCCCTCCACTTGGATTATTTTGTTTGATCTTGTTTCAATTTGTTTCAATTGCCATGGAAAACCTATCATGAAAATGCCTGGGAAAATACCATGGAAAGAGACTTTGGTTTTAGTTTCAAGGAACAAGCCATCCCAGAAGATACTAGATAAAATATGTTTTTTGTTGCAACACTACAAGCACAGAGCAACTTCAGGTTGTCCCCATATGCATGTACAGCACACAAACAGGAAATGCTGGAATCTTTGGCAATCTGCAGAGAAGGCCATCCAGATGTCTACAGCACTTGGACAGCTTCTTCCATGGACTTCTTCCCTATCCATCAGCAGGAGACATCTTCCTGGGAAGACACTCACAGCCCATCAGTAGGCAGGCAAGTGTGGGCTGTATGGTGATGCTATGGGAACACAGGAGACCTGGTACCTACTCTTGACTCTGACATGTTTTCTTTGCGTCCTGAGGCAGGCGATAGATGTGATGTCTCAGTTCAATACAATGAGGATATTTGTCTTCCTGGAAGCAGGGCTGTAAGGAGTCTTGGAAAGAAGAAGGAGCTATAGGGGCAATAACAATTATAAAAATCCTTCTATTTTCCATTGGACATTCCCACATCACAACCATCCTCCACAGGAGGGAGGGAGTCCAGATCCTCACCTTGCTGTAGGCAATTGCTATAATCTCAGAAACATAAAAGACTCAACACAGAAGATCTGAGATTAAATTAAACTAGTGCATTTTGGGGTACCCTAAGCAATGTGGTAGGACAGGGACCTGAGCAGACTCAGGTGCCAGTGCCCATTTTGTTTGCCTTGTCAAGGCGGGAGTGTGACCTATCCCTTCTGCTGAAGTGATGGGTCTTGTACATGAAACACAGGCCTCTGACACTTATAAATTGGTGCACTAGTCGGGATACAATTAATATTAGCTATCCCTGAACCTGAATATGAGTGTAGTAAAATAGTGTAACCAGCACAGTAAATGAGCTCTTTGTAAAATTGTGAAGAGGAAAGAAAGAGAGAAGACAGCCTACTTAGTTGCTCATTAAAGAATTCCAGGCCTGATCACCTGGACCTCCATGACTAAGAGACATCAAGGATGGCAGTTGCCAACATTAAATGTACTGCTTCAGCTCCATGGTACTGTATACTTACAGCCAATTTAAATTATGAGTGTTAAAGCCCAAGCTTTTTGTATGTGCAACAATTATGATTGTGTGTGTGAATGAACCATTAGCAAAAATAGTATTGTTAATAAATGAATTTAGCATGGTTTTTTTTTGTTTGTTTTGTTTTGTTTTTTTACAGTTTAAAACTGGCTTAATTTGTCAGTCTTCTAAGCACTCCCACCACAGCAATCTTTAATAACCTTGCTGATATAGATACATACATATATATATAAGCATATGTATATTCACTTGCAAAAAAAGTTGGGACATCTGGGAGATGGAGGGAGAAGAAGTGATATGAAGTACATCAATTTGCAATAATTTTGCATTTTTTTTTAATCTTAATTTTACATCTATGATCGCAGCATCATTACTGAGAAAAGATGCAGAAGTGGCAATACTCGTCTTGTCATGCCAGAATGTTAAGCCTTCACTTCCTTTAGAAGGAAAAAAAAAAAAAAAAAAAAAAAAAAAAAAAAAAAAAACATTATGAGCAATGCCATATAAACTCTCTAAGCAACTGCCTGTACAATGACCTGCTCATTGGATTGTAGGGCCTGCCATTCAGGGAACAACCTAATGAAAGTCTGCTGTAATAAAGATAGGTCTTACTGCTTCATTTGGAGTACACTACTTGTTTACCTAGTTTGGTTTGGTTTAGTTTGCTTTGTTTTGATTTGCTTTTTATTAGTGTGTACAGACTTCTTTATTGTTTGGCTTTTTTCTTGCATATACTGTTCCATCAAAAGAATGTATCAGCTCTAAGCACAAATGAAAGAACAACCAAAGCACAATTTAAGTAGTAAATATAACTAATTGCAATTTGCAGCTTGGATCAACATACATGTGGCAGCTGAAATGGAAAGACCCCTCTAAAATTTAAGAACAAAGGAACTGGGGGGGGGGACAGGGGGATGTAGGAGGGGTGATTGTGTCAATGAAAATTACTACAGAAGCCTGTACTACTTAAAGTAGAACATTTATCTTGAGTAGAATATTTATCAAATTTGCAGGACTTTGTGGCTTGTATATAATCAGTTTCTTCTAAACACTGTCAGATGTGTTGAGAGCTTCGTAATGTTTAAATTGCTTTTTCTATTAAATTATATAGGATATTTCATAAAGAGAAAATTATTTCAAGCTGCACTTTTTTGTTTCAATAGTGTTTTCAAACTGATTGTGGATATTCAATAAGCACTATTCAACTTTTTCAGTTAGCTAAGAACCATGGATATTATAATTATTCTTGCTTATGATGAAATTAAAAGTAAGACTTCCCTGAAGTACAGCTGAGAAACAATGTTCTGTTTTTATACTACACCTATTTGATTCACATTCATTCTAAAATACACTGAGTAAAATAAGAACAGGAGAGAATGACACTGACACTTAGACATGACCCTTGGGAAGCCAGGTAAGCCAGAACATCAAAGATCAGCAACACTTACAAAAGCTGCTGCTTTCTTTCAACTCCTTCTTTTGTGAAATGATAAAGCTGATAGCAGGCACTTTCAGAACTGTGTCCAGCCACCAGACTTTTTCACACCACAGGGCTCCATCTCTCTACCGATATACAAGTGGACAGAATCTGAAACAAACTTAAGCAGCAACCAACATTATGCTCTGAGACAGTAACATTTGCTTCATAGCTATCACAAGTTACTCATTGTTTCATCTGTTGAAAAGATTAACGTATTGAGGAAGAAAATCTATATGTATCTATTTACTTGCACTGTATGTGACTTTGGTCCCTAATACAAAACGAGACTAACTAAACTTAGTTCTCAAAGGAGCTAGAAGCCATGCCCTAACTGCCAGGGTGATAAAGCAGATAACATACCTCCTGTTGCAAACATACCAAACATATTTTACCCTGAGTAACACTAAAATGATGTCTCCACAGAAATACTTTATGATGTGACCCAAAGGTTTTATTTATGTTTTTCAGGAAGTCAGGGGACAACAGTGTTAGTCAGAAATGAATTAAACACTGTTTTTTGTTAAACACAGAGAACTTTCAAGTATTGTAAGTAAAATAGATAGATAGATAGATAGATAGACAGACAGACAGATACATACATACATACATACATAATATACTGCTGTTCTTTTTTAAAAAATAAAAAATAAAAAGAGAGAGAATCATAATGATAAAGAGAAAATAGGAGTTCAGTGGTATGCAATAAAAGCAAGTTAAAGAGAAAAACAAATAACTTAGTCACTGCATACTCAGTAATTGTTTTAATTCCCATGCCTATGTTCTGTTATGTCCCAGAAGTACAGTTCTCTAATAAACTCAGATTAAACTTATAAAATCAATTTATTAATATATTACAGTGATGCCATTTATGCTTTGCTGAAAACAAAGTTTAAATACAGGGTTTAAAACACTGTATGGTTGAAGATACCACATCAAAAATTGTATAAAGGATTTTTTTCTGAGTTAAAACTTCACTGTTTTTTTCTTAGGAGTTGCTTCTATCTAGCCAGAATTAGTTGGCATGACAATTAGTCAAAATTAAGGCACTTTTTGACTCTTTCCTGGTCCTAAATGTGCCTTTAAAAACACCCTTTAACAACCTTCTTCAAATACCTTTATCGGTGGTTTTATTTTGCTTTGTTTTTCTGTTTATCATTGATGAAAGCAATCTAGTGAAATCCTCATTTTGTCTTACTTACCCAAGCTGAGTAGATATGAAAAAAAAAAAGAAAAAGAAAAAAAAATAAAATAAAATAAAAGAGTACTGTAAATTTAATGAGATTAGACATTATACTAGGCAATTCTTTACTGAGGTTTAGAGACAAATCTTCCTTACTCATTGGAAAACCATTAGCCATTACTTCCAGGATAATTCATCTGATTAAATGAATAAACACCCTAAGATCCTTTTATAAATAGTGATGACTTAATGCAGGCAGCAGAGTGTAGGCCACAAGTCATCTTATCCTTCATTAAATGTCTAAAATAGGTCAAAAAAATCTTAACATCCCTTTTTTCTCTCCTTTGACAGTAGAACGTGCCTAGGATTACTGGTTAGGATGCTGGCATCCAGCTTGTAAGCACCCAAGATCAAATGACTTTCCCCTCAGTCATTTCCACCAATTCTGTGCATAGGTTTCAATTATTTTTTTCTCTTTTTCTTCTGTATCTCATGGAGAAAAAATAAGGACTATGAGGCAGGATAGCCCAAAATTTAAAGAGAGGCTGGAGGATCAATTTGTAATGTCATAGGTGAAAGGGAACATACTAATCCATGCACTGTGCTATGAAGTAAATGAATGCTGAAAATACAGCTGGGGAGCTTAAAACAATTAATTTCTATTTTAATACTTAACTGTGTGCTCAGAACAAAAAAGTCATAAAGACCTTATTAAGATCTCTATACAGTGCTGCCTAAAGGCATATAAAAATAGGTCCTTACTCTGAGCTGGTATGGGTTTCTCCTTCAAGGTGCTATGACTGCAAGTTTCTAGCCTCTGTGTCAGACTTGTGCTCAGGATGCCCTGAAATGCCCTTCCAGCTGCTGAAAGGATGTAAGTATGTGCACTGAAGGACTCTGAGCAACATCTGCAGCATTTCCTTTGTTCACATTTCTTGAACCACTTGTCATAAACTGCCATTTCTTTTCTTAACAAGAGTTGAAGTACTATTTCTTGTTCAACTTGACAATTAATAAAATAATATTAAACACGTAGTTAAGGGGAAGAAGAATAAATCAATCTGCGATCTCTAAAGCTCTCACATTTTGGCTTTACTAATTCTACCACTCACAACTTATATTCACAGTAAATCTTCCTCTTAGTACCTTGTTGTTTTTCCTGTAGTGTGAGTTTCAAACTATTAGAGTTTGAATATTTCTGATACTAGTTCTAACAAAATTATTAAAGTAATAACATGCATTTGTGTATTTTAAAATAATTTGATGGATAGAAAACTGTTACTGTGCTTCTTGGAGTCCCATTCACAACCCTGCATGCAGCACATCCATGTGCTTTAATTTCTCTCAGTTTCTCTACCACTTGACAGGTGTCCTAGTTAAAATCTAACTTTACAAAATCCATGCTGTACACCTCACCTTTTTAAAGTTACGGAAGGAAGGAAGGAAGGAAGGAAGGAAGGAAGGAAGGAAGGAAGGAAGGAAGGAAGGAAGGAAGGAAGGAAGGAAGGAAGGAAGGAAGGAAGGAAGGAAGGAAGGAAGGA
>NC_048893.1:106967206-106977564 GCF_011077185.1 Oxyura jamaicensis | reverse complement strand
TTTTCTTGCCTTGCCTTGCCTTGCCTTGCCTTGCCTTGCCTTGCCTTGCCTTTTCTTGCCTTTTTTTCTTGCCTTGCCTTGCCTTGCCTTTCCTTGCCTTCCCTTCCTTTCCCTTTCCCTTTCCCTTTCCCTTTCCCTTTCCCTTTCCCTTTCCCTTTCCCTTTCCCTTTCCCTTTCCCTTTCCCTTTCCCTTTCCTTTCTTCAACAAAGGAAGCAACCCACTAAAAGTAACAAACTCTCATTAGCTTGTATGGCTCAGCTCTCTCCTCTGTTCTTATCCATAGCTCATGACAATATCATCGTAATTTACTAACAGAGCAGGGAAAAAACATGCTAGATGTAAAAAGGATCATAAACATTTAATGTCTTCAAGGGTTTTGAGAAAAATGAAAGAAAAATAAAATCATAATGGGGAGTAGAGAGAACTATTTCATGGAAAAAAACATGGAAACATTTATATTAGAGATTATGCTTCTTTTAAAAATAATTTTTCTTTTTATTGGAAAGGAAGCAGAATAAAGATGAAGTCTGAAATCATATCAAATGTTGTAAAAAAGGATTCAGCCATTAAACAACATATGTAGGAGCATAAACAACTCCTACATAGGAGAATAAAACAACACATGTAGGAGCAAATTATTTCAAAAAAAAAAAAAAAAAAAAGAAGGTTTGAAGTAAGGGATAAGTAGAATTTCATAGATTAAGGAAAATTGTTCTTTAATTTGATATATTAGTTCTTTAATTTGGCATAATAATAAACTTATCCTATTTGTTATATTCTACAAATCTATTTCCTCTGTTTTCTTTCTTTTTTTTGTTTTCTTTTTCAACGTGTTTTAATCAGATAATAGTCATGAAGATTTTGTTATGGTATGTTATGGTGTTGGTGTTAGAACTAAAAATTATTTGAATTTATAAAGTCCTTGTCCAGTTAACCTTAGAAATTCTTTGGACATGTCAGTGAAGGGAAGGACAAGCTGAAATATGTGAGGGCAGAGGTTACACAGCAATCCGTAGGACTAAGGAAATAATAGAATATCTCTGTTTCTTGAGAGAAGATCCTTAGCAGAATCATATCATAAAATAAAGAATGTTGAGCATTCTTGAGAACTGCATTTAAGAGTAGTTCTAAAAGCATAAACTCACACTGTGAGTGTGACACTTATACATAGCTGAAAACTTAATGTTTTGATCTTAATTTGCCCATCCAAAGACATTGGCCTTCTTTCATATACGCTCTCTTCTTTCTCACAGAGCTACTTTTCAGCCAAAACTCCAGCAGAATGAAAGGGCACTTCACCCAAGACTAAACCTCCCCTAGTGCTTAGGGAAATTCTATTTTGTTAACACATGGAAATAGAAAAGACATGGATATATACATATATGATATCACAATAGCTTGGAAAACATTAATAGCTACATTTTTATATGAACTGACATTAATGTAATTTTTAAAAATATTTATTTATTTATTTATTTATTTATTTATTTATTTATTTATTTATTTATGGTTACATTTACATCTTTTAAGATTTTTCTTCTCCTAACCACAGCAGGTTCACCACAATGTTATGTTTTCTAATATAAATAATAATACCATTCCCTTGCTGTGAACCAAAGAAGATGTAAGCAGGGAGAGGAAGAGTCTTTGGAATGTCTTATGCAGTTTCTACACAACTTGTGTGGATTTGTAAGCTTAGGAAAAAAAAAAAAAAAAAAAGAATGAAAGAAAGAAAAGAAAGAGAGAAAGAAAGATAAGCAGGTGGAATAAATTTAAGCTACTAAATCAAAGCAAATGCACCAGCAGGTAGTCGACTTTTGAAAGTATGAGAACTGGAAGAAGAACAAAAGGTTCCATTTTCTTTTAAAAGGTTACCTTGAATTAGACATTTAGAAAGAATTGTGGAAAGCCAAAGGGGTTTTCTTTAATGAAATTAAGAACTCAGATGTTAATGTGGGTCTTACTCATGGAATCAATCAGTGAGTAACCTTTGCCAGCAGTCATGATTGCACAAGTCTCTTTGTTAAGGATGCAAAAAATTCCTGAAAATGATTTATATTAGATATTATGTATCAATATTGTATATCAGTATAAAGAAGACAAAGAAATTGACCAATATAACCATTACACACATAAATAAGGTGTTTAGTCAAACCATATGTCTTCATAATTCAGGTATATTCACGGTCTTCACCTCTAGCCACCCACAAAGTACTGTTGTCTGGTATGAATCTACTTTATCAAATGAGTTATTGCCTTCATATATATATTATCCTTTTTTTTTTTTTTTTTTTTTTCAAGTAAAAGACTATATAAATAAAAGACCCTTTTTTTTCTTTAAGTAAGAAAACATTTGTTAAACTAGTGTCACAGATGTTTAGCCCTGTAAATTGATTGACGTGTTTTGAAAAATGTCCCTTTCAATTAGCAACCTCCACACAGACAGTTTGAGAACAAGGCTACTCCATTCTTCTCAAACATGAGATTAAACCAGCAAAGAATATTCTAGAAATATTTAATGTAAAATGTATACCTTTTTAGACTAAATGAAAAAGTAGTGAAACAGTATTTGTTTTCCCCTGTTTTTAACACATGCCTGCCTCAGACTAGGTCTTTGAAACAGAGGTATACTAAGTAAAATTACTGATAATACAGCTGAAAATTTTTATCTCTTGCCATCTTAAATTTTGCATATAATTCTTATGTTAGCATTGGCAAATGTTTTTCCCCACCTTAGGTATAGGAAATTGAAGGAGATAGAGAAAAGTTTTCACCATTGTCACATACTAGCATAGTTTTTACAAGGGTTTTGAAAATATTCTCTCATAATTGAATATTTTTTGTGAAGAGAGAAAGATGTCTAAATTGGTAAGTCTGTGATTATAAGCAGTGAGTGCTTCCCTACATTTAATAGGACTTTTTTTTTTTTTTTTTTTTTTTTAATATTATATCAAACCATAGTTTAAATGAGCTCTTGGATTCTTCAGTGGCAAGGAGCTGACATGAATGTTCATGCAATGTTCAGGAGCCTGTACTACTGCTTAACATCTGGAGTTCTAACACTAGATAAGATGGACACATTCCATGGGACACCCACAGAGAGGGCTAAGCTAGTGTCAGTTCAGATGAACAGGATGACCTAGCATTCAGAACAGGCCAGAAAAGCTGGGTTTAGGTTGTATGCTGCAGTTGTCTGGGCAATCTTTGAAATAATGATAGACACTAACCTGCAATACATGCCAGACCTACCTGGTCTTCCTGCTTTTTCTTATCAACTGAAGTATAAAATCACAGAATCAATCACAGAATGGCTGAGGTTGGAAGGGAACTCCAGAGATATCTAGCCCAACCACCCCCTGCTCAAGCAGAGTCACCTAGAGTATGTTACCCAGGATTGTATCCTGGCAGATTTTGAGTATCTCCAAAGAAGGAGACTCCATAACCTCTCTGGGCAGCCTGTTCCAGTGCTTTGTCACATGAACTGTAAAGAATTTCTTCTTCATATGGTGATGAAACCTCCCGTGGTTCAGTTTATACCCATTACCCCTTGTCTTATCACTGGCCTCCACTGAGAACAGTTTGGCCCATCCACTTTACATTGTCACCTCAGGTATTCGTAGAGGTTGGTAAGATCCCCTCTCAATCTCCTCTTCTCTAGGCTAAACAAGCCCAGCTTGCTTAGTCTTTCCTCATAAGACTGATGCTCCAATCTCTTAATCATCTTCATGGCTCTACACTGGACCCTCTCTAGAAGTTCTATGTCCCTCTTGTACTGGGGAGCCCAGAATTGCACCCAATATTCCAGGTGTGGCCTCACCAGAGCTGAGTAGACGGGGAGGATCACCTCTCTTGATCTGCTGTCCAAACTCCTCTTAATGCAGGCTAGGATCCCATTGACCTTCTTGGCCACAAGGGCATACTGCTGGCTCATGGTTAACCTGCTGTCCACCATAACCCCCAGGTTCCTCTCCACAGAACTGCTCTCCAGCAGGTCAGTCCCATCCTGTACTGGTGCAAGGGGTTGTTCCTTCCCATGTGCAGGAACCTGTACTTGCCCTAGTTGAACCTCATGAGGTTCCTCTCCATCCAGCTCTCCTGTCCAGGTCTGTCTGAATGGCCACACAGGCCTCTGGTGTGTCAGCCACTCTGCCAAGTTTTGTATCATCCAGAGACATGCTGAAGGTGCACTCTGCCCCTTCATCCAGGTCATTGATGAATAAGTTGAATAGCAATGGACCCAGAATTGACCCCTGGGGGATACCACTAGCCAGAGGCCTCCAACGAGACTCAGCACTATTGAGCACAACCCTCAGAGCTCTGCCATACAGCCAGTTCATGATACACCCTACTGTCCACTCATGGATCCCACACATCCAGAGCTTGCCCAGGAAGATGTTACAGGAGACAGTATCAAAAGCCTTGCTGAAATCAAGGCTCCTCACATCCAGCCAGCCAGTCATCTAATTGTAGAAGGCTTTCAGGTTGGTTAAACATAACTTCTTCTGAATATGAATTCATATTGAATGCTCCTGATCACCTCCTTTTCCTCCACATGCTTAGAAATGGCCTCAAGGATGAGCTGCTCCATCACCTTTCCAGGGATGGAGGTGAGGTTGATTGGCCTGTGGTTTCCTTCTTGCCCTTCTTGAAGACTGGAGTATTCATGCTATGCTGACAAAAATTGTGACACTGAGACTATCTTGTCTTAACAGTAAAAAGGATTTAGAAAAATTGCAACCAGTATTTTTGTGACTTCTGGCCAAAATCATATGACTATAGTTCATCTGAAGACAGGCAAGAGCTATATGCAATAATGGGCTCTCTTGTTCTTGATGATTCTGCATTTTTCTCTACTTTTTTTTATTTTTTTATGTATTTTTTTTTTCTCACTCAAAAGTGAGGAAATTAATTATTATTAATTATTACAGAAAAAGAATGCTCTTTCACTTTAAATTTTCTATATTTCTCTACTGAGTGCTGCTTTTATTGGTGGTGAGGTATGTTTGGTGTATGGACCACTGAAGCAATGGCACATATATCCTCATGCTTTGTCTGTGAATCCAGGGAAACTCTGTGTGTTGAAAACATGCAGAGAATCAAATATATTACATGCATCATTGGGACTGCATTTTAATCCTGGAGATTAAATCTTCATTTTTCTATATGTCAAACTGTAGTCACTGGCAGTATTCAATTTGTTCCTTGTCAGAAAGCAATCAGTTAGGGCTCATGAAAAATCAGTTAGGAAACTGAAAAAGTGTACAGAAGACAAATATGCAAGGCAAGATGTCATACTGTGTACTTATTTTCCTCACTTGTTTAAATATGTTTGAGATTGTACATCAGTGGAGTGCCCTTTCCTTTTGTGCTCTGAAATCTGTTTATAAAGATGAATGTATTTTTAGGACAGCAGTAGAAGAGATTAAATATATGACAGTTACTGTGGGTTTCCAGAATTCTGCAGGTAAATTCTGGGACTTTGACCCACTCTTGATGAAATAAATGGTCAGGTTAATGAAGCATAATTAAACAGCCTGGAGGCTGTTTAAACAGGCTGAAGTAGTTAATACATTGCACAGCGTGTAGTCCCTGTTCATTTTTGTTTAGCTTTCTTTAGCTGTTACAGTTCACAGAAATATAGTAAATTAACCCTATTGATCAGAATAATGAGTTGTCATTTTGTTATTTGTTCAGTTCTTTGGTGTAAATATTATCCAAATTCTTATGATATTTTAGCGTTATTTCCACATTTTTTTTTTCGAAGTGATATCAAATGTCTCCAGACCTCTAGTAAGAAAAAATACATTTAATTAAATACATTTAATTAAATACATGGTTGTCACTTCTTTTATAAATTAGTTATATAAGATATAGAAATACATAAAATATATATACAACAAGAAAAAAAAAAAAAAAAAAAAGTGGAACAGCCAGCACCTGCATGGAGGAACACAGCACTGCTAATGTTGAAGTGGTTGGGTTATCGAAGTTGAGAAGTCCTCAATCAGGTTTCTCAGTCCTATGTAATGTGTGCACCTGTTCAAAGTCTAGATTGGTATCATCCGAGTTTGCAGGCACATGTTAGTTGATCCAAACAAAGCATATTCCCTCCTTCTCTCCATTTTCCTTGTCTCCTTCATTACAGGAAGGGCATCGAATGTTCCCCTTTCCCCTTTTAGTAACCCTTTTTACCCCTTTCTCCCCTCCTTTCCTTCTTCTGCCTTAGGGTATATTTTTCCTTCTGCCAGACCCCATCATCTACTCCTCTTCCTGTTCTGTAACACAATTGTTTATTTAATCTTTTGCACTATTTTCTACTTATTCAATGTCATAATTATTTTTCATACTTACTGATCATAATTCACATGCAATAAGTTCTTAGCTTTTATATTATCCTGTTGCACTTAATTTCACTGATTGTTTATAGAAAAAATAATTGTAACAGCTTATAATTTTCCACTTATTCATGTTTCTAAATGTACTCTCTGTTGTTGGTACTTGAGTATACTAGAGTATACAAGCAAGGTGACTGTGCAAGGAAGTAGGAAGCAGGTCTACAGGAGAGAACTGCAGTTCTGAGAAAGGAACATAAACTGCCAGGAGTTTTACAATGTATTTTCTTGTTCTTATTTACCGTATTCTGGCCAGCACATATTTGAAACACTACATTAAAGCAGTCAGAAAAGTTTGTTCTATTGTAAAAATATGAAGTGCTTTGTGTTTTTTTTTTATTATTATTATTATTTTTTATTTTTTTTTGATTCTGTCATAACAGGTTTAAACTGTATGCCCAGAGAGCTTCCAAATACTAGGTAGATGGGTAGTATATAATGCAATAAGTGTCTAATATGCAGTTCTTACTGTGCTCTCTCACACTGCCCACTAGTATTTTTTTAAAATAATTTCCTGAAGGAATGACACTCCATGCAAGTGTTAAATTGTTAGCATTCTGACAGGTACAATCTCTTAAAAGCAGAGGAAGCCTGTGATTTCAACATGGTCTGGAAGCAGCAGTAGTGTGGGTCTTACAGCAGGTCTGCGTGACTGGTATGCCAGTGCAAAGCCGTGCTGATGTGCAAAGCTATTAGGCAACCAGGACTCCTGGCCAAGGAAGACAATGAATCAGCAGGCAAGGCTGAACATGACAGTGACAAATGGCCCTGAGTCTCTGCTGCATAGCCAGAGCAGCCAAGTCTTACTCCAATGATGAAACTAGTGGTATTCCCTCCAGAGGACCACATTCCAAGCAATTTATCCTTGGTTCTTTAAAGCCTATGGAGTGATTCTTCTGGCTCTCAGACACACACACAGATATGAGTGTCTGGCCCAGGGGCAAGAAAGTTGATTGCTCTTGCTTAGAGGAATGTATATTTATTGTAAATCCTCCAGCCAGTTGGGACTCCTTCTGGGGCCCTGTTTTGTAGAGGTGTTTCATTCTTTAAATCTTGCATTACAATACAATTCAGAAATATCTGACTCAATAAATGTTTTACCAATAACTGTGAGAAGTAGGAGTTACTGAGAATAGTGTGACAAGACACAGATCAGCACCATGAGATCAGGGTTCAGAGGAGATAGGCATCACACAGATTGTTACTCCAATGAGCTAGTTATAATAGTGATACTCAACTGTCCTTGAAACAGTTTACAATGTTGAACACTTGCTAAGTATTTGCATGGAGGTGACTGGTGCAGTGCTCATTAACTTTAAACCATTACTCAGGATATACTTCTCTATACAGAAAGTGTTCACTGAAAACTTTTAATGCTAAATTTATCCCTGCTTTGGTTTAAATTAGTGATGCTAGCATCTCTGCTTTCTGGAAGCAGTTCCTGTTTTAACTAATTTTTTTTTTTTTTTTGGCTTATCAGAGGGAAATATTTGAGAAATATTGTGATAACTGGAAATTTAATTGCTTTCATTTTGTACCTTTATACAGATTTTTTTTTTTATTTTTATTTTTTTCCAGTGCTGGATATAGTTGGCTATGACGGAGACTGTAGAATGAATGACAGCTTTGTTTCCATAATGCTGGAAGAAATCAGATATTCAAAGTTCATTAAAATCTTTTCCTATCTTAGGAGTACCACTGATATGCAATATGCAAGTAGCATTTTCTTCTTAGGCTTTAGAGAATTCTTTTTCTTTCTGTTTTGTCATCTCTGCATTGTTGAATCCCTCCTGCTATATTGCTACCATGTGTCTTTAGGGCAAAGCACTCAGATTAGAATAGTATGATTTGGGCTGAAAAGGATAAACTTTAAGGTGTTGTCCAAGAGGACTTGCTCTTGTTCCTGCCTGTAATGGCTCAGCTGCAGATAATTTACCTAATCTTTTTGCTGCTGTTTGGGAAGACTCCTTTTTCTCAGCTGTTTTGCATTTAAATGAACCATCAGAGCTCAGACAGCACCAATTACCATAGAGATGGGTTATCACCAAGTCATCTTGAAAGGCTTGTCTATGGTCTATGTTTCTGATGTCAGGGACTGGATGCATTGATCCCATAGTGGACATTTGCACAGGGGTCTTTTCTGTGTCCCTTGCTTCCTACAGGGTTTTCAAGTATGGACACTGCAACCCACCTACCCACCATATCCTCACTGTGCTAGATCATAGCAAGACTTACTGGTTAGAGGAAAATATGGTATTGACAAAGTTGGCTAACTTTTATATCAAGAATGGTGTAGCCAGCAGGACCAGGGAGGTGATTGTTCCCTTGTTCTCAGCTCTGGTAAGGCCATACCTTGAGTACTGTGTTCAGTTTTGGGCCTCTCATAACAAGAAAGACATCAAGGCCCTGGAGTGTGTCCAGAGAAGGACTACAAAGCTGGTGAAGGGCCTGGAACACAAGTCCTGGAACACAAAGAGCAGCAGAGGGAACTGGGGCTGTTTAGTCTGGAGAAGATGAGGCTCAGGGGAGACTTCATTGCTCTATACAGGAACCTTAAAGGAAGGTGTGGGGAGCTGGGGGTCAACCTCTTCTCTCAGGTAACTAGTGATAGGACAAGAGGGAACGGCTTCAAGTTGCATCAGGGGAGGTTCAAGTTTGAAATTAGGAGAAATTTATTCTCAGAAAGAGAGATTGGGCACTGGAACGGGTTGTCCAGGGAAGTAGTGGTGTCACTGTCCCTGGAGGTCTTTAAGGAAAGGTTGGATGTGCTATTTAGGGACATGGTTTATCAGGTAATATTTGTTGTTGGGGTATGGTTGGACCAGATGATCTTGGAGGTGTTTTCCAACCTTAGTGATTCCATGATTTTATGACTAATTTTTGATTGGGGGCAAAGCACACAACTGTCACAACCATCAATTGTCATCATATCACGTTGTTAATACAAAGACTGCAGAGTGTCTGAGCAACGCTTATCTGTCCTTGAAATATTGAAATATTTTTTAATGTTGAACCCATACGGGTGGTGGACCCGTACTATGGAGGTGACTGGTGTAGTATTCATTCAGTGAGTTGAGTAAACAAGTCATTAGAAATGGGGAGTCTCCATCCCAACTTTTGAACATCTTGCAGATGTGCTGTTCCCACAGAGATTAGCAGGATAGGTGCATGACGGAGAGTGGTGTACTTCCGTACCACAGCTTTCAGGTCAGTATGGACTGAAAAGAGCTACTGCTGGCAGCCAAAGGGCAGGAAGAGATTTGGAAATGGGACTGAAGTAGTTTGTTCCACACATTATGCCCAGTTCTTTCCAGTCAGTTGGTTATCCATTAGCTTAGGAAGTACAAAATTCAACTGGAGGTATCCCAGCTTTTTTACTGAACATTTAGAAGATGCTTCTCCCCATTGCTCCTGTGGCTCTCTCTCCTTCCATTTGTCATCTTTCTCATTACAGAGGAGCTTATTTGCTAGCCACTTTGCCAGCTCCAGTATTTATAGCAGCTGAAGAGAGTACTTTAGGCAGGGAGGAGTGGCTGCACTGACCACAAACTCCCAGAACTCTCCAAGAAGTAAATGATAATGATGCAATATCAGTGCAATAAAGTGTAAATGCAATAAAAACATTATACAGATATTAATACATAGAAGCAAAATGCATAACATAAAAATAGATAAATAAATAAACTAAATAGCTATTGGGCATTTTACAAAGTCTTAAATTTACTTCTTCAGACACCTGTATGATCCAGTGGCATTTAGTCCATCACATTAATTGCATCATTTGTTAGATAAAACAAACCTTTCAGAATCTCTTGTCCTATTCTTGGATGTTTAACACCAAACTTCAAAAATGAGGGGTGGGAGAAAAGTGTAGAAGGGAAGCTGAAACCAGTCTGGATTAGCTTATTTGGTTTATAGTTCCTTCCTTCCTTCCTTCCTTCCTTCCTTCCTTCCTTCCTTCCTTC
>NC_048893.1:106790629-106967196 GCF_011077185.1 Oxyura jamaicensis | reverse complement strand
CCTTCCTTCCTTCCTTCCTTCCTTCCTTCCTTCCTTCCTTCCTTCCTCTCTCTCTTTCTCTCTCTCTCTCTCTCTCTCTCTCTCTTTCTCTCTTTCTCTCTCTTTCTTTTTCTCATTCCTATAATGGAAGAAAGAAAACTCTCCAGTTCTCTGAGGTTACAGCTCTTGATCTATGGCCTTTACTTCAGAAAACACTTATGTATGCTTCCATCTTCTTTCCTTTCTTAATAAATAGGCCTTAAGCAGATGTTTAAGAAGTTTGTTTTTATACTGATGGTCTTATGAACTAACAGTTAACATTATGGGATAATACTAAGGATGAGCTGAAGGAGTGCTGCTGTTTGAGGCCAAGCAAGAGGAACATGTGAAGGAAAACAGGATGTTCAAAAATGCTATCTCCTGTTGGAAATAACTTTGTCTTTGCAAAGGAGGGGGAGTGTGTGCTAAGTGGCTGGTACCTTCAGACAGCCTTACCTTTCAGCGTGTTGCGCTTACAGTTCAAAACTGCTATAAATTATATCCATGCTGTCCAGTTTTATTAAAAATTTAAAACCTGTGATCCTCTTTGTTCAGTTCTCTGTGCTGTGTATAGCTAACCATTTAGTCATCCTCTCATATATTTTGAGAATAAAAATTCCTACAGCTGGAGCGCGTAGTATTGGTCATGTTTTTTGTCCAACACATGCTGGAGGAACATAGAGTTCAAATTAATACATAACGTTTTGTTAAACTTCTGGCAACTTCACATGGACAGACTTTCACAAATGACAAATTGTGCTTGTCAGCAAAGCAAACTTTATGTTTCTTTTCATGGACAGTATGCGTATGTGTGTGTGTGCGTATAGGGTTCCTGGGGAGTATTAAAAACATAGTAGTTATGAGTCTTGAACTGTTGTTGATGTTTAAGCTGTGTCTGTTAGCATGCAAAACCAGACTTCCTGATCTGTCACTTGTTTTTGTGCATGGGTAGAGGGGGAAGCCTGGCCACAGGGAGATCAGCCCAGCAGTATGGTGTGAAGGTGGTAGGCACAGCCTGGGACCCCACCAGTTCTTTTGATGAGATGCTTCTTCTGGTGCTGCAAACGGAACAGCTCTGACCTCTGCAGCTGATGGCATGTCTGTCTGTGAGTTACCAGGGCTCAGATCTTCAGAATGTTGTCTATGAAGAAGATAATAATCACAATGCTAAAAATGGGCCTATCTGCTGTCAATGGGTGTGCCGAGCTTTTTGCAGCCTTATGTCCTCCAGAGGAGACAAATTGCTTTGTTAACTGTTTACAGATACCTTTAGCTACATCCATATGTTTTAAAGGAAGTTTTAAGTACTTTTATTACAGCTTTATAAGCCTTTTTTTTTTTTTCTTTTTTTTTTTTTCTTTTTTCCTTTTTTCTTCCAAGTCTTTTTATGAGTCTTAGAAAAAAAAGACCAGTTTTGGCTTCATTTATTTTGCACTTTGTTGGTTGATATTCTGCTTTCTGTTGTTTTTGTTTGTTGTAGTTGACAGAGAGGGAAATAGTATTCCAGTTAAGGTATACGCTTAATCAGTGAAATAATGCTGAAGCTAGAGAAATGCAGTCACCATTTTATAAACAAGCCTTTCCTGATCATCATTTTTTTTCCCTCTAATTTCACAATGATGAAGCATGGGGTTAAACAAAGTATTAAAATGAGAATCATGATCCTTATGTCCTTTAACTGTAACAGCCTAATTGGTGATCCCAAATTCCTTGAATTTAAAATACTATTATGATCTGATTATTTCTTGCAACACTCAACAGTTAAATTTTATACTTAAACACCATATCTTCTTTCACTAGCACATAATCTACCAGTCATATGTTTTATGATGATGTGAGCATGTATCTTACCAGCAAATGCTCTGGCCAACAATAGCATCATTTTTGTCATAAGTAGGAGGAAAAATATTTTAAAAATAGCTTTAGATAAACCCAACCAGCAGTAAAAGTTTGATTGTTAATGCAGAAGAAATATGCAAAGCAGAAAAATTGATTTTCTGGGTATGTCCTTTGTGAATACTAAACCATAAACTACCACTAATTTATCTATGTTTTAAATGGTGATTTTTTTTTTAATTATTATTTTTTTTTTAAAAAAAAAAGATTATAGAAACAAATTATGTAATTTTGTCAGGCAAGATATTGATTTTTTGGGGAATTTCTGTGAGTAGAAAAGAAAGGTATGTTACTATGTTACATGAGGTTTACACACTGAGACTGGAGCTAAACTGAATTTTTAATATGCAGCTCCGCTGTTGAAACATATTCTTCTATCATCATTTTTTAAGATTAACATAAAGTGGTTGATTTTTGGTCTGTACTTTCAGTTCTATATTTAATCATGAAAAATATATGGTGCACATAACCATTGACTACATACCTATGAATTCAGTAAACTGTATAGCTTCACTCTTCAGGAGCTGGTAGTTGACTGAGGCAATATAATCTGTTGAACTGGCCCAGTTCAGCAATACAGAATTTCTGTCACTGCTGTCATAGTGAAGGAAAAATATTGTCCTACTATAACAGTTGTGAAAATAGCTTGCTTCAAATGGAAGTCCTAGGGACTGACAGATGAGGAAGCACAGACTAATTCTGTGATTAAAATAATTACAGGACACTAACAGAGACTATCCTTATTTCTTCTGACTGATAACGTTATTCAAATATTGACAACTTATACAGTTGGGAATGCAATAAATTATTTTGTTTTGTTAGAATCCTGTCTCAAAGGAGAACAGTTTTAGATAATTAAATCACCTTTAAAATTTGTTACTCATTCATTTAATTATTGTTACCATTAGAAAAAAAAAAAAAGTTGTAATGACAGTCCCTATAAAAAGATACTCAGGTTATAACATAAAATTGTTAAGCTTGATTTGGGGCCTCTAGATTTTCTAAAGATGTAGATAATAAGTTTTTGTAGGAATTTTGATGCCAATTATGAATTGTTGGTGATTATTATTGTTATTGATGCACTCCCTTAAATATTTTTGCATTTAAGCTCCATTGGATATTTGTTAGTGCTCTAAATCAATAATTTTATTGATGAACCAAGATACTGAGATACTGAGAGTTTCAGGTTTTGATCCCGTGATACTCTTTTACTCTTTTTTTTTTTTTTTTTTTTTTTTTTATGTCTAAAATGTAATCATCTGCTGTTTGTCAGTGTGCTGATGGCATTCTAGAGAAAAAGGAAAAACTTGGTATCCCAATACATATTTAGCCAGAAAACACATTCACTGAAAGGACTTCACCTTGTGTCCATAGAAGCTGTCAATATGTCTAATACTGAGGGCTTCTGTGCCTCCCTCTGAAGGAACAGACTGTGATTTGCCATGAATAATGCCATAATCAAAAAAGACTAAAACCCTGAATGCAGGCTTCCCATTTACTGGGGTCTCGTGATGGTAGTCTGGATAGTTAGTGGAAAGAAGGTCACACATTACTGCTGAAGCGAGCAAAGTAAATGTGACACTTATGTGTGAAGTGTGGTAGGAATTTCACAATGAGTCTGTAAGAACGCTGAAATGGCAGAACACTCTGTAAATATAACCCTCTGGTACAAACACATACCAAATTTCAGGACATCTTTGCTGTTTTGGAATCATAGTTGTTTACAGCTAGAAAGTACCTCTTGATCTCTTTCAGCACAAAGCAAAATTCAATTTTAAAAGTAATGTGATTCAGTAGGTTTTCTGTGAACTCTTTAAGATTCATGTACTTTTTCATTTTCTCCTAATTTCTTTCCAGTAACTGTCACCAGATGTTTGTGTAACAAACTATGTTTTCAACTCTGAGTGATTAAAATTGGGATTTAAATCTGAATGAGAAAGTCTGAATGCCTTGTATTGTCCATCATCCAAATATAAAAATGCAACTATTTATGCACTGAAAGTAAGAAAACTATGATTACTTCCAAAATGGATCACATGAAAGATCTGTGTTGGTTTCAATGCATTTCTGTCTTTAAGGCATTAGAAAAATGCATGATCTATTATCATATGTGCCTGTCTTCCATGTTGTTTTAGCAACTTCCAATCTCCTTCAAGAGATAATATCAAACTAAGAAAAACTGAAATATTTTGGCATAAGATGTATTATAAATAAAAACACCTCAAACTACTGTTTTTGCAATTTCTTTTTGTGGTATATGAAGCAGTTTTATGAGATATTACTCATGTGTCTTGATGTATGAATATTCTACAATCGTATGTTATTATATGTCAAAAAATAGTACCACTTTATAAGCAATTTATCATAATTAAATACACTGATTTATCTCTACACAGCATCTGAAAAAACACACTTAAAATACTTTGAACTCATGAAGAAAGACATATGGAATTTCTCAGGACTGCATTGTATTATACATTGTTTCCATTTTATTTTTCTGATGAATGATTCGTAGATATATTAAGCTGTGGAGAGTGATTTTACTTCAAATTTAGCTCTCTTTGACAGAAAAAAAAAAAAAAAAAAAAAAAAAAAAAGGGCCTGTACATTTTCAACAATTATGTTGATATTATTTCTCATACAGTACAGAAGTCAGTAACATTAAGGAATGGTCAGGTGGTTGCAAGCTAATGACGTGCAATGATTTCTGAGTAGTATATGGTCTCAGGTAGTATATGGTCATTGGCTATATGCTTGCTCTTTGCCTATCCCATGTGGAAGATGATATACATGTACATGTATACATGGTTACTTAGCATGCTTTGGACTTTTGAAACTATGATTCTAGTTGCATAG
Organism: Oxyura jamaicensis; assembly: GCF_011077185.1. Taxonomy (NCBI): domain Eukaryota; kingdom Metazoa; phylum Chordata; class Aves; order Anseriformes; family Anatidae; genus Oxyura; species Oxyura jamaicensis. The sequence continues at coordinate 106,962,426 of NC_048893.1, read as the reverse complement.
CAAGAGATAATGGCCTAGATGGGCTTGGTCTGAATATCAGTGTAGGTTCTGCTTCCTGGGTGTGTCCTTCCATCAGCTGAAAATTCATGCTCTCCCCCAAAATACGTAAGCCCTTCATTTTTAAAAAATTTGACCTTGTGTTCAGAAGTGTTTTATAGAAATAAAACATAGAAGATGACATGATTCCCAAAGAGCTCCCTAAAATCAAAAGCAAAACTGTATAAAATGAATCCAGTGTTTTTTTTTCTGGCTCAAAATTTTATGCAGACCTGTTACAGAATAAATAGACTATTCTTTATCAGTAATGTCATTGAAGATGAGAAAAACTCTTCAGATTAAAATATTTTTCAGATATATATGTGTGTATATGCATACATTATCTTTTATATGTATGCGTATATCTATGTAAGAATATAAAATCACATATATCTGTCTCTATATATTTATACAGAGAGACATCAAATTATGTACACATGCACACACACACATGCACTGTGCAATTCAGTAGCTCAGGTTTTACTAAGACTGGATAAATTTACCAATGCAGCTGTTAATGCTTTAGGGTCTTCTCACTTCACCCTTAAAATAATTAGGCCATATACTCATGGGGATTCCTGGAGCTACTACAAGTAATCGAGCTGTATTGTCATCACACAGCTGGGAGTTCCCAAAATCTTTTAAATTCTTCAACTGAAATAAGTGTAAGTCTTTTCATCTGCTCTTTGAATTTCTGGGTACTAAAGGAGTGGAGCTGTTTACACATACCCTATTACCTAAGCTGCTTTAGGGTAAAAGCTCAGAAAATAATTATGAATTTAGGCTAAAGTTAGATGGGTGTTTAAATATATCTAAGTGGAACTTAGAAAATAGAGAATAATGTCCTCCATACCCTAATTTCTCCATTATTTGTCTGGCATTATGATGGAAAGTCACATTACAATATCTGGGAGTTGTAATTAAAGTATATCATTCTGTAATTTCTACACTGGATTTGGGTATTACCTTTGAACTTAGTCTACTCTGATGCACTTGGATTTGGAGACAATGATTGTGCATAATTTTGAAATGCAAAGAGGCAGTATATTTCCTCTTGATGGGTTCACATGGTTGTGCTCATAACCTTGCACTTTCTACTAGAAACATATAGAGTGAGCCACTTCTCTCCACCAACTTGTTCTATTTCTGTTCTTACCACCCCAACCATTTAAGAATTAGAACATTCACCTTAGACCAGATAAAAGAAATATTTTTTTTTTTTTTTTTTGATAAAAAATATTGGAGCTACCACTTCTCTGAAATCAGACTTTATCTTTTTCTTATCTAAATGCAAACAGGAGAATGAGAAGAGAATCAGGAGAACCAAAAGAACTACTAGGAAAATGTGTTTTCCTGAGGTTTCTAGCCCAAGGTCAAGACATTTGGAACCACTGGATAAGATACTTATAAACATCTGAACTCCCAGGAATGTCCTGAAACAACAATTCCATTTGTGAGGCATTTAGAAGTTTCACAGTTTGTTTTTTTTTTTTTTTTTTTTTTTTTTTTTTTTTTTTTCACTCTAAAATGGAAAGAAAAGGAAATCTTTCAACATTTCAGTAGTAAGGAGCTAGAGGGAAGCCATAGTCAGGGGAGAGAGAAAAGCTTCTTTAAAAGGAGAGTTGATTCAGGAGTGTATCTTCAAGTACTTTGAAAAATATCACTCTGTCCAATGATAGTAAAAAGAGGTTGGAGACAAAATATTTTCTAAGCATTTTAGCATAAAATTAAAACTGTCTCCTTCTCATCGCTGATTTTTTTTTTTTTTTTTTTTTTAACACATAGAGGATATAATTTATATAGAGGTTTCATAGGCTTTAAAGGCACTGCCATGTTACATACATGCAAGTAGAAAAGAAACATAATTGTGAGCATGCTGAGCAACAAATTTGAGAGGAAGAAATGAACTTCTCTGTTAAAACTTCTAGAAATGGGCATGGTTTACAGATCTTTCTGTTTTGATGAAATGCCTCTTTTGCTGGGGAAGACTGAGAATGTTTCAGAAAGTCCCAGAGCCTTATTCATAGTATATATTTTCTCATCATTTGGACTGCTTCCTTCAACTAATTGCTTTTTCTTTTTCTTTTTTTTTTTTCTTTCTTTTTTTTTTTTTTTTTTTGAGAGGGAAAAATAGACCCAAATGCTTTATAAATAAAAGTCAAGCAAACTCAGCCTAATGATGCTGTTTATAATAACTTATAAAGCTAATGGTTGAATATGTAACCAGAACTCTTTGTACTGTTTTAATTTTGTGTGGGGTTTTCTGAAATAATGCCAGTAAGCACCACCTTGTATGGGGAGTTGAGAGATGTTCCTTTGCCTATAGAATTTAAAAAGCTCAAGAAAAAAAATAAATGTAAGTTTAAGGTCTTCTAATCCTTGCATAGATAACCTAAAAATTGAATTTACTTCAAAAACTATTAAGCACTCGAAAGCTGAAACTCAGTAGTTACTTACCTGGAAGCATAAAGTTCAGAAGTTCAGAATAACCTGAAGATTCTCAGTGTTAAAATCTTGGCCCAAGAATAATTATGAAAAGCAGTATAAGAAAAAAGATGAATTGTAAGATATATTTGTTCACTAAAGAATACTAAATCCAGATTTCTTTCTTCTAGACTTTGTTATGTAATTTCATTGCTACTTCTTATTTATGCATGCTTTCCAGAGAGGAACAACCTATAAACCATAAAAGACATTCACAATGCTAGTTAAAAAGGAACATTAGGTGAAATATCTGTCTTACACATACCACATGTATGAATGCTATTGAATTCATATGAAGAGACATAGAGCATATGTGGATGTTATTTCAAATTTTTCATGCCAATTCACTGCTACTTGTAAATTCCAATGAGTAAATGATGAGCTGAAGAATGAACTCATTTAAGAGCCTCTGTATTGATAAGCAAAGTTAACATAAAGTGGGAAACATATAAAACAGCAAGAAGACTTTATGTAACCGATGGGAAAATAACTTGTTTATATTTCTTGTCACTGCAGCCCCAGCATGTCTTTACATGCTTACTTCTATGTTGTTTAAACAAAAAATAATAATATTTTTAAAAAATTGCAAACGTACTTATAAAATAACTGAATTGTTTTTTTTCCACAAGAACAATAATATGGACATTTTATCAGACAATGAATCCAAAGATGTACTGTGAAACACATTTCAAGCTGAAAAAAGATACAAATGGCAAAATAATAAAAACTAAAAAGAAAATATTTTTTTCTTTAAATGATTTTTCTCTTGAAATGGAAGAAAATAACATTACAATGAAAATAATGTGTCAATATCCCATCCAACTGTAATCATAATCAAGTAAACACAGTAAAATTTAATTATTTGCCACAAATGTGATTTGCAAGTAGTTATGGGTGCTGACCAGAATATATATTAAAAACAAAACAAAACAAAACAAAAACTTACAATCAAATTCTACTTACAAGATACTCAGCTATAATGTTAATAAAAAGCATTTGCTCTAACAAGTGGATGCATTTTACTTAGTCATTTAGTGGACATCAATGAAGTTGACAGTTTTATAAGCTAGGAACAAATTTCTGCAGCTAATGTGGAGCAGTAACACACTCATGTTCTTTGGTATTTTATCACCTAGAGTACTGTGTTCAGTTCTTGGACTCCCATCACAAGAAGGACATGGACCTATTTGAATGATTCCAGAGGAGAGCCATGAAGATGACCGGTGGGCTGGAGCACCTCTCCTGTGAAGAGAGGCTGAGAGAGTTGGGGTTGTTCAGTCTAGAGAAGAGAAGGCTACAATGAGACCTTATAGAGGCCCTGTAGTACCTAAAGGTACAAGAAAGCTGGGACTCTTTGTCAAGGAGTGTTGTGTTAGGACAAGGAGTAATGTGTTTAAACTAGTGAAGGACTAGGACTTTAAACTAAGAGGTTAGATTTAGATTAGTTATAAAGAAGAAATTCTTTACTATGAGGAGTGGAGAGGCACTGGTACAGGCTGCCTGGAGAAACTGCTGATGTCCCATCTCTGGAAGTGTTCAAAGCCAGGTTGGATGGGGTTTTGAGCAAATGGATCTATTTGGAGGTGTCTCTGCCCATGGCAGGGAGGTTAGAAATGGATAGTTTTTAAGGTCCCATCCAACCTGAACCATTCTGTGTTTCTATGATTTAAAGGACATGACTTATGCAATACATGCACAAGAGAGTAATCCATGTTTCTTGTTCTAAACTGATGGTTTGGTAAATTACATTTGCAAATAATTTTAATCCATGAATGAATAAATGTGTTACTGGTGCCTTCTGCACAGCCTCTGCTTCTCCCTCAAAGTCCAATGTAGGATAGGATGCTGAAGAGCTCCAAACTTGTCCCAAATCATTTTTAAGTCTGCACTGAGCTGAGATTTTATTATCATTATTATTATTATTTATTTATTTTAAATTTAATTTACTAGCATGGGATGTGTTCTGGCCTAGGATAAAAACAAATCTGAGGACAGCGTGTTGCAGACGTATCTTGTTTTCTTGCTTCAACTGTATCTATACGGTTGCAAGTCATGTGGTCCTACAGACTCCCTGCCTGTGTGCTAGGACAAGTAAGGAAAGTCTCTGATGCTGATATAAAAGCTCAACAGGGCATACACAACTGCCACAGAGAAACAGCTCTCCAGAGTTTCTGGGGACCCTAATGCAGATTCTCTGTTATCCTAACAAGAAGCACATTGTCTTCAAGTACCAGAAAATTTTCAGCAGGAACTTCCTCCCCTGAGAACTAGTCTAAAGGCCTGTATCATTAAAAGCAGGTGTTATGTCCTTTCTAATTAATGGTGTTTGTCTCATTTTTATTATTCAAATCCAGGGTATTTTTGGTGTCCACTGGGCCAAGAGTAGCTGATTCACTTTGCCCCCATCTACTTCTTTGGCCTGCAGTTGCTATTTTGCTGGTATTGCTCAAGCTCAAGCTTCACTTTATATGTCTCCTGGTACATTAGACCATGTCAGGCACATACAGGACACAGCATATGCCTGCCTCATCTGCAACAATGACCTTACGGATGACAACACTCTTGTTCCCAGCTCCATCTACCCTTCAAATCCAGTCACTTGTGTTCATCCATTACAACAGCCCAAACAAAATTCTGAAAGTGTCAGTCTCTGGTTTCCATTCCTGGAGTTCGCTCCTCTGCATAGTTGTTTTCTCCTGTTATACACTGGCTTCTGCACCCATTGCATGTGCTGCATGAACCTCAAGTATACTTTTTGCAGGCTGAACCTGCTCAATGAGCAGGAGGTAGCAACCCATGCAATGACCCAGGGTTGAGCCCTCAGCAGCTGTGTGTGAGCCTGTGTGATCTTCCTCCACTCTGTTTCCCTCACTCAGAGTGTTTCTCCATTCCTTTTTTAGGCTTTCCCTGGCTTTTCTTCTTGTGTAAGTGGCACCATGTGTTTGATCGGTGGCACCTGGCAGTGCAGGTCAACCCATGCTTTCTGGTGCTGAGCATGGGGATTTGGCTATCATGCATATAACATATTGTGGTGTCCCCTGGGAGGATGCAGGCTGGGAGGAAGAAGTCAGTAGGCTTCCTTTGTTCAGACATTTGTGTGTTAATGTCAGGCATCTTGTCTAGGCTTCCTCAGTGGAGAAAGGAGAAAAGGGGTGGTTTCCCTCGAGGTATTGGCATCCTCTCCTCACATAGATGTTATCATGTGCATGGCTGGAGGGGAGGTCAGAGCATGTGTGAGTGGCTGCCTAACTCTGAGAAGGCTATCACAGGCTCTGGGAAGTGTTTGGTGAGCATTTTCATTTTATCTAGTTGCTGAAGTCAATGACAAAAACAGCATGATCCGAAATGGCTTTTATGTAAAGGAAGCAGTGCTGTTGTGTTTTCTCACTGAGCTTCGGATGTGAAATTAGCAAAAATTATTGAAAGAGATCTGTAACTCCCTTCATATATTAAGGTCAGCATGACTAGGAAAAAAAAATCCAGAGAAGAGGAGGAAGATAAATTAGTGGAGCAACAATAAGTGTGCTCTTGTAGAATGGGGGACAATTACAACACTGTGTGGAGAAGCTACAATAAAATAAATATTTGTCTTGTAGAGTCCAAGATGGAGACTTGCCTGCTGAAACTTGCAGCCTCTTTGGTTGTAGTCCCTTGCTTCAGATGACAGGGCTTTCATTTGCACATTCAAGATGCATCCCTCAAGGAAATGGCAAGATGCCAGAAAGTCACTTATTTGGATTTTGCTGACTGTGGTAAATAAATGAGACTGGGAAGAAGGGTGGGCTGACACATGTTTTTATACATCGGAAATATGAGTTCAGTAGAGTGGAAAGCCAGGAAACTCTTAATTTTAGTGAACCACAACATCTGAGCACAGTGTATTGAATTTTTAATCCATCTAAACTGAAGCTTTGTTTGGTATTCAATAATCTGTGACAGCAAAGCACCTTGCTCTACTTTCAGTATGTAAAGCCTGTAAAGTCCTGTCCACTTCAGTGTTATGCTACTTGTGCTATAAAGAGAGCAGACAGAGGTAACTTTCCCAGTTTATATCTTACGTATCTATTTACTGAATGTTTAATTTACTATTTTGTAAATCATGTTAATATCTGTAAGTGTTTCTCATAGTATTCCAGATACACATCAATGTTGCAAAAAGTTATGTTTGCAATCAGCCTGCCAGATGCTTCTGGGATCTTCATTGAAACTGAAACACCCCCTTCATTCAGCTTTAGGAAAATTTCTATCACATGAGAAAAAGCAAAAACAAACAAACAAACAAACAGATTAAAAAATTCAACCACAAAGCCTAGAACATGGCTAGAAAGTTGTATAAATGAGTTATATATATATTTTTTTTACTCTATAGAAGTATTAGAGATGATTTACATCACAAAGACACACACTGAGTTTTTGTGTTATGGGGAATACACAGCTGCCATCCCAATGACTTCTCAGAATAAGATATGAACAAAAAAAATAAATAGCAAAGACAGAATCCTAGCTCCCTCTACAGTGCACACTTGACTGGCCTCAACATGTGGACTGCCATATCTTCATATATGGTCAGGAAGGCAACCACCACAAGAAATTTCCCTATTCTTGTGTGGGTGAACCTAGAAAGGTCAGTGACCTGAGCAAGGCCTATTCAAAAGTAATTGAAGCCAGTGGGAGTCTTACTACCTGAATTTAGCATGTTTGAGATCGACTCCTATAATCAGATATGACAAAGACTGCGAAAACTGACAGTGATTTTCACTTCTCCGTTTCACTACTGTTGTGGCAATATTGGGTTTTCATTTAACTGTGAATGTAGCTAAACCTGAAGATCAATGTCTAGCATAATCTAGAATTTGGGTAGCTGAAGGCTGAATGAGAACAAAAAGACATGCTAAGCCCTGGTTCTGTCATCTGAAGTATTAGCAAGTGTGTAATTCTGGAAGTAATGTACTTTCATTTTCAATATCAAATCTTGCTTGCACTTCATGCATTATTTATTATTTTGCTGTTGGGAAACTGGGTGATCTTTTTGTTCTGGGAAAGAACATTGATGATTATAGGTCAGTTTGAAAACTATGGAAGAATAAATGGATTAATTACATTGTTTTTATTTTACATTTCTGAGAGCTTCTTATATAGATAATAATATATATATATAAACTAATAATGAAATAATATGCCTATGTCTTTATTCATAGTTCTATAAGATTTGCTTTTCCTTATTGAGTGTGGCTATTTTAATTCTTACACATTTTTATAGCTGAGATACAAAGGGAAACTTGAAGGTATTTTTTATACCCATTAAAGGAAAGAATTGTTTTGCAACAACAAAAAAATGTAATTGGAAAAAGAAAAGTTAGGAACATTTTAAGAGGTCTAAGTAAAACTTTCAGAAGCATCCAAAATAGCTATCAGATAAATAATTAAAATGTTCTTAAAACTGATACAATTATTCTTTATATTTAGTAAGCATGTAATATCACTCAGCTGGGATTTGGAGCCATGAAGAAAGTTATAACATAATTTTTAAAGTGGTTTCAGTTGTAGATAAAATTTTTGTTTATTATTATTCTTATTATTTTAATAGGAAAAACATGAGAAGACACATTATGAGGAGAATGTCCAAAATTATCTGAATGACTAAGATAGAAATAGAAAAACATAGGTAAATATAACATTATTTCTGCCTCCAAGACTCAAAAATTAAATGTTTTCTTAATTCTAATGCCTCAGAGTGAGCATATTAATTAAGATTTAAAGCTAATTTGGAGATCAAATTTACTGAAACATATTCATTATTTTGCCAAGTATAGGCATTTTATCTGCATAAGGTTCTACAGTACCTTGCCAGTTGCACAAAGAATTGTGGAATCACTAGTGAGCTATTTTATTTTGAAAGGTTGAACTAAGACTAGATAGGAATTAAAAATAACTTTGCTTGTTGGCTAAATGAATAATATCTGTCATGTAGATTCACAGTATGAATTAGATAATAATCTCTGAAATAATTATCTGCAATTACTCCATTACCTTAGGGAACTAAAAAGATGAAAGACTGTGAGAGCATAAATTGTGGGTTACAGATAGTTTTAGACCTTTCCCTGTTGATTTACACTACACACAGGAAGAACTAGTTTCAACTTGAGCTTTTACTAATGGCTTAGGGCTACATGCATTTGGGAAGGGAGCTAGTCCAGCCTAGCTCCTCTAGCTGGATATCCCATGAGATATCAGATTACCTCCCAGAATGGGGCCATCACACACCTGGCTTCTGGCTGGACACCTCAGACACAGGACAGCCTATTTGCACCATCAGCTTGAGACATCTAAAATGCAAACTTCTGAGATGCAGCTTCCTTGAACACCACCGAGACAGCTGGGAGAAAAAGGCTCTTCTCAAACAGGGTCCAAACAGGGCTGTGTGAAATGTGTTTATTTGATTCGTGTCAGTATGGAACAATGCTAGGGCCGCATGATGAAATATAAGCTCCTATTTAAGAAAAACAGAGTGATTAGTGTACATAGTTCTTGTATCATGCAAAGGAACGATCGAGCAATTTGTGTAAATAGAGGGTTTGAAGGGTGAACATTGAGACTCTAGTCTGGGATATAAGAGGACCAAGGAGTTTTTTTTAGGAAACTGCAGACTTTTGCATGGGACGCTGCGCAAGCCTCTGATAACCAGCAAAGAGATCCACCAAATAAGGAGAAAGGGGGAGTTGAAGAACGACCGAAGGACAAAGCCTGGGAGGAAGACTACGAGCCTTCAGCACAAGAGACCCCCAGAAAGACCACCAGAGACTGCTACGCATGCGTCCAGAGAGGGTTTGGATTCCAAGAACTAATTATAATAACCCCGCCTTTTCTAGGAATAGTGATGAATATGTATTAGTCTAGGAGCATAAAAATCAGACATCTGATGTAGCAGGTGTGCGTCCTGGTATAGCAGAGACTCCTGGTGCACCCAGCGCTGTTTGCTTGCCTCTATTTGCTTAAAAAATCACAAAAATCCTATTTGGGACTTAATCATTTATCACAGCTGTAACAGAGGTGCTCCTTTCTGTCAATCCTACAGACTCTGCGGTGACAGTTTCTCCATGTTCATACCTCTCCTTGATGCTGGAAGTGGTTGTCATGGGTAGATTCCTTATTCTTCACTTCCTTAGACTCCTGTTCTGAATTTATTCAGAATTTATTTAATGTCGTATGCCAAATCCATTTCTTCTGAACACATTTCTTCTGAACACATGCTGAAGACATGTTGGGTTCTGAAGGGGCAAAACTTTGAAGTAATTCATCCTCCTGCACTCCATCTCCTCATCCTGCATACACTACAGAGGACCAAATCACTGACCACATCTTTATAAAAGCAATTAATAGAAAGAGGTGAAGACCTTAGGCCAGAACTGTCTTAAGCGCTTTTGTCCATTATGATTGTCACAAATAAAAATCTTACCTTTCTTCAGGACATGACTCTGGGTTACCATTCTGTTTCTCTCTTTGAACCTATGGCTTTATGTTTCTAAAAGTGCCGAGTTGGACTAAGTGTCTGCCAAGTATTAGAGGATGGAAACTGACTAGTAACATTTTGTTACAGAATCACAGAATTTCTAGGTTGGAAGAGACCTCAAGATCATCGAGTCCAACCTCTAACCTAACACTAACAGTCCCCACTAAACCATATCCCTAAGCTCTACATCTAAACGTCTTTTGAAGACTTCCAGGGATGGTGACTCCACCACCTCCCTGGGCAGCCTGTTCCAATGCCTCACAACCCTTTCAGTAAAGAAGCTCTTCCTAACATCTGACCTAAAACTCCCCTGGCGCAACTTTAGCCCATTCCCCCTCGTCCTGTCACCAGGCACGTGGGAGAACAGGCCAACCCCCACCTCGCTACAGCCTCCTTTAAGGTATCTGTAGAGAGCGATAAGGTCGCCCCTGAGCCTCCTCTTCTCCAGGCTGAATAAGCCCAGCTCCTTCAGCCGCTCCTCGTAGGACTTGTTCTCCAGGCCCCTCACCAGCTTCGTCGCCCTTCTTTGGACCCGCTCAAGCACCTCGATGTCCTTCTTGTAGCGAGGGGCCCAAAACTGAACACAGTACTCGAGGTACGGCCTCACCAGAGCCGAGTACAGGGGGACGATCACCTCCCTAGCCCTGCTGGTCACACTATTTCTGATACAAGCCAGGATGCCGTTGGCCTTCTTGGCCACCTGAGCACACTGCTGGCTCATATTCAGCCGACTGTCCACTATCACTCCCAGGTCCTTCTCTGCCTGGCAGCTCTCCAACCACTCATCTCCCAGCTTGTAGCTCTGCTTGGGATTATTACGCCCCAGGTGCAGGACCCGGCACTTGGCCTTGTTAAACTTCATGCAGTTGACCCCAGCCCATCGGTGCAGCCTATCCAGATCCTCCTGCAGAGCCTTCCTACCCTCGAGCAGATCGACACTCGCACCTAACTTGGTGTCATCTGCAAACTTACTGAGGGTGCACTCAATGCCCTCGTCCAGATCATTGATGAAGATGTTAAAGAGGACCGGCCCCAGCACCGAGCCCTGGGGGACGCCGCTAGTGACTGGCTTCCAACTGGATTTGACTCCATTTACCACAACTCTCTGGGCCCGGCTATCCAGCCAGTTTCTAACCCAACGAAGCGTGCGCCAGTCCAAGCCAAGAGCAGCCAGTTTCTTGAGGAGAATGCTGTGGGAGACGGTGTCAAAAGCCTTGCTGAAGTCAAGGTAGACCACATCCACAGCCTTTCCCTCGTCCACCCAGCGCGACACTTTGTCATAGAAGGAGATCAGGTTCGTCAAGCAGGACCTGCCTTCCATAAACCCATGCTGACTGGGCCTGATCGCCTGCTTGCCCTTCAAGTGCCGCATGATGACTCCCAAGAGAATCTGCTCCATGAGCTTCCCTGGTACTGAGGTCAAACTGACAGGCCTGTAGTTCCCCGGGTCAGCCCTCCGGCCCTTCTTGTAGATGGGTGTCACATTCGCTAGCCGCCAGTCAGCTGGGACCTCCCCCGATAGCCAGGACTGCTGATAAATGATGGATAGTGGCTTGGCCAGCTCCTCTGCCAGTTCTCTCAGTACCCTTGGGTGGATCCCATCCGGCCCCATCGACTTGTGCACATCCAAGTGCCGTAGCAGGTCACCAACCAGTTCTTCGTGGATGGTGAGGGCCGCATCCTGCTCCCCATCCCCTTCCACCAGCTCAGGGTACTGGGAATTATATACATTATGAAAATTTGTTCCTTATATACATTATGAAAATGTTCACTCCCACAATCATTTTGGTTAATTAAGTATCCTCTGTGTGACTTCAGCCAATATCAGAGAATGAAGGGGAGATAAGCACACCAAACCAAACTGACAGCTCTGCAAATGATAATCATGTACTGGTTTTGGACAAGCTATGTTGCATATTTGGTCAATGACAGAACTAACATATCTGACAAACTGACACCAGAATTATTAGAAACAAAAATGGAATTTAAACAAACAAACAAACAAAAAAGCTGTGAACACAGATAAGGGTGAGGGGATAGTTTCTGAGAAACAGCCAGATGTTTCCATGCAAAACCAGATGGAAGCTCTAGCAATATTTATTTTTCTTAGCAGAATACAAAGTCTAAGTTTGAAGAGGTGTGACTGTAATCATAAAAACACATGTAAGCTAGCTTTAAACTAATTAGCCTGATTGACAATAGTAGTATGGTTATCACAAGCATGGCCATCAGCTGCCCAGGACTTTACCAGATGGGTTCAGAGCATGGCACATGTCAGCTAGTATGTGTGCAGGTTAGTGCAAGGTAAACTTGTCCACACCTTCTTACGGTCACACCTCATCAATGCAGTATGGATATTGCCTTACCTAAGGCAATACTTCTCAGAGTATATGGGATACAGCAAAGTGCAGGAGACTGTGGTGATCCACACCTTCATCCTGTGATTCAACCCCTAAGCTTTGCTGTGCTCTGAACCTATGGAACACAAGCACTGAGTATGTACAGCAACCCATCTGGGCCAGCTTCTTCCCTGCTTCACCACAACCTCTTGTGACCAATTTCTATATTTCCTGGAACTCCACTTAGATTTGCCACAGAAGGGAATACTTCTTATCAGCTCTATTGACAGGGTATCTCTAGGTCTGTTTTGTTGGCTAATGCTAATTTTTGTGCTTCTCCCTTGCTCAGGGGCATCTTTTGTATTTCCGGCTTGAATTTACCTGGCTGTCAAGATAGAAATGTCCAGAGAAGACTGCTGAATATTTTGTCTAGACTGGATAAGATGTAGGCACAGGTTTGTGTAAGTGCTCATGTCCAACATCAGTGCCTTCCTGAGGTTTTTGTAGCATTTCTGGCTCAATTTTTCCTAACACGCTGCTATTATGCCAAAGGACAGTTCTGGCACATCTCTAACTTTGTGAATTGGCATGATGCCACTTTGTATGATGTGATGATGGTGTGCAATACACATATAACATATCACCTGTCCCGATGACATGGCTAATTCAGCTATTTCAGCAAGTCATGTTAGCAGCAGAAGTTGTGTCATAGGTCACGTAGTGGGTCGGCATGAGTTACTCTGTCTCACAGGACAAAGGTTGTTTTTCAGCCCCTTAAACATGCTCCAGTGGAGGAAAGCACTGAACCCATGAACAGCACTGTAATCTGATTGGACTACCATATATGAATTATTTCCTGTGTAGTATTTTCTCCTCAGCTATATACTGAGATTTTTTGCCTGTGCAACTTTCTTCCCTCATATGGGAATGCCATGTTATGTTAAGGGGAGAGATTAATCTCCTGTAACTTTAGATGTCTACCCTGGAGAGGCTCACCTTGGACTGTCTTTAGTGTCAGCTGAAAAAATCGAAGAATATTCCTGAGGCACAAAGCCAGAATTGTTGTAGGTGCCTACCTTAGGACATAAAGGATCAGGCTTCAGGAACACCTAAGGCCTGAGTTAACTTTAGTGATTGCCAAGAATGTCTTAAAAATCTGAATTTAGCCACATGACTCCTCTGTAAGATACAAACCCTAAACCTACAAGGTCACTCAGATGACTGTGAGTTATGAGCCAGGGTACAGTTTACCACTGTAGAGGACAAAGTTAATGCACCAAATAAGTCTTTCATTTGGGGCCTCTTTTGGACTTGTCTGAAGCATGGACTGAACTTGTGTTTACAACCTATACTTAACTTGACTTTAAAACCAGAGAGAGGGTAGCAAATGAACTTTAATCAGTGCTTTTCTCTCGGGAGAGAAACAAGGGTAGAACATGAAACTAGTTTCATTTTCCAGCACTGAAGAGAACAGTTCTACCAATGGGAAGCGAGAAAACTAAACAGCTTTTTGCATTGCCTTTCAAATTTCTTCTTATTGTATCTGAATATGAGCAGATTTTTTTTTTTTTTTTGGTGGTGGGTTGTTGTATTTATTTATTTATTTATTTATTTATTTATTTATTTATTTATTTAGAGTGGGGCAGGTTTAGCCTGTCTTCTCCTGGAACCATTCTTAGATGTAATTGAAGGGGAGATATGGCAAAAGAAATCAGGAACAGGCACTCCTGTGAGTTTGCTGTCAAGTGATAAACTACACAAAAGGTTACAAATTAAAGAGACTCACTCTTTGACTGGTAGAAAAAGTATGAAGGTGACATAATCTAGAAGCCATAGCAAAAAAAAATAATAATAACTTTTAGACACTGGAGGTCCCTGCAAAAACTCTGAAATTTGCTATCAGCCATCACAGTTTTCAGAAAGAAAATAAAGGAAATATATATATGCAAAGTTCTTTTGTTCTTTTCCATAAATGTGATTTTTTTCTTATCTTGTGAAAACAGCTTTCCCTAAGATTAAAATAATGACTAGCATAAAGCTAGTTTTCTGGCATCATTCATTGTATCATGAAAGTTGTCTTAAAAGACCATCTAGGGGAGGTGGCTTTGAAAAACATCATTAAAAAAATCCACAATTTTATTGAAAATTATAAGATCCTTGAGACAATGGTAAGGGTAACTTTGATTCCACTTAAAATGTTTGCTACTTGCAGAAAATATGTTTTCTTAATTTTGTTTATGGAAAAATAGAATAGCTTTATAATTCAAGTTTTCTAATTTGAAGTCTTGTGAACTGTGTACTGAAAAAGAATGGAAATAGTCTTTTTTTTTTTTTTTTTTTTTTTAATAACACAAGAGCTATGTTTGGTTTTAAGAGACAATAGCATGTTGAGATCTATACAGTGTAGTTGAGTTAACAACAATGTCAAGGAGTTTCACAAGTCATGATGTTTTAGATATCTTGTGTCAAAGTATGTGGCATGTCATGGAACACATTGCATGCATTAGATAGTATTTCATTAAATCATTGTTTCCTGATTAACATTCTATTATTATTTTTTTCTAAAAAAAATGTTTTTTACCTTTGGATTGAAGAAAATATATAGAAATATAAAGAAAAATATAAAAACATATAAAGATGATTGAATATGAATAGACTAGATATCATGTAAAGCAAATTCTGTTCTTTAATGACAACCACACTGAACTGCTCCTCTGAAAAATGTTCTTCAGAAATTTTGCATTGTAAGCGTAATGCTTTGTTGAATCCTTAATTACTTGACATGAAAATTAGTCAGACTCACAATCATATTTTATTGAAAAAAATGCTGAAATATGAAGAGTCATGTATTTCTAGAGCCTCATGGTAACAGGCAATTCAGTTTTAGATTGAGCTTCATGTCCCTTGCCCTGAGTTTTGTGTGGAACCTCTTCTGATGGTCTACCCCAGAAAATGTGTATTCTTTCCAAAGGCTTTGCAAATACTGTGGTTAGACAATCAAGATGGCAAAGGGCTAGAGGAACCTAATTATCCTCATTTTGTCTGTAATGGTTATAAATTGCCCCTTGTCAATCCTTTCTGTATCTTTGATCTTATAAGGTAACTTCAGTTTATTAAAAGAGAAAGCTGAAATGATCTTTTAACATACACATTTTCCTTTGAACAAACAGGATTTTGCATAAGATGTGCCTGCAGAACATATTGACCAGGCAAAATAGTGTCATGGTTTATGGTGGCTATAGCTGAATTGTGTCATAGACTAATGATATCTCTGTGGATTTGTTTCCTTGTGTGGACTTTGTCTGTCATGATACCTTAATCACAGAATATTTTGAAGTGGGAGTGTCTCGTACCTCCTTCCTATCCCCTGTAAAATCTCCACATATGTTGTGCTGCTGTACAGAAAAAGAAAGACACAAAAAGTTTTAAGTATTTTAAAGCTGTAAGAAAAGACTTTATTTTATTTGCAGATCAACCCTCAAGACAGAATTCCCTGGGCTAGGTTAGCCCAGTGGAAAGTGTGAGCAGGAAAACTTCTTCCTTCCAGATGTCTGAAAATTTTCTATTCTGTGGTACTTCAAGTTAAGCATATTGCAAGTAACATTCAAAAGGCCCCAGAGTTAGTGAAACAGTGACATTTCAAAGGCATTTTGCCAGGTTTGTCATATTAAAACATTTTCAAAGCACTCCACTGAAGGCCCAGGTGCCTATCAGATACACACATCAGTGCCAGCAAACTTTTCTATGTCATCAGAGGTTTCCATTTCCTTAGGAATCTCTGTATATCATGGGGTTTCAAGGCAGCCAGCTAGGATTCAGTCTGTGTAATGAATGATGAATGGGAAGCTTCTGCTTCCATGTTTTTTACTACTTGAAACACATTTTAAGGTTGAATGACAGCTCCAGGATCACAGTCTGTTCCTCACACATCGAGATGAAAAACAAGTCAAAGAAAAAAGAACCCAGGTCAGTCTCCTGACATGGAGACTCCAGACATGGAAATATCTGTTCAAAAAGCAGCCAAATGCTGATCACCAATATGCTGAGTGGGTGGAGAGCGTCTGAAGGACTCCACACCCAGACACTGTGAAGTAGCAATGGTATTGCAATATTGCTGCTACTGACCTATGAGCTGAGACTCTCAAAGGCTGTTCAATAAAGTTCAGAGCCACAAAGAAACCTATATCCCATCACCCCTGAGATTCTCAAAAGATAACGACAATTTATTAGTTTCATATTATTGGTGACTAAGCATCATCTGACTGAGAGAAGGGCTTGTAAGCTGTGTTTTATTGTTATTGATGATGACAGAGAAAAGAGAGCTTGATTAGACCCTTGGACATGCTGTAGGAGAGGACTATTTTTTTTTTATTATTTTTATTTTTTAATGTACTTAACAGAGGCTAAAATGGTAATGTGAATGGCTAGACTGCCTGATCACTAGTAACAAGTCATAATTAAGTCCTAACAAAAACTCAGAACCTTATGTATTGCTGTACAAGTCATATATTAAGGCAGCCTTTGAAAGGAAAAGAACTGGAAAATGTTTTAAGGAAAATTACAAATCTTGTATTATTAGAACTGTAGGAAGAAGAATGGAAAGATTATTCAGTATTAGTGAAAGATTTTGAATAGATCTGGATAAAAGACTGAAATTCCAGAAGGATTGGCATGCACTCATGCAAAATGTTTCAATCTGCTAACCAATGCACTGTCTTATTCACTATCTCTCTCACTGATTCGTCTGAAGATATGTAGAAGATATGCTTATAAGGAATGTTTTTCATTCCTGCCTATGGTGGGGGTTTGGAACTAGATGATCTTTAAGGTCCCTTCCAACCTGAGCTATTCTATGATCAGAGATATTTCTGGAAATATGTTTTCCTATTATTTCATGCTCAAATTACTACTTGCAGGTCACTAATAGGAATAATATTAATTTTGTATGGTTTGTTCTAAAAGCATGTCTGGGGAATCATACTCTGAAACTCTTTTGGGTTTTTGGTAATGTTGGAGCAGGGTCCTTCTCTCTGTAAAGGCATGTAAACCCAGTTTCAGTGCGCACATCTTAAGCTTAAGATGCTGTGATTTTATATAACTTCCCTTGAAGAACTTATTTTGGGAAGAATAATAATGTTAATATAGAGAATACATTGAAAGGAACAAAACTCAGTGGCCTTCTGAAACAGACAAAGGAAGAAATATGGTTTGTCTGTCAAATATTTATCTGCAAAACAAATCACATGATAAAAATATGTAAATCTGTGCTGTGCTCGCAGGCTTTCCATTTTAAATAAATGATATTCAACTTACAGCCAGACCAGCAGAAACTATATTGAAATTCTTTACTTGTGCTAAAAGCCTGAAAGCAGGAAATAATTAAAATATCAGTGTGAAAGATGAGGTTTTTCTACTGTGTTTCCCTGATAAGGCTTAGACTGGATGACAGTCACACAGACTACCATTTTAACTGCTGTCACTCTTCAAGTTCTGTCATAGTTAATATTGGATTTTGTCAAATTTGGCCATGGCCAGTATTTAAAATTGTTACTTTAATTTTACTTCCAATTTTTCTTCTGTAGAGAGTATTTCCTTTAATACTAAGGTCATTAGAATAATTAAGGTTGGAAAAGACATCCAAGATAGTTTGGAACAACCATCCCCCTACCACCACCATCACCCACTCAATCATTTCCCTGAACACCAAGTCCAACCTTTCCTTAAATACCCTCAGTGACAGTGACTCCACCATCTCCCTGGGCAACCCGTTCCAATGCCCAATCACTCTTTATGAGAATAAATTTCTCCTAATTTCCAAATTTAACCTCCCTTGGTGCAAGCTGAGGCCATTCTCTCTTGTCCTATTGCTTATCTCATCTCTTGTCCTATCCTTATCTGCGAGAAGATGGAGACCCACAGCTCCCCACCACTTCCTTTCAGGTAGTTGTAGAGAGCAATAAGGTCTCCCCTGAGCCTCCTCTTCTCCAGACTAAACAAACCCAGTTCCCTCTGCTTCTCCTCATAGGACTTGTGTTCCAGACCCGTCACCAGCTTCGCAGTCCTTCTCTGGACACACTCCAGGGCTTCAATGTCCTTCTTGTACTGAGGGGCCTAAAACTGAACACAATCCTTGAGATGCAGCCTCACAGAGCAGAGTACAGGGAGACGATCACCTTCCTGCTCCTGCTGGTTACACTATTCCTGATACAGGCCAGGATGCCATTGGTCTTCTTGGCTACCTGGGCACACTGCTGGCTCATGTTGACGCGAGCATCGATTAACACCCCCAGATCCTTTTCCTCTACACAGCTTTTGAGCCACTCTCCCCCAGGCCAGTATTTCTGCATGGGGTTGTTGTGATAAAAATACAAGACCCAACACTTAGCCATGTTGACCCTCATCCCATTGGCCTCTGCTGATTGATCCAACCTGTCCAGGTCGCTCTGCAGGGCTTTCCTACCTTCCGGCAGATTAACGCTACCCCCCAGCTTGCTGTCATCTGCAAAATTATTGAGGGTTCACTCGACTCCCTCATCCTAATCATCAATAAAGATATTAAAGAGGATGGGCCCCAACAACAACCCCTGGGGAACAACACTGGTGACTGGTTGCCAGCTGGATTTCACCCCATAAGTAAGCATGTCATTGCTTGCTGTATAATTTTTTAGATATGTTTTGCAGTCATATCTCCCAGAGGTTTTTATTTATTTATTTATTATAAATACTTGTATAAATTCAGAGTTTGATTAAAAACTTGATGATTTTAACAAACACAGACATCTCACAATAAACAAATTTACATTTATCTGCTGCTCTCTGTACACATTTTTCATTGTGGTTGGAGTTTATTCTCATGCCTGTTTCTACTAGCTACACAAAAAGAAGGTCCTATCAACTGCTGGAAATTTCAAACAACTTTATGACTACAATTAGATGGGCAATCTATAACCATTTCCCAGCATTACAAAAGCCACATACATCCAAGATGCCAGCTGCTTTATGGCATCAATAAAGAGTATGTTCAATATGTCAGTAGCATGTAAATGAGATTTTCTAAGTCAAGTTTTCCTTCCTCCCCACCAACAGAGAAAATATGGTGTTATACTTTCTCTAAAAGTTAGAAGTATTAGGGTTGCTGGGAAAATAAGTAAATAAAAGTACCTGTATTTGAAGCACCCTTGGTGAATTTATTTATTGAAAATATTGAAAATTTACTGCAAATATTAAACCTCCAAGCACTAGCAATTAATTACTAAATATCATCTAATTAATGAATTTGAAATGAATGAGACCAGTCACTTCATTACACCACCGGATTGATTTAGATGATAGATTTTTCTCTCTTGTCATAAAAATTACAAGTTGGATATCTAAATGTTATAACAACTCTTTTGCAGCTATCCTGTTTCTTGAAGCAGTGCATTTGTTTTCATATTTACTATTAATACTACTGAAATTTGTTTCAGAAGAATTTGTACTAATATTTCAGTAACATTCAGGTCATGAGTAAATTGCAAAATTATTCAATGATAATGTCTCATTTCTACAGTACTTTTCTTGCAACAACATAAAAGCAGACAGAATGAAAAGATAAATCTATTAAATATAAAGCTGGAAGTGCCCATGGAATGAAGTTATATGATGATATTTTGTAACATGGAGTTCTCCATGCCAGGTAACGGGAATAGAGAGTGCCAAGTAAAAAATAAATTGTGGAAAATTGGCATATAAGTAACTGTAAAGGAAAAAGGAGATTGCAATAAGCTATCCTTAAAGTGTGAGCTCTTAAAATAAAATAAAATATAAAAAAAAGTTTGCAATTTTCAGAATTCTAAGCTGACAGGTGGCTGCCAACAAAATTATACTTTTCATCTTCTCTGGAAATAGAATAACTAATAACTCTTACACATTTGTGGCCTGTGGGACTCCAAAAACAAGTCAGTGTGCCTTGATGAGATAGTAATGGGTGGTCCATGAAAACTGATGCCAATATGAATCAATTCAGAGAACTGTGGTAATGAAGACTGTCAGTGGTATAAAAGAGACAGTAGATGAGTAAGACTATACAGGAAGTGAGAATGAGAACAAAGAAAGAAGACTAGTAAGATCTGTTTAACTGGCATAAGATTGGATGGTTCTGCGAAGTAACAAAGATTTCCTGTAAGATGTACTTCTGTCATTTCGTCTCAAAAATAAATAAATAAATAAATAGATAAATAAAAATAAATGGATCTGCAAAGTACGTGCTAGCCAGCAGTAGCTAAACATCCATGTAATGCCTGTCTGTGGAAGAGACAGATTCCAATTTTGGATAACAAGCTATATCTCTAAGGTCTCCATCTCTGGTCATTACTTTCAGCCCTGTCACGAACATAAGACAGGGAAGCATATATCTTCTGTGAAAGCCTTCTGTGAAAGAGGAGTGTTCTGCCATCGTACCTGTTATCTTACTCCCACAGAGAGGAGGAAAAGCTTGGCTCTTACATGAAAAGTTTTCATCTGAAAAGCCACAGAGAATGTCTTGTGTGTGTGTATTTCTGAAATCATTGTGAGATAATGTCACTCAATGGATAGTCTCTCATTACAGAACAAAACAGAAATCTTAAACACTGACCATGTAAATTAAATACTCACCATCAAGTCTGTGATGAGCCTTTTAATGAAACTGACCTCCTTGACAAAGTACCATAGAAAATTATTGCAAAAATATTAATAACTAAACTAAAAACTGAAAACGTTCCCAAACAGAACAGATAAGGAAGTGTTTGTTTTAAAGAATGCTACCCTGTGCGTCTTGGTAAATTTTCATTAAAAATATCCTTAGCACAACTTTAGTGGAAAGCCCATTTTTATTAAAGTTGGCATTAACACTACAAAATTAAATGGAATGTCAACTTTTCATATAACTACTTGGTTTATTTAAGCCATGCATTCATGCAACCATACTGTTATATTGTTATTTATTATTTTTATTTATTTTTTAAAGGCAAACATCATGAGAACATTCAGTCCTGTTTCACACCGTCATATTAGGAGATGATGTTATTTATGTTGCTAATCTTTTGGTTAAATTCAACTACCTAGTTCAGTTTATTTATATTGAAGCCATCGATTCAGATAATAGATTTCAGCTCCTTATGTATATATTTACCTTGGTAAAGGTGGCCACAAAAACATATTTGCCTCAGAAACAAACAAACAAACAAACACAAACAAACAAAAAAAAAAACGATGGTCAGTGACAATCCTCCTGCAATATAATTTTACATTTACTAATTTGCACTCTGCTATAAAAAAGGCACTGTGAATGGCAGGAAGCATATCTTGTCTAGAAATGACTGTTCCTGCAGGCAATAATTATGGAATTGGATATTATCTTCTAAAGACCCGTGGCTTATCAAATGTTCCTCAGTTTTCAAATATTAAGACTTGACTTTCCCTTAGAATGTAGAAAGGGAATCTTGAAAATAGCTGAAGAAACTAGCTCCACTACCTCATGTGATATATAGATGTGAAATGTTACCATCTTTTGTGTTAAGCATCATGGTTTCATATATACAAAAAATTGTAAGAACTAAAATACAACAGGAATTCCTATGAAAAGTTCACACCAGTAAATTCAGGCCTGCCTTCCTTGCTTCCTTCCTTCCTTCCTTCCTTCCTTCCTTCCTTCCTTCCTTCCTTCCTTCCTTCCAAATCATTATGTTCTTTTATGTCTGCTGTTTTTAAATCAGTCCCAGTGTGAAGAATACAAATTGCATTCTGAGACCCACAGGAAACAAGTTAGTAGCAAATTCTTTCTATTTCTGTGAGATATAACTTTTTAACCACTTATGTTACAATCCAGCCAGATGCTTTCTGTTGATATAGGAACTCTGTCCTCCTTGGTCATCCCAAGGAATGCTAGCATTAAATTAAAACTGTGTTATCTTGTGGTTGTGTCTGAGCTCTCATTCTTCATCCAGACACATATTCTGGCTGATGGTTGAGAAAAAAAAATAAAAAAAAATAAAAAAAATGTATCTAGTCCTGCTATTTCACCCTGCCTCTTGCCCACAGGTAACATCTTTGCTTCCAATGGAAACAGCATAGACAAGGGGAGAGTTTTACCACTCTCCAGCAGGTACACCAGAAACATAATTTTCAGTTTTGCTTGATATAAATAGCAAAAATATTATATGCATAAATTAATTTTCATTATGCCAAATCCAAATCTAACAAGATGTAATACATATGAACTGAAACACCATCTCAATACTTTATACAGGTACTGGCCATTAACAAACTGCCACTCTTCTCTACATCACTCATGCCAGACAGCACACTGAGAGGTGGGAGTGTGCTGTTTTCTTTCTACTATCTCCTTCCTTTCTCTAAGTTAACTGCAGCCCCAAATGTAATACTGAAGGGAAAAAAAAAAAAAAAAAAAAAAAAAAATGGTTCAGCAGAATTTAGCTCCTGAGCCCATTATATTCAAATTACTCTAAAATGTCTCATTCATGAAAATTGTTTTGTCTGTTCTGATGTGACCGTAGCTGTATAAGGGCTTTTATCAACACAAGTTTTCTTATAATTCAATATTTGCTCTTGCACAGGTTTGTATCTCATATCACTTTCCTTACTGTGGCGTGGTTTAATGAAAGGGTTAGTGTCCTTGGGATCTCGAGGTTGAGACCACGCCATACTTTAGTGTCTTTGTCTCCATTATATATTTATTTTCCCCCAAGATTTCCCATTTGATTGTACAAGGGGTAATGATGTTTCTTGTGTGGTTTGTTGTAAAGCAGTTATCAGAGATGGCCTTAATGTTGTCCATACCTTTATGCTAGTGTCATATTATGATATGTGGATTAACCAATTATCTTAAATATTCTATTGAGGGCTTTTTCACTGAAAGAAAAAAAGAAAGAAATTGGTGTGGCATGAGATAAAAATAGTAACTTTGCAGTGTAAACATCAAACACAAAAAATATTGCATTTGATAATGGTGGAAGAAGTGGAGGGAGGAGGATAAAGTCAGCATTCAGTGAAATGTGTCCTCAGAGTACTGAGGTCCAGGGCAGTGGACATCTACTGTTGAGACCTTTTTCTGCTTCCAGTCATTGGAGTTAGGAAGGGAGAAGGGAAAAGAAGATAAAAAGAGATTCATTCTTTCAGTTGCATTTATTTTTGGTTCAGATTATAAAAAAACATTTTTTTCAGTTTCAGAGTCGTGAAGTACCTCCTTCTCACACAGGGATCATCTAAACCTCTTTTGACTAAAACCAATTCACAGTTGTGTTTCAATGTGAGAGGAACAAAGTCTTCACAGGAATAGGTGAGGTCCTATGGAGAGACAATCTTAAGTAACTGAGGGGAAACCTCATTTTAAGTCAGTTCCTTTTGTACACATTGGCTGCAGCCCCATGCTGTCATGGTGGCAGAAACTCTTTCTTCTGCTGGTGGGATGTGTTTTCCCCTGAAATCCTTGATGTCTCAGAACATTGTGTTAGCATGTCTCTGCCACCTGCATCACAATATCCCCTTGGGGACATCCAATGACCTGGAGGTCATTGGGCAGGAGGGTGCTTCTGAAGGGCTCTGGGGTTTTCACAGCACATCAAGGCCTGTATGGTGGCATTGATTTGCAGATCCAAATCCTTAAGATGGCAACAATAGACCACCCTGGATATTATGTTATGAGAGCAAAAAAACTCGTTTCTGCATTGGTGGCTCTTTAGCAAGTCTGCTAATGGTTGTAGTCTCTCTGTGTTCTGAACAAGTAATGTATAACTTCTAAGTTATTGGTTCAAAACTACACATTATTAGGGGGAGAGGGAAAGAGCTGTGTTTTGTGAGTGTGTATTTTGTTTTCTTTTTGCATGTTTGGCTTGGAAAACCTGATAACAGAACTAACACATAAAGAATGCTCTGAAAAATATGGATTGAAAGCAGCTTTACCTTATTCTTGGATGAACTGGCTCTGACACTTCAGTACAGTATCTTCATATTCCTTCTGCTCTGTTTAGATAAATGTTTCCAGTCAAAAAACTCAGTATGAAGTTTTTTTTGTTTGTTTGTTTTTTCCCCAGACTGTGAGTTCAAATCTTGCCCAATACAGACCTTTTAGTTTAACTTTGTTATTGATCAAAACTTTTGTCAAATTTCAGAATAAGTGTTCATCTTTAGTTAGTGCATATTTCAAAGGAAAATATCCAGGCATAGCAAATGTCATGCATGCAACTCAGTGAATTCATAAGGAACAGATGTCATTTGCAGTAAGAAATAAGAGTAGGCACTTATGTTTTGAATTATTTAGGCACATGAGTGCAAAGAACAACCAAAAGACTAAAAAGAGAATTGTGGTTTCACCCTGATGGGCAGCTAAACTCCCCCACAACTGCTCTCTCAAACCCCCTCCTCAAAAGGAAAAGGGGAGAAAATACAATGAAAAGGGCTCAAGAATTGAGATAAGTACAGGGAGATCACTCACCAATTACTGTCACAGGCAAAACAGACTCAATGTAGGTAGATTAATATTATGTGTTTCTTATTACTAAGTGACTTGAACAGTGAGAAACTAAAAGAAAACTAAAAACATCTTCCTCCCCATCCACCCTCTTCTACCTCTTCCCCCTGAGTGTCACAGGGAAACAGGGAAAGGGGGCTGAGGTCAGTTGCTAACACTTCATCTCCGCCACTCCTTCATGGCCCCTGCTCCACATGGGGTCCCTTCCATGAGATGCCATCCTTCCCGAACTGATCCTGCATGGCCTTCCCACAGGCAGCACCTCTTCAAGTACTTCTCCAACATGAGTCCATACCATGGGGTCAATCTGTTAGGAGCAAACTGCTCCGACATGGGTCCCCAAAGGTGGCAGCTCCCACCAGACCTCCTGCTCCAACTTGCACTCTTCTCCATGGGCTGCTGGTGAATTTCTGTTCAGGGGCATGGAGCACCTCCTCCCCTCCTTCTTCACTGACATTGGTGTCGGCAGAATTGTTTCTATCTACATTTTCTCAATCCTCTCTCCCAGCTGATGTTGTTCTTAAATCTGCTCTCACAGAGGTGCAACCAGCACTGCTCATTGTTTCAGATTTGGCTAGCAACAGGTCCTGTTAGGAGCTGGCTGGATCTGACTCTTATATAATGTAGGGCAGTTTCTGGACCTTTCTCACAGACGCCACCCCTGTGCCCACACTGATACCAAAAAATCTTGCCACATAAACCCAATGCAAAAAGATCTTTGTTTTGTTAATCTAAACTGCATATTCTCATAGCCAGTTAAAATTATGCAGGGGAAGATTAATAATCAACCATTTTTTTGGTAGTAGGTTTCTGTTTAGAGCCCCCAAACAAGATTAGACTATTACTGTGTTAGGCTGTTTTCAGATATTTGGTAAGAAACAGTCCCTAACCAGAGAAATCTGTGATTCAAATCACATAGTTAAATGGTTATTTACAGTAGGGGCTGTTTACAGGGATATGTGTCCTTACTTGTCCACTGTATGGTTTCTGTTTCCTCTGAAGCAGAATCATAAGAAGGCAATGTCCCAGAAAATAACTCCTTAACTCCAGCTGCTCTGGGAATGGTCTGATGCTCAAGATGCTGCTGCAACTATGTCTGGTGTCTCCACATGCAGCTCCATCAGTCTGCAGGCTTGGCCACTCTTTCTCTTAGATGTTTCAGCTGAAGGTATACCACTGAAAATTTAATAGACTGACTGACTCTCGGTTGGCAAGGATGAGGGAACAATGTATATGTCTACCAGCTAGGCTGTAAAGCTGGATTGCAAAATGAAAGGGGCACTGGTATCATCATCTTAAAAAAATCACCAGAGATGAGTCCTCATCCCACTCAAGTGCTGTCGATTCTGCTTTTGTTAAGGACAAGATTTTACATCCAAAACCACTTTTTAAGCAAGAGAAGGTGTTGAATAACAGGATAAGATTTTAAGACCAAATGTACATTTAAAAATACAAAAATTTAAAAAGAACAAGTAGGATAGTAAAATACAAAACAAGTTATCTATCTTCAAACTCCTCTCTATATCATAGCAAGAATGTACAACATATAGGAATAAATTCTCACTTTGTCTTTCACTAATATTTCAATGAAGAATGTTTATGGAATAATCTAGAAAATTACTAAGTACACCAAAACTAGAAAGGCAAAAAAAAATAAAATATATATAGATGAAATAATTATACACCTCTGAGATAAAACTTTGCCAAACTGATTGGGAAAATTTATAGTGTAAATCTATGCCTAACACATTGCAGCTATAGTTACTGTAAAATGATTTTTACCATATTTTGTAATATGAATTGTTGTAATTCTGGGAGTGCAAACTCTTTGAAACAGTATATGCAAAGAGGAGTTTTCTTTTTACTTTTATATGTAATATCTGTACAAAATTAAAAGATAAAAATACAGGAGAATTATAAAGAATATTACAGAGGTCCATAGGAGAAGTCCATCTCAGAAGCACATTACGTGTGGTAAGCATAAGTTATGAAGTATTTTGTAGACTTCTTAGATTCATTCATTGCTCATTGGTCAGCTTTTGCTGAAATCAAAATAAATCTTTATAACATTCATGGGAGCAATAGTGGTTCTTGTACAGCTAATGCATATTTTACGCTGAGATTTATACAGTCATTTCTCTATAGAGAAACATATGTTTAACTATATTGTGGCAGTTGCCATCAATTTTGTAATCAGTTTTATTTACTAGTAAAGCCACGGATGTCATTCCAGTATAGCCATCACCTTTCCAAAACCTTCTTTGCATTATTATTTGCAGTATGTATTTACAAAGGAAAGACAGTTCTGAAGCACTTAATGTCTGATATTGGAGCTAAAGTGCATACTTGCTTAATGGTTTTGGAGTCAATATGGATGTTTTTCTAGCCATATATGTTTGTGCCTATTAGAATGGGCTGGTGCAGGTGAACGCCCTCTTGGGTCTACTCAGGGAACCTAACTTGTACAGGGAAGTCAAAAGGGTAAATGGAAATGTGGGACATAGATCTAGATTTTTTTCTGTGATTTCATTTTATTTATTT
The DNA here is from genome assembly GCF_011077185.1 of Oxyura jamaicensis. NCBI lineage: Eukaryota > Metazoa > Chordata > Aves > Anseriformes > Anatidae > Oxyura > Oxyura jamaicensis. Next base: position 106,935,008 of record NC_048893.1, on the reverse strand, counting down.
TATATTATTTTTGTCACAAATAATTACCATTCTTCTCTAAGCAAACTTCAAGCAGTTGGCATTTTTAAAAACAGAGCTATACATGTTTTGCTGTGTGGAAAAACAAAAAGATACTTTGAGTTTTTGTCTTGATTTGATATCAGAACCAAGTGTTTCAATAATGGAATTTCCTGTTTGGTGAAAATGCCTGTCAGCTCTTTTTAGAAGTCTTCTGTAGAGTATATGCATGAAAAAAATACTGAAAAAAAAATCCAGCTGTGCTCTTTATACTAGTAGGTAACTCAGACCATGATCTTTATAGCTCTATATAACACAGAACAGAGATAGAAGACAATAATTTTAATAACCTCAACATTAGTATCCAGTAGAGGATTTTTCTCATGACATTGATCAACATCTAGAAGAATATTTCCAGTAGACTCTTGGTTTAAAACTGCAGTCTTTCTTATCTACCCTTTCTTCATACAACTTTTATACAGCCTCTGAATTCTGCTCTGGTACATTCAGAGGTTGTTACTCCTTCCGTATCTAACTCTTTGTAAATGTACTTTTTGTTTTGTTATTTGCAAAAAACTTTTTAGGAATTTGGATGAGAAGAGCTTTTGAACTATGAAATGTATCACTTTGATCTGATAATATATAAATAATTCTACTAAATTCTGACTAGAAATGATTTGGAATACTGAGTAATCAAAATTTAAAATTAATTTTAAAAGAGAGATCTAGAGTTACAGGAATTTACTCAGAGGGAAATTTAAAGTATTCTAGAAAGACACTAGAAAGTATAGCACCTCTTAGTTTATGCTTTTCCATCAATAATGTGACACAATTTAGTTTCATTTCAACCTATGTGACATATCTGGATTTGCATCTCATTAACATGATTGCGAAAGATATCTTCCTCTATTTTATTTTTCAGTTTGTCTCTCATGGTTCATGGCAGAAATGAAAACACTCAGTAAATTAGCAACTCAGGTGAATTACTAACTGAAATTTAAAATATAAAAGTTTGGAGGGCACTTTTTTATTTTCTACCATATGTTGAATTTTTGCATCTTATTACTTCTGTAGTAACCCAGTAGTAAATTTTCATTCAGTGTGTCTCTAATGTGAGAAAACTAAAATACTTATTTCAAGAATGTAAAATAAATTAATAAATACACTAGCAGCTTACTTTTATTTTATTTTATTTTATTTTATTTTATTTTATTTTATTTTATTTTATGCCAGTGCACAACTGAATAATAATAATAAAAAATAATAATATAACTTAATAATATAACTAAAAGAAAATCAGACCCAGCCAAAAATGTGGTGCAATAACAAAGATTAACAGGGATGGTAAAATGAGGTAATCTATCAAAAATCAGCATGAGAATAAGACAAATGTATTGATTCATTTTAGAAAGAAACAATAACAACAACAAAAAATGAGTCTTATGGTGTCATGTTTATGCCCATTTTTTTTTTATTTCCTCAGAGGTTAGATGCAGAACCTTTGTTAGTGCAGACAGTTTCACTGACAGCATAGACCTGTGTGACATTATAATGGCCCATTATAATGGCCTATGAAATCATGTTTAAGCAGAGTAATAGGCTTGCTACGGATAAGGCTAATATATAAAAACTGTTATTTTGTATTTCTTCTACTATTTCCCCAATAACTTTTTTTTTTTCCTATTTTCTTTTATCTGTCTGAGAATATTTTCTTGCAATACCTAAGAACTTCAGGATTAAAATAAAGCCGTAGGTTGTAGTTCAGGCCTCGAAATTCTATTACTGGGTTTGTTTGCTGGAGAAATGCTCCATAATTTCTCTATAATGTAAAGCTGAATTTAAAAGCCTAGAAAGTTTACATACTAGGAAGTGTTTTGAGAAGGATAAAAGAAAATAAAGGTAATATAAGCATAGATGTATAAATACAGGATGGCTTCTGAGATCAACAGTACAAAGGGAAATTGAGGGGAAAAGAGAAACAAAGTGACTGACATTTTTCAATGAAGTGGAAGAAATTATATATGTTTCTTTTCTTAGAATCAATTTGCAGGATTCGGTAAATATAATTTTTAGTTGAACAGAAAAAAGACTATGCAATATTGGCTCATCTTGGCTAAATAAAACCCTTTTAAGAGTGTCAATGGCTGTTAAAAATTTCCTTCTAGGTAGTGTTAAAGGCCTGAGGCATGTGTAATTAAAACTAGTTCCTGTGTCACCTTCTATTTTCTTCAACATGTGACTTGGATTGTTACTATGGTCTCCAGTCTGATCCTGTACTCACTCATGAAAATCATTTCCTTCCTTTGAAAGATTTTCTGCCTACCATGAAATAGATGGAAGAAAATGTCAAATGTGCTCACTGAAAATTGATATCATGAAGAGTAAAAAGGGCTATTTCATAGTTCTATATATTTTATAAGACATCCAATAAGATTGGTTTTAACTGTTTTTGATGTGCTACCTCGGTGAATTCCGTAAGGACAAGGAGGAGACATCTATTGTCATCAAAGCATGTAGACACAAATACTAGATATCGACTGAGTTAAAACAGCTGCTTTTAGATGATTTATCAAACCCTGTTCTTTCTCATGTTCAAATCAGATTCATACATGCATGAGCGCTTACAGCAAATGTGCTTGTGTAGGATAAGTTCTTTAATAATGAAGTATACAATCGTAGTGTTCTTTATTTTAGCTTATTTATTAACTTACTTTACTTTGAGAAATTCTATATAATTTTGTAGTGCTTGAATAAAGTAAAGCTTGAATATATTGAACTGGGAGTCCTAGACTGTGTTCTTTGCTGTACAGATGTATATAGCATACAGACAGGCATATATATATCGAAGTGTATAAATGAGTATATAGTTATATACACATATATATGTACACGTGTGCACACACATATACACATGCTTATGTCTACTTTATCTATCTATCAATCTATCTATCAGTCTATCAGTCTATCAGTCTATCTATCAATCTATCAGTCTATCTATCTATCTATCTATCTATCATCTATCAAGTCTATTAGTCCAGAATTACCTGTAGCTGCTGATCTTTCATTTAGAAACCTTTCCTGTACATAACAAGAGCACTGGAAAGGGTCTGTAGGGAAAAATGCTGGAGGGGAAAGTGGGGAAGGAAGGCTGATAGACTTTACTAGTAAACTTAAAAGAGGTAACAGTGGCATACCCTTTGGTAGCGTGCTGACATATAAAATGCAAATCATAAGTGGGAGAGAGATAGAGAGGCATCTCCCTGATGAGAAAATTGTTCTAGTCCACTCTGTTTCTAACTTCATACAAGAATTTCTGAGAAAAAAAAAAATAATAGCAAAGTTTTCTCAATTTCCCCATGGTTTGTCTAGATCACAGTGACTGCACTCAAGCACTTCCATTTATGCTTTCCTTTGTGAGGCTGGAACTAGATGGTCTTTAAGGTCCCTCTCAACCCAAGCCATTCTATGATTCTGTTCTGTGATCAAAGGCACTACTGAATCCTGCTTCTACTTAAAAAAATCAGGAAAATCAATACTCTACAAATAATGTAGATAGCCACCTAGTTAGGTAAAGAAGGAGGCTAGTAAAATGGAAAAATATTAAATGGCAAAGTTAGAAATAGACTGACGGTGATTTGACTAGGAAATTAATGTCAGGAAAATGTGATATCTTGTGATATATATATCTTGTGATATAGGTAAGTTTTCAATGGCATATGAAGTTACTTGAGTGTTTGTGACTACTGTGAATTACTTTTAAATTCTCCTCTAAGCATCTGGCAGAATAGGCTGGAAGATTAAGATTGGGGAGTAAGAGTTATTTTGTTAATTTTGCTCAAGCCAATATTAACACTTTAAAATTGAGACAGGCCTTCAAAATGTTCAGTCCAAACTGTAAAAAGCTTTTGACAGAAAAGCAGTTCATAAAGTATTGAAATTAGTAAATTACTGTGCTAGATTAGATTAATTAAAATTGGCATGTAGAATAGGTTTAGCCCCCATTTTTAATGTTTTCAAAACAGCCCAGAAATAACAACTTATCATATACACCTCTTTCCTGTGTATGAAGTTGTCTTGCTTTCAAAAGCCAGGGTAGACTTTAATAAATGCTTGCTCCTGTTGATAAATATAATTTTCTTATTCATGTTCTCAGTATGCAAAAGAAGTTTTCACCTGTTTTTTGATATAAAGTTATAAATATCTGGTAAAAAAAATTAAGCCAGTAAATTAAGTTTTTATTCAGAAGCATCTGAGAACACTTTGGATCATTTAAATCATAAAATTTAATACTTGAGACTTAAATAAACTTATATTTCTTGTAGTCACTACATAAGCATTCACATTCATATTTCTTGCCTTTAATCATGTGGAAAATAATACAATTTTTAAATTGCAAAATCTATGTTAAAATTTATCATTAAGACTGCAAAGGGAAGTATTTGAAAACCAGAAAAATGCCAGCAGCAGGGATGTCCACACATCTTTGACCTGTTTGGATGGCTGCATTAAGGTACAGTCTGAGATAGTGGAATTACCACAAAATCCAGCGAAGTTATTAGCTCAACACCAGTCTTTAGTTTATGCCCATAGTTCCCAGGTTTTGACAAGTACCAGCCATTAATGGAAAGCAAACCACACCACTTGGATTCTGCATATTAAAATTTGAAAACTTTTATGAAAATATTTTCTTTCTGGAAAATTTGTGGTTTCCCGAAGCCTTTAGGAGACTGAATTGCTCTCTACTGTTTTAATTTTGTGAAGGTACATGGGCCTTAAAAATGAGAAAATAAAATGCTTTCAGGTCTAATGGAACTGTGAAAGGTTATTAACCTGTATATTAAATGAATGATTTGTTTTCTGTTAACATCTCTGAGAAATAAAAGTAATAAATTAAAAAAAAGTTGGACTTGTTCCGCCATTCCAAGTTAGTAATTTTTTTCCTCAGTCTAAATAATCTTTTTGGGACAAATGAAAAGATTTAATTCCCTTTTAATATCTTCCCTTCATGTCGCAAAATTCTGAATTCAAGTGATCAGAGTCACTGCAGCTATGGAATCAGTCAGTTGCTAGGCCAGGCTGAGCATGTATAATCAAAGTCCAACATCTTCTTGTAGTGTTTGTATATTTAGGACTACTGGAGGGGAAAAGGTGCAGTGAGTTAAAGAATGGAAGGAGTTCTGTTATGTTGGGGAGTTATTTTGACTCTTCTAGTGCTGCAGACTGTTTTAAAACTTTTGAAAATACTGTGGAATAAAGTATTAAATGTTATTCCCGTAATATTATCAGTAATATACTCCTTTACGATGCAGAACACCAAGTATTTTTTGAATAGTTTTGAACAATGCTTTGTGAGACAGAATATGGCTTCAATTCATCTATGTGAAAAACTACATTTAAATCTGACATTGTTTCACACAACTTTGGGAATATTTAGAAGTAATGTGCAACTCAATCACTGACAGTAGAATAATCTGAGATTAGTGGAGAAATAAATGTATAGGATTTGGTTATTTTTAGTGTGCACTAGTACTGAGATTACTGTAAAAATGATTATCAGGCAGTATGACAGTTTATCATTTCTGTGTTTTATTATTATTATTTTTTGTTTGTTTGTTTTTCTCCTCATTCACTTTTGTATATCCTGATACCACAGCAGTTGAAGTAATGAAGGCTTTGCCAAAGCAAGTCCTTAATAAATATTAAAAACAAAGTAAAATCAATTTTAAACCTTAAACAACCAGTCTGGTGTTCCACAGAACTGAGATGCTAGGGCTGGTCCTGTTCAATATTTTTATCAATGACATGGATACAGGAGTTGAATGTATCCTTAGTGAGTTTGCTTGTACTAAACTGGGAGGTGTTGTTGAATCTCTGGAGGGATAAGAGACCTTACAAAGGGATCTAGATACCTTGGAGAATTGGACAATCAGCAGTGTCTTGAAGTTCAACAAAGGAAAATGTGTTCTGTACCTGGGATGAAATAATGTTGGACACAAAACTGGGAGAGGAGTGGCTAGGGAGCAGCTCAGCAGAAAGAGATCTGGGGATTCTGGTCAATAGCAGGCTCCACAAGAGCCGGCAGTGTGCCTTGGCAGCCAGGAGGACAAACTGCATTTTGGGGTGCATTAAACGCAGCACAGCCAGCTGGTCAAAAGGGGTGACTCTCCCACTATATTTAGTGTTGGTGTGGCCTCACTTTCTGTTCTGTTCTGTTCTGTGCTGTCCTATTCTGTTCTATATTCTGTTCTGTTCTGTTCTAGACTTGGATTATTTTCAGTAACAACTGGCTGTTTATTGGTTAATGTCAAGTGATAATGACTGCCTTTATTTTTGTCCCAACTCTGGTAACATAAGAGTTAATGGAAAACTATGCTTTTTTTTTTTTTTTTTTTTCCTCGCAATTGCTAAGAAAAATTATTTTTCATTAACATTGTTCCTGTACTCTTTCTATCTGCCAACAGTCCTCAATCTCTGGAAAAATATTTTACATAGTCCAACCCCACCTCACAAAACTTTAACAAGAAACTTCAGATCTTGGCCACTTTGAAGTCTCTGTTGTTCAGGGAAGACATTGCCACAAATCACAGTGGTTTGAGAACAGTACAGATTTTTAGTACTACAGCAACTATTTGCTGCTTTGAAATGAACATTTGTTGTTTTGATTGCTGTTTTTAAATAAATTGAATGAATAACAGAAATGAAATGTTTTTGAGAATGATATGCTAAGAATTAAAACAAAGATAGAGAACCAGTATTTCTAAGTGAGAAAATATGTTTTTACAAAAAAATATACTGGCATAATGCTTTACAAGAAATTATCTAAGTATGATCCCAGTCTTCTTCATAAGCATGACTTATTCATGCTAACATGAGCAATAGCTTAGTTGGGCAGTTAATGCTATATGCCCAACATTTCTGTCAGAAAACCTTTGGATAATTTTCACAAAAATAGTTATGCACCTAACATAATATTTTAGGAAAAAAGTGCAAGAGCTAGAGACATAATAGTCCCACAAAAGCAAAGGTTTATGTCAGTTCAACTCAAGAGTGAAATGACTTTCTGCTTACAACTTTGGAAATAAAAAATTCTGATCTCTTCTTCTTTATTTGATCAAGACTTTTAGGCCATAAACCTCACTGTAACCAGTGGAAGGACCTACAGCACATTAAAATACATTTTAATTGCAAACATATTTTGTCTTATTATTCCGTAATTCCCATACATGTCTAAAATGTGAAAAACATAAGTATAAAAATGTAAGGATTTTTCACCTGGCAATATTCATCCTTACACATTATTTAATGGAATGCCATCTTTTTAGGTGTCTATTGGTCCATACAAGTTTGATTCTAGTGGAGTGGTGCTTACTGATAAGAGATTGCAGGGTTTGTTTCCTCTCTACATTTGCAGCCCTCAGAACTGTGTCTCTTTCTGATTTTCTATGCATACCCAGCCAGTATGTTCTGTTCTGTGGCAGAGTTTAGGAAGTCGTGTACAGAGAGAAGCTGGTTTGCGTTTGTTTTGCCAATAACTGTTACTTTAAAGACATACAAGAGCTATTCCACCTTCCCTTTCCAGAACATATGAGGCCTGCGAGGGCTTTGAATGGGCCTTGGCCTAATATTGACACCTTGCATAATAAATTGGGTACAAAGCTTTTGTGAGTATACTGACATATTATTTCTCAGTCTGTTAAGAGGGTTATTGCTAAGTATTCTGATGTGAAAGGAATTATATTTGATAATTTTATCTGAAGTCAATATAATTGGAGCTTTAAATGTTTAAATGTTCTCTAATGTTCCCTGTTAGAACACAGACATCTGGAAGATGGGAGCTCCCTTTTAGGTTAATTTACAGTGCTTGTGTGTGGCACTCGAAGACATAAAATCTCTCGAGTGTCACACTCAAAACATGTTTTTCTTGATGTGTCATTTCTTGTAGGTAGCCCAGCCAAGACAATACTTTGGCATTTCAGATGCTCTGTACCTACTCTTTCTGATGCAGAGCACAGGTTTTTATTGCAGGCCACTGTGAGTCAGGCCTTAAACTTCACTCTCTCACGTCCCAAACTAGTGACCTAATCTTCAATATATAGTGGGTGAGCATGCTTTCTCTCTCAGCTTTCCCAACAAAAACTTTGTGGAAACAGATATGTCTGAAAAATGTCTTGGCTTGGATGAAACAGCATATTTCTATGAAATTTCATTTAGTTGAGAATGTTCCGACCTGCTATAATTACAAGCCTCTGTTATAAGCTGGTTATGGCTTTGCCAAACATTAACGGGTTGGGTTGAAATTTTCCATGACTGTTCTTTGCCTTAGGCCAAATGTTTTGACAGCAGAGGTTTAACCATTTCATATGTCAAAGGAACAGAAACTCTTCTACTAGTGTGAAAATAACACTTTGGTACCGTACCTCCATTCTTTGGAGGAGGACCTTTGAATTTGTCAGGGAGAAGACCTGGCGCACCAAACATATCTTTTGCAGTTATCATCGAAATTTTTCAGCTTTTGCCTTTGATGGTACCTATCTGTCAGTAAGGCAGCAGACCACATAGAAATGTTTACTGATAATATTTTTGTGTTGCCTCAGCACTGATCCAAATGTCCCTCCACAGAACTGCCCCACATGGCAACTCCATTAAATGTCTCCAGCTCCAAGGGTGATCACAGAGGAGAATGCATTACCTCATTCACCTAAGAGAAGTTCAGAGTCAATGTATGGGGTAGCAAGGACCACCACTTCTCCCCTTCACTGAATGGGACAAAAAGAAATTTCTCTTTAAAATTTAGAAATTATTTTGTCCTACCATTTGTCCCTATCCCTGTGAAGGGATTCTCTAGAGGTTCATTGCTGCTTCAGTATAACACCAGCTGGGAGAAACAACTTTTTCCCTACCTGGCATCTTCTGTGAGCAAAATTTAGTGCCAGGTATGTGAACTGGTTACATGAGTCATCTGAGTCTGTACTGTAAATACAAATTATGTGAGATTGTATTATGCTTTGTGCATTAAGATCATCTTACGCTTCAGCCCTCTCCAGCCCATCAACCAGAGCTATGAATAAGATTTAATGATGAAGTATTTGATATTTAAGATTTCTCCTGAGTTTTTTTTTTTTAAAAAAAAAAAGCTACTGGTGAGTCTTCATTATTTCTTTCTTGTAGTAACAAGTGACTTTTGTTCACAAGTACAGGAAAGCTATATTCAGTAAAATGTTTAAACATATATTAGCTTCTGACATGAACAATGCAATTTATTTACAGAAAACAAAAGAACATTTGGGTTTCCCTGGGGCACTGCTTTACTGATATAAAGGCTAATCTACTAGTTCAGCAAGTTGTTTTAGTGAGCTAAAGTCCAGTTTGGACTTTCATGAATCTACCTGCAGTGTTTCACCTGCAGCTCTGAGCAGCTTACAAACCCCAGTTCCTCATTTCCCAGAACCACAATAAAATCATTCTGAGGTAATGGCTCATAAAATGCCTTATGACAGGTTCAGCAATAAATTATTTTTTACACGAGCTGTGCCCACTCATTTCAGCCTTACAAAACAACTTCTCTGTTCTTTTTGCAGGGTGGATTTGTACCATTATGTCATGGAGCTCTGTGAAGGAGAAATACTTCCTGGTGGCATCCTATGGCTGTGAGATACTTGCCTGTCTGCAGGCTGCTGATGCAGCTGGTTGGGGTTCCATCTGTACTGGGATTTTGCCAGTCCAGCCTATTGCATTCAGGAAACCACAGGATACATGTTCCCCCAGCAGGAAAGTTTTGGGCTGCAGGAGACCTTGTCTGAAGGTGACAGGGACCAAAGCTGATCTGCTGCTACCTCTTGCCTGTGCAGATGAAAAGCTGGCTTGGCTCATAAGGCATGCTTTCAGTCTCATACAGCAGCTGTACAGAACAGCGCAGTAGTTATACAAAACTCTCATGACTGACTTCAGTACTGTTTTTAAAATAAGTTAACAAGCACAATTCTTTGTTAAGATAAATAAAATTAATTGGGTCATGTTAAATCTCTCTCAGCTGTAACATTGTTATGGCTCAATAACTTTCTCTCTACATCCTGATTTATTTATTTTTTTCAATATCATCATGAGAAGAAAAAGAGAGTCACTTTTGGAAGAATTGTTGTTTCTTACGTGGTTTTGTGTTTTGCAGTTCAAAATCAGCTGTCATGCATTTTCCTCTTTATACTGCATAGACCTAGAAAATAAATTAACACTTAATATGGAGTAAACAAAACTAAAATGCTTTGCAAAATAAGTCTCAAGGATCATTCAGTAGGCCAGATTGCTAGCCATTTTTAACTGATACAAGTTAACTAAAAAAAAAAAAAAATGTATTGCATAGTGCTACACTCAGTTATGCCAGCTGAATATCAAGTGGCATAGGAATAGAGAAGTGTGTATACAACGTAATTTGAATTTATATATATACATAAACATACATTCATATATTTTAATGCTGTGAAATCTGTTCTACTTAGTTAAATGAAGGTTTCAATAAATGCAATTACATCAACATTTGATTATTGTTAGTCACATTATTAGTGAAATAATACCACAGCTACTTTTGAATTACTTTACATTGTCTGCAAGGTGTATTGATGCACTATTTATTTAATGAAAGAACCACTTCTATTCTTAATCTATGGAGTTGAAACTGAAATTTAACCTAATATTTTCCATGAAACATGCAGTATCTGTAAAAATGTATTTCTATGTGTGAAAATTTAAATTTTATTATTGCTTTAATGGAAATTTTGGGAAGATATTGAAATATTGAAAAGTGAGAAATTTGAAAAAAGATATTTAGATCTATTGATATGACTACCCCAAATGAAAGTAAGCCAGTTTGACATTTGCCTGCATTTCTTCATTGTGCTATACAGTATGAAAAGAATATAAGATTCTGCTATTTTCCCCCATGAAATGTATTTCCTTTCTTTGAGAAGCTTCACTTCCTAATATTCACCTTCAGCATCATATAGAAAATTCACATCAAGAGAGCTGACTCCAGATAAGGACTTTGTAGACACACTCTGGGACTGTTGTGTTTAAGCCTCTTTTACTGTGTTAATCTATTATTTATTGAATAATATTCAGAGAAGATTCATGTGCTGTTCAGCTTCTATGCTGAGCACTAGCATGCTCAGCTCCCTCATGGGAGACACTGATAAATTGGCAGTGGAAGGATGATCCACAGAGGTGGAGAATTGCCTCTTCCATCCTCATGTCAGTATTTCTCCTCTTGAACCAGTAAACAGCTATCATGATCTCAACAACTACTTAATGTCTAGGTTTTCACTTTGCTTATCTTGCATGGCTTTTAGTTCACTTGTTCTCACACAAACAACATTTTTCTCAGTAAAACTATGCCAAGATCACAGAGGTCTGCTGTACCAAAACAAGGCCTTGGATTACAGACTGCTAAGAGTTTGAGTATAATTCACCCAAAGAACAGTTCCTATGAGATATGTGAGACTACAAGGTTTTTGAGTTTAAAAAGTCATGCAAGTTTCAAACAGGTCTTTATTGTTCTAGAATTAAAAAGTAAATCACACTACTTCTTGCAGAATAAAAAATCATATTTTTCATGCAGATTTGTTTAAAAAGATATAAAAGAAAGCTGGACATATGCAAGTTCATCAACTCCGATGGAATGTATCCATGAGTGCTGAAGTAGCTGGCAAATGTCATTGGGAAGACACTTGGGAATCTTTCGATAATGGTGATTGAGAGAGGTGCCTGAAGATTGGAGAAAAGCAAATATAATTCCTATCTTCAAAAAGGGAAAGTAGGACACAGGGACAAAACAAGCTGGTCAGCCTTACCTTGGCCCCTGAGAAGGTGATGTGGCAGTTAATCCTATAAATCATTTCCAGGCACACAAATGACAAGAAAGTATTAGTAGTCAATATGGATTCAGCAAGGGCAAGTCATGCTTGATCAATCTGATAACCTTCTACAATGAAATTCCTGGCTTGGTAAATGAAGGCAGAGCAGTGGATATCATTTACCTTGACGTCAGTAAGGCTTTTGATGCTGTCTCCCATAAAATTCTCATAGAAAATGTTGAAGTGTGAGCTGGATGAGCAGACAGTGAGGTGGATGGAAATGTTGCTAAAGAGCTGGGTCCAGAGGAGTGTGATTAATGGAACAAAGTCTAGCTGGAGGAGAGTAACTAGTGGTGGGGGTCAATACTGGGTACAGTCATGTTTAACTTCTTCATTAATGATTTGGATGATGGGGCAGAATGCACCCTCAGCAAGTTTGCAGATGACACCAAACTGGGAGGAATGGCTGATATGCCAGAGGGTCATGCTGCCATCCAGAGGGACCTTTACAGGCTGGAGAAAAATGTTTACAGGAACCTCATGAAGTTCAACAAGGAGAATAGTAAAGTCCTGCATTTTGGGAAAGACCAAACACGTACCGGTATATGGTAGGGGCTACTTCTCTGGAAAGTAGCTTGTCAGAAAAGGACCTGAGGGTCCTTGTGAAAGGCAAGTGGGTCAAGAACTGTCAACGTGCCCTTGCTGCAAAGAAGGTTAATCATATCAGGGGCTGAATTAAGCAAAGTATTGCCAGCAAGTCAAGCAAAGTAATCCTTCACCTCTACTCAGCACTAGTGAGGACACATGGAGTGCACAAGAGAGACCTGGACATACTGGAGAGAGTTCAGTGAAGGGCCATAAAGATTATTTAGGCACTGGAGCATCTCTTCTGTGAGGAGAGGCTGGGAGAGCTGGACTGTTCAGCACATGAAAGAGAAAGTGTGAAGAAGATGGAACCAGGCTCTTTTCAGTGGTGCCCAGTGACAGGAAAAGAAGCAATGGGCACAAACTGAAACACTGAGGGCTCCATCTGAACAGTAGGAAACACTTTTCTACTGTGAGAGTGACTGAGCACTCAACAAGTTTCCTGGAAGTGTCAAGGAGACTCCATCCTTGGAAATATTCAAATGCCATCTGGATATGTTCCTGGGCAACCTGCTCCTTATGATCCTGCTTGAGAAGTGAGGTTGGAACATATGACCTCCAGAGGTCCCTACCAATCTCAGCCATTTTGTGATTCTGTAAATGCAAGTAGTCTCTTGCAATTATGTACACAGACAGTATGAATTGCACATACACATTTTTATATTACAATTCTCATATTGACTTTTTACTGTCAGAATGAAATTTTGCAATAATTTTGGTCATTCCTTTATTTTATTTATTTTATTTTATTTTATTTTATTTTATTTTATTTTATTTTATTTATTTATTGGCAGTGGTGGAGGTGTTTTTGTTTGTTTGTTTGTTTGTTTGTTTTTTTGATAGTGGTGTTTATTTTTATTTTCTTCCTTATCTTGTCTAATTTGTTGTGGGCTTCACAATTATTTATTTTCCTTCCCTTTCAGACATCTAAAAAAATTTGATATTATAATCCCCTACCATACCAATTCACAATACTTTTTTTTCTTGCTTTTTTCATCTGCTTCTATTTCCTTCCCTTGTATGAACATTTTTCATTCTTGCTATCTCCATGAATCACTTGTTTTCCTACCCTCTCTCTCAATTACCTATGTTCCTCTGAAGCAAATGATTCCTCTGAAACAAATGATTCCTCTGAAGCAAATGAATCCTCTGTATCATCGTAATTTCTTTTCCACAGCACTGGAATATGCATCCAAAATATTCTTTGGAACTTGTTTAACAAATGGAGACATCCTATTCATTCAGATTTGTTCCTACTAATAATTCCTTTTAACATTCTTTCTACAGTAATTCCAGAAAAAAAAAAAAAGTAAATAAAATAAAACCTTTTTAGTCTGCATAATCCACAACCTACCTGCCTGAAGAGACTTCTAATCCTCTTAATGCTGTATCTATCTTACTCTTGATCGTATTTTTTTGCTTACTCCATGACCTTTGACAGGACTCTCACCCCAAAACAACAGAGGGAAACAATGCAAAATGACATAACAAAACTTGTGTCCATGCAAATAATGCTTTCCCTCAACAAAATAGCATAGATCTAAACTGTATATGGAAATGGTACACACTGTGGATTTGGATCTCTTTATATCTTAACTAATGCACAGTTTTACCTTATTCTATAATGTGTCAGCGAATATAATAGAAACAATAAAATCTGGAGATTGCATTACATGAAATGTACCATTGAAATACTGAATTGGTATCCTTGGCCAGATTTCAAAATCAAAATAAATATATTTCTCTGCTTTTTTTAAAAAAAATATTTTATTTTATTTGTTTTTTTGCTTGTTTGTTTGTTTGTTTTTAAGGAATAATAGAACCATAAAACAATTCAAGTTGTCAGGGATCTCTGGATATTTTCTAGCCCAACTCCCTACTCAAAGCAGGGCCCACTACATTAGGCTATTGTAAAAAGGACAAAGTGTTCACTTAAATTATTGACATGCTGTTCACCACATAAAGTATATGCAAAAGTGCAAGCATTAAAACAATTAAAACACATGGTCTTCTAGCCCGCTGAAGGTCAATGAGTCTACTTTTGTTTTAGTAAAATAAACAGAGCAAGGACAGACATTTAAACACACCTGATCATACTGTCTGATATTTTAGAATTTTTGACCAGTTCACTCAAGTTCTGATCTAGTTCACCAGTTCACCAGTTCTGATCTAGTGGGTGGCATCCCTGACCATAGCAGGGAGGTTGAAACTCAATGATCTTCAAGGTCTCTTATAAACCAAGATTTTCTATGATTCTATATGATTCTAAGATTTTTTTTTTTTTTTTTTTTTGACTCCCATTTCTGTCCAAGCAGAAAAATTCTCCTTGAGGAAGGAAGGAGAAGAAAGATGCAGCCACAGAAAACTTTACCAGCTCCTGAGGACTGAAAAAAGAGGGGCTAGAAAGGGCTGCATTATCTTCTTACTCTGTATCAAAGTTGTTCTTATTTTCACTCTTTCAAGGAATTTCATTCTGGTGCACTCAGAATCATACCACTCATGGTATTAGCTTTACCTCCTCCTTGTACTTTTTACTAAAGAGGTGTTACATAGTCATTGTCTCTGACCACAAAATTGTTCCTATGCTTTAGATGTGTCATCTTGTTTGTTTCTTTGGTAACGTCAATCCTCTCCTAAATCATAAAGTTTTTATCAGAATAAGATTTGTCCATTTTTTAACCTTTTTGTCTTTAAAGCTTAACATGAGGTACAGAAGACGGTTTTGATAGCTGTATTTTGGAAAGTCTAGAGAACATGGTATGGATGTCACAGAAAAAGAGGATAGTGTAATCTTAGTATCTTAGTGGTTGATTTATTCCCAGTACGTTATTTTTTATTTTTATTTTTATTTTTTTTTTTAACTTTAATTTAGGCTTTTCCTTCTCTGTATATTATAGATATATCTCAAAAAGGAAATTCATTAACCAGGTTAGACCAAAGGGGAATTTGCTTAAATGTAAATAGCAGCATGGATTTCTAAAATATTTAGTCTAGCCTGAAGAAATGAATGGCAACTATACAGTTTGGCAACTATACAGTAATGACAACTATACAGTAGCTCTCTCTAACCAAAAGATTTTTGGTAGTTACATAAATGTTTGAGTAAAACATTTTCTTCTCTGTTGAAAATAGGAAAGGTGCTATTTTGGTTGAGGCATTACCTCTTATATATGAAAAATATATCTGCTTCACTTGGCAAGTTGTTTATTTAGTTCTCTTATTTTACAAAAATATTATTAATTGAAAAAGTATATTTATTATTTTATGCAAGTGTATATGCAAAAGACAGACCTCTATTTTTTAATTTGCATGAGACAATCATTGTTCACTCTGGAAGAAGGAATACTACTAGAAATGTTCAAGTTTTGTCTAACTTTAATAAGTAATAGGAATTTACATTTCTCTGCACACTGTAATAAAATATGCAAGATGTAGTGAAATTTGTCTGAAAGCTAAATTAGTTACATTTAATCAAAGCAAATAATCAAAACAACTTTCTTGTCCAAGAAAGGCTGGCATTAATTAAAACATGACCAACATTTATTTATTTAATTATTATGTACGTTAGACCACAAATAAGGAATGATAATACCAACCAAATGCTTGTATGAACTTGAAGATTGTATGCACTCTCAGCAAATACATTTTAAACTTTCAAATGGTATCCACAGAAAAAGGCAGGATTAAATCCAGCATCCACAGGGCTGTGTGGCTCACCCTACGATCTTTAGCATTTCGTTCTGTGCAGTAGTTCCCCCATCTCTCTTTGAAATAAGAACTTCAGATGCACTCAGATGTTGGGGTGTAGTAACTGCTTAGATGTTCACCCATGTAAGCACCCAATGTCTTTGGTATAGTACCTGTACATTGAAATTCAGTTCTGAGTGTTTGAGTGAGGGGAACTGCTCATGTCTTTAGGCATCCCTAGCTGGCTTTGCTTAGACTTTGTCTCCTTACTTAACACACTTGAGGTGCTCCAGCACATTGTTCTCCTGACATGCTAACAAGTTCATCTGCTGTGTTTTCTGCTATGTTTATCTGCTATGGTCCTCTCAATGTTTCTGCTCAGTAAATGAAGGTGAGTTTCCCTTTCAGTCATGAGACAGGTGGTGACAGATGTCATACAGTCACTTTTCCCTGTGATAACTAGGCACTTCCTAGCAATTCATAAGAATTGCCTAAATCATACCCAGTTGTAGATTATGGCTGTGAGCTGCTAATGTGATATATCCTTTAAAAACTGCCCGAGGATGTAAATTCTTTACAAGAGATAGGAGGAAATATTCCAAAACCCACCAGGAAGTATTGGTACTTCTGGGGAAAGTATTGGTGACAGGCTCCAGTAATGTTCAAGGGAAACAAATTCGTACTGCATTGCGTACCCAGAAGGGCTAATTAAGAGAAAGTATAATAGCTATACTTCATGGTAAAATAAAATCCAGAGACCTTGATGGGGCCGTTTAGCTTAAATGTTGGGTTGGGTTCTTGTGGCTACATAGATTACAGTATAGGAAAAAATTGCACAGATCATGCTGGGGGTAGTGGGGTATCAGCCTACGTTTTTGCTCTGGACTCCCCATGTCCTTCAAGAGTCTGTCCCCATCATGTAGCTATTTGTTCAGCCCAGCTGGGTGAACAAAGGCTGGGAGGATATATGTTTTCTGGCATCATAGAAGCAGAAGATAAGGAGGAAAAAGGGCTCTTTTAACCACAGTCCGTTAGAGGCAGAAAACCAAAAACGACCTTTTTTTTTTTAAAAAAAAAAAAAAATCAATGATTTGAATTTTGTGGACAATGTAGACAAAGAAGGAATCTGATTTTAAATCTTAATTCTGATAATTTACTCAAGAGATTATGCATCTTGGTGTCTGGATATATCTTGATGTGGAATCAGATTTACTCTCCTATTTGGAATGCGGAGATAAGTCATGATTTACTTTACCTACTTGGCATCAAGAAGTAGTTGTATGGTTTTGTGAGTCATTTTATTTTTGCTATGTGAACAGGTGGATATTTGATACTTTGCAGTGGATGTGCATGTGCATTCTTATTCTCTTCTAACAAGAAGGAAACGAAGTTATGCAAACCCTGTGTTGCCATCACCAAAGGGGGGGGGAGTGGAGGTGGGGCAAAAAGAATAAAAAATAAAAAACCCCAAAATATCAGGAAAGGTATCTAAAGGTGTTTTTTTTTTTTTTTTTTTTTTTTTTTTATCATCGCTCTTATAATAGTGTTTTCTGCTTCTTTTTCTTTTAATCAGAGACATAAAATTCAGAGAAAGACCAAGACAGGGAGAGTGGAATTCTTTATATGCAGAGGTGACTGGAGGAAAAAAATTCTTGTCCAGAGCTATTCACTTATTTATAAGGTTAAACAAACTAAGTGACTGAACTAAAGTTTATGTAAAAGAAATGTGATTGAATTGCACAGCAGGAAGAGGGAGAAGGTGTTAATTAATCATTTGGGAAATTTGGATAGCTCCTTCAGCATGTTACTATTTTTTTTTTTTTTTTTCTTTTAATTTAATTTCATAGTGGGAGTGATTTGGTAGGCCATAAAAACACAAATGAAACCTTTTTGAGGAATAATTTAATATATTTATTTTTCCAGCTTTTTTTTTATTAGACCTTTGCTTGTATAATAATAAGTAACCTAATCTGGACAGCTTGCATTGCACTCCAGTCTTAACAAGCTAAGAAAATACTATCTTTTGTTATTAGGGCTTAATCTACACATCCTGTATATACTTCCTTTTGGAAAAACCCCATCAAGTAGCCATGCAAGTAATTGTAATCCTCTTATTTTACAAAACTCATTCCTGTGAAGCACTTTCATAGGTCTCAACAGAAATTATATAAGAAAAGTTGCATTTGTAACAACCATCCTTCTTCCTACAGGAAAGGACCTATCTCTGATGTAAATCAGCACATTCATGTTCTAAGTCAAAGCAGTTTCTATTTGAAATATTCTTTTTCTAAATAGTTTTCAAATGGCTGTTGTGTCTTTCCTAAGCTACTAACCATATTACTGCTTATGTATTGAATAAAGCTTCCACATCAGCTTTTTAGCTAGTGGGCTAGTTTTCCTGAACTATCCTCTGGAGAAGTCTGATTCTCTCTGATTGCAGAGGGCCAAGCTATGCACTTGGCAGTACTGGGAGCCTGCGTTCTCCCTGAAACATGCTGTATGTGTCTCCTGCAGAGCTGCATACAAGGCAGACTGTGGGAAACAACTTGTCCCAGGCCACATTGAATTAGTTTCTGTTTTCATGAGACCTTAGAAATATTGAGGGACAAGTGCATTTATTTTAGCAGTATCATAGAAATTCCTGCTATCATTTCTCTGTGACACCAGTTGATATCATCATGTACTGTATGTCTTAATACATGTAATAGGGCTGTTTTTACAAGTTACAGTACTAAGTACCTCTGTATTGAGGATAGCACAGTGCATGACTGTCTCTGGACCAGATCCTGGCCTTTTACATCTGACATTTTAATCTGTCTTTAGTGTAACTAAACCACTCTGTGAAGATAACCATACCTTTGCACTGATTACAGAGTGAGGCTAGAAGACTAGCTTTTAGGAAATCTAAATGTAGGTGAACCTCAGCATAATTAAATTCATTGGTCAGAGTAGGACTCCATGTGGTAAGCTGAAGTTTTGTGTGAAAAGTGTATCAGACACAACCATTTTGCTAAGATCTACAACTGCATTTCTCTCAGTGAAAGAGTTTGGCCAGTGACCAGGTGTAGTGGGTTTATGTGGCAAGGTTTTGGTAGCAGGGGGTCATAGGGGTGATTTCTGTGAGAAGGATCTAGAGGCTGCCCCAGGTTTGGTAAGGGCTCCACTGCTAACCAGAGCTGAGCCAATAACTGATGCTGTTTTGCACCTCTGTGAGGACATATTTAAGACAGGCAAAAAAATAAAAGAAATGCTGTGCCACACAGAAGCTGGGAGAGTGAGAGGATTGAGAAACAGCCTTGCAGGCGCCAAGGTCAGTGAAGAAGGAGGGGGAGAGGTGCTCCAGGCGCCGGAGCAGAAGTCCCCTGTGGCCTGTAGTGAGGACCATGGTGAAGCAGGCTGTCCCCCTGCAGCCCATGGAGTACCACGGTGGAGCAGGGTTCCATGCTGCAGCCCGTGGAGGAGACCACAGTGGAGCAGGTGGACCTGCACTGATGGAGACTGCGGCCTGTGGGAGACCCCTGCCGGAGCAGATTCTGAGCCGGACCTGTAGGCCGTGGAGACGAGACCACACAGGAGCAGGTGACCTGGCAGGAGCTGCTGCCTGCGGGGGATCCAGGTTGGAACAGTTTGCTCCCGAGGGATTGACCCCGTGGTACGGACCCATATCTGGAGCAGTTCTTGAAGAGCTGCTGCCTGTGGGAATCCCATGCCAGATCAGTTCAGCAAGGACTGCATACCGTGGAAGGGACCCCACAGCACAGGGGACAAGAGTGACCGAGAAGGAGCAGTGGAGAAGTACTATAGACTGACCATAATCCCCATTCCCCCATTCCCCTGCGCCACTCTGGGGGAGGAGGTAGAAGAGGGTGGATGGGGCACAAGGTGTTTTTGGTTTCTTTCCTTTGTTTCTTACTTCTCTAGCTTGTTAGTAATAGGTAATAAATCTTACTATCTCCCTATGCTGAGTCTGTTTTGCATGTCACAATAATTACTGTGTTATCACCTTGTCCTTATCTCAACCCTTGAGCCCCTTTCATCGTATTTTCTCCCCGCTCCTCTTTGAGGAGGAGGAGTGAGAGAGCGGTTGTGGTGGAGCTCGGCCACCCACCCAAGTAAAACCACCACACCAGGAGACTCCTTTAATCAGTATCATCCCACTTATCCATCATGTGCCCCTTTTATGAATGAGAATGGGAACATGAAGCACTGAAGCAGAAAGTCCACATGGCACTGCACCAGAAGATGTAGTCCAACACTGAATGCATGAAAATATTTTTTTTTCTTCTTATTCTTCTGGTTAAAGTATTTGAGAGTATTTACATTAAACACAGAGAGAAGTGGGTGGGAGAGGGGGATAGGAAAAGAGCTTATGTTGTTCCAGTGCAGTAACAATTGTCAAAAAGATGTAATTCTCTTCAGGGTGGAAATTCCCTTCCTTTTTTATAAGCCAGCTCCTTTAAAAATCTGGTGTTAACTTTTGTGATGGGTATACACTGCCTTATTTCAAAGTCCTTTTTTGGCTAAAATGGAATTGTAATATTGCATAAGTTCCATTTTTGTGCTTTAGTAAAGATAAACATTTTATTTCTGTTTTTAAAAGCTGAGTTATTAACTTGAGCAAGAGATCCTTTTAACAGTAGTTATAAGAACAGCAGGTTAAGCTGTCAGGCTTCCACAGATCTAACCAGTCCTGAATGAAAGTGGTTAAATCCAGTGGACTGGTGAGGGCGATGCAGTGTAATTCCACACATATCATTAGATCACTGTTTTACGATGGACAAAGATAGAGTCCCCTCTATCTTTGCTGTTACCCTCTTTTTCCGTGCTTATTTTCCTTTTCCTTTTAATAATTTATCATTTGCTGGTTAAATTTCACCAAGTTCCCTGATGCCAGAACATGAACTGTACTCAGTGTGAACTAAGCCTCCTTGATGCACTTTTAAACTTAGCAAGAGACCAAGCGTTCTCAGGCAGATCGCAGGAGACTGAGATTTAAATCAGAACATTAGCATTTTTTTATGCCTCATGATGGCGTTTTGAGCAAGGCTTAATTTTAAAATATTTTATAACCTTCTTTTGCTCTTAGAGTATTTGAAAATAAAATGGTGTAATTACCTGGCTGGCAATAGTATTGGTTCAGTGCCGATAGAGTGATAATGACAAACTTCAGCAACCAGTAAGACTGCTTTATTTCTCCAAGCCTCCTCACAAGGCAGCTCTTTGCCCCCTGCTATTATCTCATAGAGCAATATTGTACCATTACCGCAAGTTACTGTGTAATAGCAATCATGGCTTCCAGTACATCTACCATGTAGTTACCACACACTTAACACAAAACAGTGCATTTTATTTCGTGGTAATCCAGTAATTGAATCATGCTGCCAGGCTCCAGGCCGTGCAGAAATCCAGGCCTACCTATCAGACGTATAAAGCATCTGGTGCTTTTTGTGGAAAAAAAAAGGTATTCTGATAAGAATGTAATATTCTTCCACAAGTGTTCCTTTCTTCTTCTGCAGCTTAAAACAGCTATCTCCATTTTAGTTTAACCGGTTAGACACCACAGACTTAGACAAGCCTCCCATTTACCAAATTTCCATTACACAACATACTGATGTTCTACAACTTTCAAAGGAATGTTATATGAAATTAGTAAACTCATAAGGAAATATGCCATTAATTCAACAGCCAAATGTTTATGCCTGGATTGAAAGGATACACTGAAGTCTGCTTTTTGCGTGTTCCATGCCCTTTGTTTTAATGGACAGAGGGACTTTTTATGTTCCAGTAGATTTCATGGTCCAGTGGTAGTCCTTCTACATTTGGGAGCTAAATAAGTGAGGCCTAACAGAATAAGTGAAGTAGGAAAACCATATGCATATGTACTTTAATCTGTTTTTATATGCATAGTTACCTTAATTCAGAACTAAACTGAAGGTGTGTTTTAAGCATAGTGCATGGAGTTCTTTAACAAAACAGATGTTGGTGATCTGAGGGCTTTCTGGAGGTGAGGATCCAGATGAAGGACACTTCTCATGAGGCTACAACGATGCAGCCCCTTTTTTTATTGACCAATGCTCCATTTTGCTCTCAGTGTGGTACATGCTTGATTTTTATTATTTCTCTCTAAAAATAATATGAAACATCTGCTCTAATAAAAATTTGAATATTTTCTGTTAGCTAGAAAATCCAAATATTTTAAAGTTTATAACACAGCAATAGAGGCAATAGAGACATTTGCTAAAATGATGGGTGTCAAGATTCAGACTTTCCTGTGTGAAATTCTGAGTTTATCTAGTAGGACACGAGTCCTTGTGTGAAGACTGCTCATCTCTTAGGAAGTTCGTTGGTGATTTCATGGGAAAAGATGGGGATAGATGTAAACTTTTTGCATGTAGCTTATTCAGCTACATGGGGGACCTTGTCAGTTATCTGAGGTCACAGTGATTTCATTGACATCTATAAACACTATGTTGGCTCCAGGATGTTAGGATTATCAGCTGCCACCTCATCTTCTAACCATAATGGCAATATTACTTCAGTTAACATCACTGTCTTTCATTTTTCATAAATACATTGCACCCAATTCCAGCTACAGACAGTGAAGCCAAGGGGATTTTGTGAGCGTATTGGAGAGCAGATTTAGATCCACTGTGTAAAGTAAACTGATAGCCTCAATTATTAAATGCAAACACTTGGCCTGGCTTGAGTGAAGGAGGCCATTAAAGTCTCTGAGATCCTTTTTATTATGGTTACCGAAGCCTGTTTCCAAGATTCAGCGTCTGAATCCTGTTAAAGCAGGACTTTCCATCATTTTCCACTAAAGAAAAAAAGTCTGGATTGGGCAGTATTACCACCACACTCAGACTTCTGCCAAAGCCTCCGCTTAGACAGCACAGCTGTCTTTAAGAAGTTTGAAAAGCAAGTCTTTCCCTGGCATATCTGAAATCTCTCCCTTTTCAAGCAAGGCTCATATTTCTTTTAGAAATATAGCAAGAGCACTGTTAAATATGACACTCTAACATGTAAAACTTTAAAATATGTTTTGTATGCCTTAAATAATTCCTAAGGGGACGTAAGACCCCAAAGTTGCACTTCCCCTTCCATCTGTCCACCTAACCCCAGTGCCTACTTCATTAAGCTCGTGGTTCCTGTGATGGACATTTGAACAGGACTGCAGGGCATGTTGAGGAGGAACCTGGCTGAGCAGACATCCTCTGGATACACCTCATTTGTAGTGGTGGTCCTACACAAAACACAGTCACTACTAACAACATTTTACATTTTAAAACACAGTGCCTGGAAGAGTAGGTGCTTATCACATTGCTCATGGTGTGGCAGCCCTACTAGAGGGCATTCACTGCTACTTCTCCCACCCCAAGATCACTGTTTTTACCCCTGTGCTGCCAGCCAGAGTATGAGATGGCTCTTTCCTTCCCATGGTTGTGGGCAATGAAATAAAAAAAGGGGAGAGGCTGTGAGGGGGACCCAAGCTCTGGTGACAGCTTTATTGATTTCTTTATTCCAGCATCAGTCTCCCTCCCTTATTAAGGCCTGCACTGAAAGACTAGTCATCTCCAACTGCAGTCACTACTAGATATATGAAAATTAGACCTGATATGCACACAATGTTCAGAGACACCAAACATGGTTAAAAGCATCTTTGAAACTTCAGTGAGAAGTTTAACCTGGGTAATCACTTAGTAGCCCACATAAATGTGGGATGAAACAAACCCATAATGCTGGCTAAGGGCAACAGGAGGAGCTGTTAAGCTCCTAAATTTTCTTTTTTGTTTCCCAAAAAGTCTCTAGACAAATGCAAATTTTCTAAGCACACTTTATTTAGTATAACCCACTCACAGGTATTAGAGGTGCTTTACAGATCTAAAATCTCACAGCAGAACTAGATTCTTTTATTAGTTTACTTTAAATTTCAACTACATGACACCTCCTGTAAGGCAAATTCCAGGTACTTTAACACTTGGCTGTATCTCCATTGCCATTCACCTCCTGATCTGAGACAAATTTCCACCATCCAGTGTGTTCATCAGTGTTATTTTCTACTCCCAGCATCTCCATAAGAGTGGTAGACAGACATGTCTTATAAGAATTTAGCTGCCTAAATGTCTCCAAGTGCTGATAGCAATTAATATGAACAGTAGTTTTTTCAAGATTTGGTGACTGAGAGAGACCAAAATGAAAGTAAAAAACTACTTGTGGTTGCTATTTCTGATTACACACTTACTGATCACAGTGTGAGCATAACCAGGGGTGTTTTAGTTGTGGCACATGTCCAGAAAAAAAAAAAAAAAGAAGGAAAAAAAAAAAGAAAAAAAGGATTAATCATTTTGTTAATGCTGATAGATTCCAAATTTCCAAGAGAATTTCCACCATGTGGAACTCTGATTGCAAACTGTTTTTTTTTTTTTTTTTTTTTTTTTTTTTTTTTTTTTTTCCAGAGGCACTTGGTTTGCTTTCCTAAATATAAAGTGTATTTTAGAGCTAATGGATTTGTTTCAGCTAACATTTTGTTGATAAGTCATAGATTCCAGCCTGATTACTCTGTACAATTTTGAAATGTCTTCTTGGTGTTGGTGTGATCTGAAAAAATAGTTTATATATCTTAAGTGATTTAGGTAATAAAACTAATAAAATTAATTAAATTATATATTTTTATCTGTATAGCATACTGTTTTGCCTCCTTGTTCGCCCTACAAAAAAGTTATTCTTAACATTTTTAGCCATAGCTAATAAGTTGGCTCAAAAAGCTACTATTTGAAGCATCTACTTTAGATGTTCCTGGACTGACATTTTACAGGCCTGGCCTCTGGATTTTGATTTGTTCTTTTTTCATTTGTGATGAAGAGAAGGTGCTGAAGGGGTCAGTGAGGAGAGTACTCATGTAGAGCAGAGCTGCTGTTAACAGTGTAATATATGTGCAAACCACTTTGTATGCACACAAAACTCCCTCTGTACCTTAGTTTTCCACTAGAAAAATGGAGACAGCAGTATTTCTTTACTTCAGTCCTCTATTTTTTAAAAACTGTGATTTGTTATGGGCAGTTGATAACTTTATCTCTATTTTAGTACAGTGTGATAAAGCCCTTCTGAACGTCTTCATGCTACAACAGTACACTGTATATGATAGGTCAAAAGCAAAAATGGCTTCAATAAATAAAGGCTTGAGTTTATCTGTAGTGGGAAAGTGTTAAGTTTCCTATCCACAGTTTTCTACATAAATTTAAAATTCTGGTCAAATTCCAGTGTTTTCTCCCTTTGTGGATATCTACCAGCTACACAACAAGAGTTTGAGTTGTAATAGGGAAGAAGTATTGCAGTTAATAATCAATAATTTATATAGCATATTGGCTATTAGTGCATTAGATGAAATGATGAAATGTGCACTAACAGATCTATGAACATAGATGGAATCCTTTAATTACAGATTTGGAAGGTTTAACTGATACTTTTTTTTTTTTGGTATTGCTTTCTCTTCATAATATTTCCCTTTTACTACGAAGAAGATCACTCTTACCCTTAATACAATTACCCTTAATACAACCTAAAATTGGGCTTCAATTTTACATTTAGGCTTCCAAAGAAAATGGTTTGCCTTTCAAGAGTATCAGATAGCCAGCAAAGTGTCTTAAGTTTTGTGGACACTTAGGATCTTTGAACAATTGCTCATTGCCTAAATGAGGAATTAGAAGCCTAGTTTAAAGCATTTACTTTTCTTCTTAAGCACAAACCAAGTTTTTCAGTGTGGAGAGCAGATGTCCTAAAGATTACTTTTTATTAATACTACATAACTAAATTTCACTGACAGAGTACAAAGAAACCTATGATTTTCCTGTGTGAGCCGTATGTAAACTTGGCTAGTTAGGAAATATTCACACCTTCAGAGTACAGCATGTGTTGTTAAAAGATCTCTATTAAAATCTTCAGTTTATTAAACTGACAAATGGTAGGAAACTTTCATACCTCAAAAGCTATGATATCATTTCAATTTAAAATAACCTGCTCCAAAATCTCACATTTCTTTGTGTGAAAGTAACAAGAATTGTACATGTGTCATTGCGGACAGCACCTCAGGTTTGGTCATCATTAACTGCAGTTTTTGCCTTTAAATCAGAGTCCTCATGGCCTCTAAAGAAAAAGGAGAACCTGAAACCCTCCATTTATGATTTTCAGGTATTAACATTTGTTCATGAGTTTCAGATGCTATATCCTTTCATGGATTTTAGATAATTAACAGAAACCTTCTGAAAACGGTGTTTTCCACTGTCACCACCACCTCATTTCTAAAAGTGGTGATGCTTTACACAGTACAAGCATTTATTGTTTAGATATTTAAAACACTGACTAATTAATGGATACTACCAGACAGCTTACTGTTGCTTATACAGGTGTAATTTCAGTGCTTAGGTCATTCCAATCCTGTTTTAATTCAGTAAAAACTCCGGTATCCATCCCTGTTGGTCTGGCTTACAGCTTCCGTTCTGCAATGCCCTGGACAGGATATTTAGCCTCAGTCATTTCACTTTCTCCTCTCTCACATGGGCAGTATCAAGTGCCCCAACCAGCATAGTGGTCTGGCAGATAAGAGAGAGGAGGTGCCCTTTGCCCTCTGCTTAGTTTCGATGGCAAGCCAGGAAAGTTGGAGAAGGGTTTTTTGTATATGGCAGTGCAAGACATGCAGTGCACAGAGTTTTGTTCTGCAGGAGCACCTTTCACAGCCTTGGGCCAGCCCCCAGGATCACCCGATGCTGTTGTATATGATATCAGAAAAGGTAACAGTGCCTGACATGGAAGTCTGCGCTGGAAAGTCAGAGTCACTCTGATATTCTGTTCCCTTCGGCTCCTGTGAGATAAGGAAAGATATCTTGGACTTGCTGCAGCAGGGCTTTTGCGCTGTGCTACAGAAAAATTTAGACTGTTTGTAAGTCCTGCCTGTTGAGGAAGTTGGTGAATATGCATGGAGATTGAACACCACATCTTTGAATACAATTTGGAGATGTCTGTTGGAGACTAATGTGAAAAAGAAACCTTTTGGGTAAGGCCAAGATGAAGCATTGTAGCCAAGGAAAATGATTCATTACTTTTGAAAATCTCTCCCCATGCTTTTTAGCCAAAATATGTGGGCAGCATGACCTGAACTTATGAAAAGTCTTTGTCACCCAAGTCCACCAGAACTTTTCTGTTGTTGACCTTTCCGCTGCAAATATATATTTACCCAACTCTCTTTCTACACAGAAAGAAATAATCCTTCCTACAGATCCAAAAGGTCTGAGTGATGTCAAGCTATAAATACCATGGTGACAGGCACAATGTAAGACTTAGATTAGAACAGGTTGCTGAACTGGTATTTCTGAATTATGTAAGCAAGTTAGAGATTGTGGAGAGGAATCTCTCTGTGGCTGTGAAACACCCTCCAATCTAATCTGTGAAGATTTTACTCATAATTACCATGGAAATTGCAAAGATTGTTCAGATGGAAGATAAGTCAAGGAAAAATGGCGTCTCAGTGGATTCAGGGTGTAACTTGCTGTGTACAGCAGCAACACAAACATATACAAAATGCTGGGTCAAAATTTGCCTGACAAACTGGTTTAGCTCTTTTTGTTTACCTTCTAAAGAAGAACAGAAAGTGCAATAAGAGGTTTAAATTTATATTCGTTTGTTTTTGAATTTTGTTTTAAATCAAAGAAAAAAGCTGTGTTTTGTGAAAATAATACATTTCACATTCTTCCATAAGTGAGTAAATATTTCATTCCAGCGTTAAATGTTAAGGAAATGGAGTGCAAGAGTAGATATTAAATAAAGGAAAGAAGGAGTTTGCTTAGTGTCATGGATGGCTTTGGCATGATTTGTTTACTCTGGGTTTCAAAAACGAGTCTGCAACTTATTCCTATCTGTTTAATTGTTGAAATGCATGTGTTTTCTCAGAAGTATATCTTTAGTAGGTATTCACAGACAGAGGTAGCCACAGCCGGTCTTTGAAAATATCTTGTTCCTTGTAACTATTTGATCCTGTAATTGTCTATAAAAGTTTGGATCCAGTGTTGATGCTGGGAATAGTTTATTGCTCACCAAGGAGCACTTGTGGCTATGTTTTGATAGCCAGGTTTGTGGTTCTGGAAAAGTTCAGGGATTCCAGGAGGCCATCAATGCAATAATATTATTGTATCTTTTTAGTGAAAAGAGGAAAATACTCAAGGCTGGTGAAACAAGTGAAACATCCATAGGTAATATTTACAATAAAAAAAGAACATATCTGGAATAAAATATATAGTATAAAGCAGTGAGTCTCATCTTTAATTTACTGACTTCACTAGCCAAGATAACAGCTAAAGTCATACAGCACACATGATTAAATACATTTATAAATGTCACATTTTTTAATTCTAGAACACCCTACAGTTAATATTATCAATATCATATATTTTACTCTTCAAGAAATCCACCCATTCTGGATAAGAAACAGAATTGAACACAGTCTTAAATGAGAGGCAGATATTTAAACAAAATTCTGTTCATTTTGTCACTATAGATTTCAAGATGAATTCTCAGCTCAGGACATCTGGAAAGAAAGAGTTACATTTTCACTGGATTTAACAAATATTGGAATATATTTTAAAAGTCTGGCTTATTTAGCATTCTGGCATCTTTTGTACAAGAATCACTATTTTTTTTCCCCACTGTATTATAAAATTGTGAACTTTCTTATGAAATTATTTATTTGTCTGGAACATCAGAGCATTAACAATTAATATACTTTATTGTAGAATAAAATGTTGCTGAAAATACATGAAACAATCTCTGTGGAAGGAAGAGGAACTCCGTCCCTCTAAGTTTTTCTTACATATATTCCAACAGTCACAGAGCTCCAGCTCTAGACTCATATAATTCTGCTTTGTGTTCCCTACTTGGATGTAGCCAGAGTGACTTACACTTTTCTTGTCATACTCTTTTAGATTTAATGTTCCTTGAATTGCTGAAGAGCGCAATAAGAAATGTTTCTTTCACACCCCAGTGTATGCTTCTATCCTAATTTGTAGGATAGATCTACATAGCCATTAGTACGGTCTAATTGCTGTGATTTCCAAATGATGCATTTAATAGCAATCATAAGTACCTATCCTCTCAAAGAGAAGATATGTGTGTAGCACAGTGACTATTTTGCTGTAATTATAGATGACAGGTGTCATGTATCATGAAAAAAGGTACATATTTATCATACCCATGACAAAAAAGGAAAATAACTTAGATGTATTGTATCATATTTGCAAAGGTGCTAATGCCTCTTCTGATAGACTCTTCATTGCTAATGCCTCCTCATTACTACCAAACTTTCTGTAATGTCTGTGAGCATAGTACCATGGGCAGCTCTGCAGTCATTTCTCACTCTGACCACATTTACAGTCAGATGATGGCAAGCTGGTTCTAATCAGGTCACCGTGAGAATAACTAAGTGCAGCACTGGGCTGCTGAGCCCTGAGAGAGAGGTAAGGTGTACTGGTCAGTAGCACCCTGGCAACCATAACTTACCTAAACTGATTATGAAGACTGAAAGGAATGTGTCCTATTCTACAGCAGGCTCAAAACCTGCTGCATAACCTCTCTGATCCTCTCTCTGCAGGTATGTAGGTATACTCTATTTCTCAAAGACTCCATCTCCAAAGTTTTGTCCTGGTTTGTGTCCCTATCAGGAATTTGCATTAATCAAAGGCAGGAGCTAGCTGAACTTTAGGAAAAATGGGAAAAAATAGGGTTTCCTCCTAAAAAACAAACAAACAAAACAAAAACAAACAAATAAAACCAAAACAAGCAGAGTTTACACAAAAATACCTGGTTGTATGTTAGAACTTTCCACCCTCCTGAGTATACTCATTCTTCTTGTAACTAGAGCAGCTGCTATGAAACAATCTTTGTCTCATCCGTCAATATGTCTGACAGCATGTGGGAGATGTGCTATGAAGTCACGGGCACCAGAAGAAGAAATAGCCTGAGCAGCTCTTGCAAAAAAGTCAAAGCCCTTTTGTCCACAACTCTTTGTCTCTCTCTGCCCCACTTCCCCCTCCCCCACCAATGGCAACTGGAAAACAACTTTCAAAATTCCCAGCTAAGACATATACCCCTATTAGATGAACAGGTAGTTGAAAGGAAACAGAGAACAAACGTGGGTGTTTTTGAAGTATTAAGCCCATGGGTGGACAGTGGAAGGACTGATGGATTTGTGAGGAAGGAATAGTATGAGTATTGTGGATTCCTGAGCCTGGAGAAAAAGTAAATTACCACGGAATTGTCACATTCATTGCCAAGACGCTTCTGATTTGGTAATAATTTCCACTCTCAGCATGCACAGATGAAAGCGAAGGCAGTCACGCAGACGGTCCAAGCCCCAGCTGTAGGTCATACAACAGGGACTGATATATTTGCTTTCACTGAATCTAGTATTGCTGCTTCCTCTTCAACAAATACATGTTGTGATTTTGAGTTTAAAACATATTTTTCAATCTAGTATACATTTAAACCTGTTTCCTTTCACCAGACTGCTTTTAATGTGCTGCATTACAATACACTTACACAGAAAGGTATTTTGGCATCGGGTCTGCTGGTTCCTGTTGAAAGAAAAACACATCATAGGAATTGAATCATCAGGTTGTTACATATAGAAATTTTAATAGAATAATATAGACTTCTCTTTTCTTGATATATCTTCTGTTTCCCTTCTTTCTGTCACATACACTTCAAGCCATCTATTAAGAGTTGACTTAAACAGAATTCACTTCTTCAGGACTTATATGTTCCACCTTAATAGTCTAATTACCAAAATCAATAAATTATTTTGTAAGCAACATTTTATAAGCAAATATATAATAATACCCAGTGAGATTATAAAAGCTCCTTTTTCTTGGTGATGCAATGTGGTTCTTTTATTAGAAAAAAGTTAACATACAACATAAATAAACACACGTTATTAATTAGTAAATATTTTTTGAGCCTTTTTCCACATATTATTGATCTTTGATCTTCCATAACTAACCAACTTTAACCTTTTCTCTGTTAATTACTGTAAAATATGATTTATTTATTTATTTATTTATTTATTTATTTATTTTTGTATATAGCTGTTTTGCATTGTGTGCTACTTTCCTCCAAAGTCAGCAGATAGCACATCTGTCAAGCTGCTTGGCTTGCATTTTACAGGCTGCACTCTGAATCTGGATGAGAAAGGTCTGAGGATAGTACTTGGGGGGAGTGGGAAGAGGGAGAAGAGTGTATGCATGTTTACATGTATGTGAGCACAAACCTGAGGGGCTGCAGAGAGAAGAAAAAAAAGTTTCTTTCTACAGACTATGTAGTGCTGTTGCAGAGGCCCATGACAAGCTGCTTGGCTGACAGCAAGGCCAGGAAAAAGGGTGCATGGAGAGAAAAAAGGTTCTGTGATCTCAAAGGTGCATTGTGCTCTGGGGAGAGGATCAGTTAAGTTACAGACCCTACTGAGTTCATTCTGAGTTTCTTTAAATGTAAAAGAAACAACAACAACAACATCAAAACATCATTCTATTTTCTGTACCATTAAACCCACTTTTTCAGGTTCTCACCCCATTTTGTTATTTTGCTGCTTTTTCTTCAAGGACAAATCTTAGATTCTTCTCAAAGCTGCAACTAATTGAAGTCCTGTTTCAGCGATCAACTCCCTAGCCAAAAGTACAGATTTCTGTTTCCTCATCTGCTTTTCTTTGTGTAAAACTTTGACTCCTTACAGCCATTACTGGTCATTTTGCTGCTGTATTGACTGACCAGTGCACAGCAGGTAAAACCATTTCGTCTTCTCCCAACCCATCTCTCTCACAAGGTGCATTTCCTATGTCAGATAGTATATTTCCTATATTGGATGCTCCCTCAGGTAATGTACTGCATTCTGGTTCTGGTCACAATAAGTTGACAACCAATCTAGATTTGTTTTAGTCTCTACAGCATTTGCTATGGTTTTAACAATTCAATTTCCTTTTATTGTTTGCTGTCGATAAAGTTATTTCTGAGTGATAACATCCTGGGGGAAAGGAAGGAAAAGGTAGACCCAGAACAATATGTGGGGAGATGTCCCAGGTGGATGGGGGAAGGGGCTTCTTGATGTGTCCCCACCAGCTTCCCACTGCACCTCCCAGCAATGCTGGGGGGTGGGGGGAATGTCGCCTACTCCTTTTCTTGCTATTTCTGCCACTTACTTCTCACCCCATCTCCCAGCAGCCTCTCCCTGGTAGGTGCAGCACCCGGCTGGTGGGACAAAGCGTGACATAGCAAGCAAGCAGCAGCACATGGCCAAGCCGTGCTCTCCCTTAGCTGCAGATCCTGCCCTTACAGATTTCCCTTCTCTCTTTCCATTTTTATTATGTATTGCCACATTGCTTTGGCCCCTTTGTTTTGTCCATCTATCTTCTTGATTTCTTGCTATTGGCTAATGTGTTGGTGAAACACAGATGACTCACTACGTACTACATATCCCCTGATTAATTCCTCTCCCATTTCCCCCACCCCACTTCCTCCCCTCACTCTCCTATGTTTTGAATCAGCTACACTGGTGAGAATCTGGAGTAAGTCTGTTACACTGTATGATCAGTGGTAATTTATAACAGAATCTGATCTCTTTCCTTGTCATGGTTCTGGCTGTACCAAAATAATATCTTATTAAATGCTTTAGAAAGTTGAGTAAGCTGTTTGGCTATCTTATATCTGTGTTTCACTGTTCTAAGCTCATATGCTTTTATTTTATCCCACGTCACTTGTATGTCTATTTGTTCATCCAGCTCTTTTTCTTAAAGACTGCCATACTTTTCCTAACACTGAAATACTTTCAGCATCCTCTGTCTCACCTTATTTTGTATCCACTCTCAGTTTTTACACTTCTCTTTTCTTGATCTACCCATATTCTGCAGGAGACACAGAAAAGCTCATTCCAGCTGTGAGAGTCCATGAGCTTGTAAATCTGGTCTTGTTCTCTTGCTCCCATGCCCATAGTTCTCTGGACAGCATAGCAGTTCAGCACCTACAGGACAGGCTGGCAGCTGCTCTGGGATTTTTAGAAATGTTTGCTCTGTTATCTGTATGCCTCTCTTCCTCAACGGTGAGTCTAATAGAAGTGCTTCCCCAGAATGCAGACTGAACACAGAGTTAGAAGGTTGCCAGACATATGCTGGAAAATATTGGGAAAATACTGCTGGGCTGTGATTTTTTAATTATTATTTTTATTATTATTATTTTTTTTCCCTAGGAAACTACTCTGTCTTTGCGGTAGTCCCCTTGGGAATCATTCAGAAACAGAGAACTGATACTTTAAAGCACAAGGACTGTTTGGTGTAGAAGTGAGATGTTATAAATGGAAGTTGACATTTATATATATATAATAATGAATTGGATTTGTTAATTACTGACAGATGTTTTAAAAAATTTTTAAACTAAGATGGTGGACAGGCTATGGTAGTATGAATCATATCACTGAAATATGCTTATATTAGGGATTAACTTCTCTCCTACAAAAAATAAAGTATGTACTGGCAAACACTTCCAATGCTTAATCCTCACCCATTGAATGGTACTGTTATTGGTCTCAAAGACTGGCTCCTGCTGTGAAATACCCCAGAGTAGCCAGAGGTAGAAGAAATTTTCAAAATTCCATCCTATAAGCTTTCTTCTTGAACTATGGTCAGGTTTGGGTTTATATATGGGTCTGGGGACCTCCCTCAGAATGAAAGCTGCAATGCCCTAATTGTTCATCCTTTCCTTCATCTCCCATGTCTCTGGTAGCTTTGCAAATCCAAGTAAAGCAAATCCATTTATAGATAGAGACACTAAACACATGATATCTCTGTGTGTCTCCTGTAACACATATGATCCCTCTTGTCTGTTGGAGCAGCTATCAGCAGAGGTCAGCTGGCAGCAGGTCTTTGTGATCTTCCTGTAAAAGAGTCCAGACATAGAGGTGAGGATCCTCATATGGGCTTTCATCTGACAGCTCTTATAGACATTAGGTATATCAGAAATCAGTTTATGTTACCCAGCCTGCTTGCTCCTTGCTTCTCTTTTATGCATTGGGCCTTCAGGATGATCATGGTGGAAGCTGACCGCCACTGGGATGCTCTTCTGTGCTCTGACCAAGGCCTCAACTCTCTTGCAAGATCGATGGAGACTAGTATGATCACTTGTGCACTGGAGATTTTACAGCACCAAGCAGTGCTTGGTACCTCTCTGTGGCTGTATGCTTTGAAAAGAATTTTTTCCAGTTCAGGTTAGGATTCTGAAAATAAACATGGCTTTTCATGCTATGGAACATTAAAACCAGATGATGCCATCAATTACACTTGTAGCAAAAGAGGTTTACCGATGGACTGTGTAATCCTGAGAGCAAAATGATAAGCTGCTTATGTCATTTTGCTGGTGCAGGTTAAGATGGGCAATGTGTACTGCCAGTGGTGGATAAAAATTTCAGCTACGCTTGCAGATCATACTTGAAGTGGTAGTATTGACAACTATAAAAAAATCTTTCCCTTTTTCTAGAGAAATGATCATATTCTCCAAGATTATGTAAAAATAATACATTTTGGACACGTTTACTGATCTTTTCTTAGAGAAAGACTTAACTGGCTACCTTGGTGCCTTCAGCCATTCTCTGACTCTTCACCTTAGGAATTGTTTTTGAAGTCAGATGGAGTTACAAGTTTTCTGCTATTCATACTGCTTATTTAAACTAAGCCATAATTTTCATGACTTATCCTTGCAAAATTTAATAGTGTTTAAAATCTGAAGGCTTGCAGAACCTCTGCAAGCTTGTCTGTTAGGTTAGCATAGTATTGCAGACAGAGCCTAGGCTGGACAGGCTATTCCAGCTCTTCAAATAAGGGGAGAATACTTGGTGGAGAAAGTCATTACCTAAGGAATGTGGTGACAAAATAGTGTACTCTTCCAGGGTAGCACTGGACATTTCACAGGATCATAAAAATCTTGGCTTCATCAAGGGCCTTTAAGCAGTTGAGCAGTCCAACAGAATTCAAGTGCCTAGCAGGACAAGTGCTTTCTTAGTGTTACATTAGGTTTTGTAAATCTACCATGTAAAGCTACATGACATTCATTCAAAAAATAATAACAATAAAAAAATTCAATTAATTTATTTTTATTTAGGTACAGAACAGCATTCCTCTGTAATTTATAGAATGATCAGGTACTTTGCAATTGTGCAAATACTGTTTGGCTTCAGAGTAACTACCTGTTTGGATGCATAACTTTATCATGTGCTCCTCTCAGGAAAGATCTGGAGATTACTGGATTATGAAAATTAACTTTTAAAGATTCTGTATTTACTTGAATGGAAAATAATTTGGCTTTTCAGTTACAATGAAAAACATTCACGTGTTTGCTCCAATTACATTGTTTTCCTTCATTTAAAAGATGAGACTGTTCATTCATGTTGCTTATAGCAAATTTCCACACAGTAGTAAAATCACTAAGAAAAACTTAGAAAAATTCTTGTCCTAATGTATTATCAGGCCCTGGAAATGCTTGAGTTCTAGCAAAAGGTTTTTTTTTTTTTTTTTTTTTTTTTTTGTCTAAATACTCTAGAGTTTAGCTAAACTCATTTTACTAAATATTTAATGAGATACTTCATTTAATGCAATATCCATTTAATAAGATTAACATGTATATAAATATATATTAATATATATTTGGGATATTACAAGAACAGAATAGAATTCTTCAGGGCAAATAAGAAGACAAGAATGTATGCCTGTACATATTATGTTTCTTTCTTATTCAATTGTTAAGAGCTTGCTTTAAAAATATTAGGTTTGAACTTCTGTCAGAGTTTCTGCAAAATGGGGGAAGGGTAAGCAAGGTATGAACTTAACAGTATTTACATTTGAACACTAAGCAATTTCTGAAGAGTGTGGTAGGAACTAGTTATTGCAAGAACTATTATTTAGTTTAATTGATCCCAGCTGGGCTTTGAAGAGTTTCTGGCCAAATGTATGCAAATGCTTGCCAAGAGTCTGTCATATTTGATAGCTCACACTGCTATGAACTTGGCTAAGAGAGGTCAGTCACATAACAAAATCTAAGCTCTCCTCTGCTGTATCCAGGCTAGCTTAAAAATGCAGATATGTTGCCAGCTGACTAGCAAGACGTTCTCCTTTCAACCTTGTTTTAAGAGGCCCCTAGTTTCTTGGAAGTGGGGGAGTGCAGCACTGCAAAGCAACGGGAAGATGTTCTACATGTGGAGCAATGGGCAGATGCAGCTGCTCTAGGATCCTGTGGGCATCTGTTTTCATTAAAACTTCACTTGTGTATTTGACTTATCAGCTGGATTCAGCACATGTCACTGGGAAAGGTACACACTGTATGTAACATAACTACTTAATCATCCTTTCTTAAAAACCTCTGTCCTGAAAAATACCATCCTTTTCTTTTCAGAATGCCTCCATCTCAGGCTTTGCTAAAGATTAGAAAATTTTGTGTAATAATTTAAGACAAGTCATCACAGCAAATATTTGTTACAAAAGCAAGCACATTAAAGCTTTCCTTTCCTAATGGCTACCTGACTAATTTAAGAATAGAGTAATAACTCTAAAGAAATGTGAAACATTTGATTAAGGACAATGAACTTTCTAATCAACTTTTCCTTCTCAACTCACTTAGTAAATATAATTTTATGTTTTTTGAAACAGCTAAGCAGGTACCTCTTCCCTTACCGAGATTTATACACTGGTTTTCCTATCATTTTTTTGCTATTGGACTGAAACACCATGGAATTCTCTCAGCCTCTCCAGAGAAGTAGTTCCACTTTGTCTAAATAATTAAATATTCCTTGGACCAGAAAACTGGAACATCTACAAAGGGATTATTTTTTTCCTTTCTTCTTTATTCTTTGTTTCCCTCTTACCCAGTGAATGTTTAATTACAAAGAGGAAAAGTCCAACAGGAGAGATGAAGTCAGGGAAGATCCTCTAGGTCAGGGGAACTGGCTTTTGAACAACTTTCTCCCACTGGAGTGAAATAAAGTTATCCTTCTGTAGCTGAAGATCTGGCTCATTTAACCCAAAGCATCATCATTCTATTTTTCAGTATAAAGATTTTTAAAGAGAACTGTTGACAGCAGGATTAACATGAACCAGCAGTGTGTCTTGGAAGCCAGGAGGGCAAACTGCTTTTTGGGGTGCATTAAACACAGCACAGTCAGCAGTTCAAAAGAGGTGATTCTCCTACTAGCTAGCCAAATAGTGTTGGCTTCACCCTGAATATTGTGTATAATTCTGGTCTCCACAATATAAAAAAGATGTTAAAGTCCTTGAAAGCACCCAGAGGAGAGCAACAAAGCTGGTAGAAGGGCTGGAAGGTATGTCCTGTGAGGAGAGGCTGAGGACACTTGGGTTGTCCAGCTTGAATAAGAGGAGGCTGAGAGGTGACCTCATTGCTCTGCAACTCCCTAAGGAGGGGAAGTAGAGAGGGAGGTGCCGGCTTCTGCTCCCTGGTCACCGATGGCAGGACATGTGGGAATGCCACAAAGCTGATCCAGGGGAGGTTCAGCTTGGACATTAGGAAATATTTCTATACGGTGAGGGTGGTCAAACACTGGAATAGGCTTCCTAGAGGGGTGGTTGATGCCCCCATGCCTGTCAATGTTCAAGAGGCATTTGGGCAATGGCCTCAGTAAAGTGCTTAAACTTTTGGTTAGCCCTGAGCTGGTCAGGCAGTTGAACTAGATGGTCTTTGTATTTTAAACTGAACCGTTGTATTGTACTGTACCGTACCGTATTATATTGTATTCACTTTTATGGGAAAATGAAACAGGTACTGTGAACATAATCACTAAACTCACAAAATACACATTAAACAGATTTATTATTGTTAAATTTGGCAAGTAACATCTAGAAATGAACTCACTAACAAAGCAAGTTTTACTTATCATAGAGAATAAGTAATGGGATATGGATATTCAGGAAACTAAAGGGATGTGAACCATTTAGGCTACTGACTGGTTACAACCAAAGCTTGCTGTTATCTGAAGTGCTTACTGAATAAAAACGGGGTTTAAATCTCTGTCTATTTCCCACAAATATATAGCATCTTTTTATTATTAGTCAGCCTAGGCAGCTGCAAGAAATGCATTGTCTTCTCAGTTGATTTTTGGAATCCATTGAGGATTCATTGCAGCTTGCCATGACACTTCCAGCTGCTATTAATAATGTTTTAAGGGTGGGACAGAGCACTATGAATTTAGGAAGAGTGAATGGCAGGATAGGTACTAGATGTTTTGCATACAGAATGGGGAAACAGCACAAACAGAAGCAAGAAAAAGCCAACAAATGAGCACTCCAGTACTAAAGCACTGAAGAATCAGATTTGTCAAAAAGAGTGTCATATATATAAAATCTGTGGTCATTTGAATAATTTAACTGCTCAAGCTTCTGAAAAGATCTGCTTCATGCTGACCACATTCAAAGGCTAAAACTTTGGACATTTGTGACAATTATTCTTACTTTACACCAGCTACGTAGCATAACCACTCCCTTATTAACAATAATGAGCCTACAGTTCAGGTGCTAACTCTACAGCAAATAAAAACTCTAAATGTTCATAATAACTTTACAATGCTTCTACTTAACAGCATCTAGTTAAGCAAAAGGAACATACTCCTAAAGAGGAATTATGGTTTAGACACAGACAAAATCAGTAACATGTTTTGTTGTGTAAGCAGAGAGAAGTACTGGGAGAGAAGAACTATTAGGTAAGCATTCAAAACTGCTTGGTCCAACAGAGTGATTTTGGCAATTAGGTACCAGAAATGGATATTTAGATACCACATTAGGTGTTTATATTTTAATCATATTCCACTGATATGAAGTACAGAACCTCTGTTGAGTTGTCCAAATGTAAAAAGGTGACCCATCATACTAGAGGAAAACAAGGGCTGAGTTAAGCCTTGGACCTACTTCAGTGACATCAGGACTATGCCCAGAATAGCCACTGTGGTGCCTTACACACACCGTTATCTAGAAACAGATTTATTCTTGTAGTCTTGAACACTCCACATATTAGAAACAATGACAAATTTCAATTGATTGCACCTCATTTAGAATGAATTGTGGCTTTCACATTGGCTGAGAAACACATCCAATATGCTGACAATGTAATGAATAGTACAAGGAAGCTGCTTTGTTATACATACCAATTATCAACTTACACAAGACAGTGGATGATCCATAAATAACAAAATAATTCATCTTCAGGTGGATAGTAAATTTAATCTGTTGAGGAAGATCCACTCCAGTGGTTATATGGCTTCAGGAATTTAGTGTCTAGTCAGTCAGTTATAGAAGAGAGACTATCCTTGACCTTTACTCTTTAATTCTGAGTACTTTTTAAATGTCAGTCCTTCTTTTCTGTGGTCTCTGTATATAGAGACCACAGAAATTTCATTAATTTCATTAATTTTTACAATGTAAAATTAGTGTATACTACTTAACGGAAAAAGATATATATTTTTTCCCAAGTATTCTCTATGTTAAAAATTAAACATTTTTATATGATTTTAGAAAACAAAACACGTACCCAACAAAAGAAAACGTCCCTCATACAGCTGTACTTTAATAACTTCAGGGATTTCACATATAGCTTTTTACTTCAGGGCCATGCCATGTGAGCAAAGTGCAAGTTGAAAGAGGGAAGAAAACTGGAGAAGTCACTCATGAGCTGCAGTTGCCTGAGGCAGGTACAGGAACAGAGGGTAGACAGAGCTAGGTCTGTATGCATATGTAGCGTGCCTTACCTCACTTTCCAGTATGCTTTCTTTTTGGCTTTTTTTTTTTTTTGTCCTGTCATTGATTTTTTTTTCCTTTTCCAGTGGCACTTGAAAAATTATAATTTGAATAATGTTATTAATTTAAATAATAGTTATTTGAATAATGTATTCTTCCTTTTAATATCATTTCAGAGACTGAACATTAAAAGTCATGAAAAACAAAAAGAGTTATGTGAAAAAAATAGCTTCCAATAATTTAATATTAGTCTGTCAGGTGACCGAAATCTTAATCTGATTGTTTTAATCTGGGATTTTATCTTTCTGTGGTCTCTTTCCAATAAAATTGCATCCTCTTCCTTTCTGTGGCCTTCAGATCAGTCTTTGTAACTTCTAAGTGGCGGATGAAGGAAATCCTTATTGCTTCAAACAACTCTTCCTATTCGTAAGGACCTACAATATGGTTTCCTAAAATACAAGCTAACAAGGCCACTCATCTATGAAATGCTGCTGGTGGTGTTTAGAGAACCAGGATGCCGAAGTCTGGTTCTAACAGCCATTGTCTGTGCCTTGTTGCCTCATGTGCCAAGGCATGTCAGGAGTGCCCTTCCCCAAAGCATATCTGTGAAACAAAGTACAATGGAAGAATGGTGACTTATTCTGCGTGAATTCTACCCAAAGGGCAGAAGGATAAATGCACTTTTAAAAATAGGATTTTAAATTAAGTTGTTAAGACTGAAAAGGTCAAACATGAAGAGGTGTTATTCTTGCTCTACGTAAAAACTGAATCACTTTACTACATATAGCATTTAAGGGAAGTAGCCCAGTTAAATTACATTTTTTGTTCATCTTTTATTGATGATATATAGAATTATGAACTTCAGCTATATTGTCATTAAATAAGGATTGTTTTGCTGCTCAGGTATGAATGTTTAAGCGGTGCTAAATTTCCAGATGGGGGCTATTTTATTTTATTTTATTTTATTTTATTTTATTTTATTTTATTTTTTATTCCAATGGTAAAGTGTTCTGAATTAATTCACAGTTCAATTTCTGACATGATTTGTAAAGTCCTGCTGATTCTTGAGTGCCTCAAGAAAAAAATCCATAGTATTGTGATTCTGAAACTCACAAGTTATCCCCAGACTTGTTTATCTAGTAATAAATTTTTGTAAGAACTTCTGCTTCATTTGACAGTATAGTTTTCTACTTTATAGACAAATATCAGTCAATATTTAATATTGGTCATAGGTGAACACTACTGGTAAACAGTCTGGTTTTGCACAGTCTGGTATCATGGAATCCCACCCATCCCACACCCCTGCCCCACCCAGCGTGGTCTGTCATGCCACCCACTAGATTAGGTTGCCTAGGGCCTTGTCCAGCCTGGCTTTGAACACCTCCAGGGCTGGGGCATGCACAGCTTCTCTGAGCAATCTGTTCCAGTGCCTCACCACCCTCTGAGTGAAAAATTTCTTCCTTATATCTAATCTAAATCTACCCTCTTTTGGTTTTAAACCCTTGTCCTATCAAGTTTAGTTTAGTTCATTGGACACAAAGGCAAGGCAAGGAAAATGCAATAAACTTATGGGCTGTCCTGTGTTCTTAGAGTTCTCAGTGGCTACCCCATGCCTTCAGGACCTGCAGGGGTGTGACTGCCCCATGCCTTCCCCACTTGGTTGTGCCCAGCAAGAAGGTCCGTGATCTCTGCCCTGGCTGTAATGGCAAGCTCCACCTGGTGCGCATTATTCTCTTTATACATACACAGGTACCTACCTACAGCAGAAGCACAGAATTCACATTCTTTGCTCAGAGCCCACTTATTCTCTTCGTTGCTTGTCTTGCAAGTATGTGTTACAGTGTTCCTGCTTGTATGAGAGAGAAATGGGAATGGTAAATTAGAAGATTAATCTTTTCTAGGCATTCTAGAGCAAGGAACTGAGTATCAGTTGGTCTCACAGCTACCTGGAGTACAAGTACCCGGTTTACCCCTAATTCAGGACTTGTTATTTCACGAACAAAGTCCATAATTGTGAGTATACTTATATATATATATATTTATGTTTTCTTATCTACTCTTGTATTGTTTAGACTTTCTTTTATTGATAAATGCTGTAAAAAGCTAATTTCAAGCATGTGTTATATTGTTTTCTTTGTATGTACCCCATTCAACCCAGGTTTTCTTACAAGTGTTCTATTACTTTTAAAACTAATTACACATTTCTGTTGCTAGATAGGAAGGAAAAAACTGATGTTTTCTTTTGTAACAGAACCAGGTTGTAGTACATTGAAACTTGAAAAGCACTGCCAAGTAGTCCAGCTGTACTTTCCTGCTTTAGTTTTACTGATCCTCCTTTCTGCTCCTTCTCATGTCTCAGACAAGCAGTGATGTTTCTGAGTGCTTGTGTTATCATCAGGGATAATCTTTGTATGTCAGCTTTGCCACCTTCCATTTAGTTCAAGACATGTTTGTCTCAAATATAAACAAACACAAATTTTGTAGTACATTTTGTCCACACCAACTGACATCAGATTTTTAATAGGTATGAAACCACTGAAGACTAGTACTGTTAGTACCAGACCTTTTCTTTATCTTTTTTTTTTTTTCTTTTCTTTCTTTCTTTTTTTTCCCCTCTATTTCCTAATGTTTTAGTTGATGTTCAATATCTGTGCTGCCACTTCAAAGTTCTCATAATGCAAGAGCATGTTTCAGATTCTTGCACAATTTGCTTAATATGCCTTATCCACAAAGAAAAGAAGCTTTATATTTTATGCTGCTCAAGAGTATCCTGTGAGACCTTTTAGTTGCTGGTGACTCCCCCGCTCTGGAGCTATGATGCTGCTGAGGCTATTGGGGAGCTTGGCATGGAATTAGGGAAGGAAAACTGACAGTGCTGGCTAACCTGCCCTGGTTAGGAGCAGGCTGCCTGTCTAGCAGGATGATATATTACCTGGGACATCCCTGCTGCTTCCTGCTCCTTGTGACCAAAAGTCCCCACATGACATGTGTTTTGTGGTCTATGGCCATAAGCAGCTCTCGGAAGGGCTCAGGCCATCAAAGCCATGACCAGGAAAGCTAAAAGAGAATCTCCAGTAAAGAAGTATGGTCAAGCACTCATGTGATTTAAGCACCAAAATCCAGGCTTTCAAAAAATCTTTGGGTTCTTTTACATTAGTAGAACCCTCAAGTTGCAAGTTCCAGTTTTAAGTGTAAAGTAAAT
The DNA here is from genome assembly GCF_011077185.1 of Oxyura jamaicensis. Lineage (NCBI taxonomy): Eukaryota > Metazoa > Chordata > Aves > Anseriformes > Anatidae > Oxyura > Oxyura jamaicensis. The sequence continues at coordinate 106,891,824 of NC_048893.1, read as the reverse complement.
ATCCACTCAGAAGAGTGAATGTTTCTTTATTAAGACTAAGCTGTTTGCAATTATAAGAAAGTAAATACTCATTTTAGGAAAATACACACTGCTAATTTCCACCTGCATCTGATTCATCTGTTTGCCAAATATCTGGATTTCAGCACCTACATGTTTCCAGGATGTTTTTCAGAAGGCAAATGAAAATTAATTTAAAATACATTATAAAAACAACAGGTGTTTGGGATTTTTTCATTTATGTCCATGTCACTACTGCAGGATAAATAAAAAGAGATTGGTGAAAAAAGTATATGGAAACCAATCAAGGAAAAAAGGAGCAAAGTTTTTATGATTTTTATTATCACATCAATGTTATGTTTAGTGAGAGTTTTAGTCATGTCTATAAATATTTAATAATATGATAAATTTTAATAATAACTGTAAGGTATGACTCTTACAGCTTTTTCTTTAGTTAAGCTTGGATTGGGAATTTACTAGTAAAGACTTGAATTCTATTTGCACTTTATGCCATGTTTTTTGTACAGCTAGATTATCTGTTGTTGCTATTAACATGCCATGTGTGTTTAATATTGTATGTTAGCTTACCTTCCCATTTGGAAAGTCAAATGCCAAATTTTCTTCCACAAGGTATCAAATGTGGGTCTTGTAATGGTGTTTCTCACAGGTGATAAAATGAAGCATAGAAGGTTTTGCTAGAAGATATCCAGGTGTTTTATATATAACCGGAAGTATAATATTGTGCTTGCAGTCTTCCAAATTATTTTACCTTGTAGATAGGAAAAGAATAAAGAGGGAGCTATGAAGGGAAGGAGGTAAAATAAAGGGTGATAATGAGAAGGAAGAGAGAGAAACTGGAAAAAAAAACACTGTCTTTAAGGTGTGCTTTTGAACTTAGTTATTTTAGAGGTAAAGTGCTCAATCCTCCTTACTACATGTGGGATAGGGGTGAGTCTCTGGTGTTCAGATATTTTGTCTTTGGCTATTCCCTGTATGTTCTTCCTCTGCATGTAATGAAGGGGGATCTTTCTCTGCATGTAATAAAGGTGGTCAGAGAGTGGCTGCAAAGGTATGTGTAGAAAATATGGTGTGAATTTTAGTCAAAAATTTGAAAAGATGTTCGTGATCTCTAATGGCAAGTGATATTCCACATGTGCACAGGAGAAAAGAGACACTATCCCCAGAAGTGTGTGACTATCATATAACAGCAGGCATCAGAGCTGTAAAGACATGTCAAATATTGTTTCTTTCTTACGTGCTTTCATGTATCTTGAATTTGGAGTTTATTATATGGCATGCAGGTTTTATGTTATCTGTCCTTTTTATCATTTTACTCTCTGGAATTGGACAAAGAAATCTTGTTTTATAAGCCAAGCATATATGAAGCTTGATTTTATTGGGAGTATTTATTCCCCTTGAGGAATAAAACTACAACCACAATAAGACTGCATCAACCCTGGAAGAAATGCTCTATCTCACCTTCTTCTCTGCAGCATCTGTGTACAATCAGGGTATGTTAGCCTTCTGTGAAACAGTTATGAGTTGAGTGTTGTTATCATTTAGCATATTACCAAATTTGTATAGATTGTTTCTAATTCATGTTGATTAAGAGATAGTCTTCACAGCTTTCAGAATCACCTCTGTGTCTTGTTGCTAACAGTGGTGCTTTCCTAACACTTTTTGCACTTTTCTGGTACTGCATCACTGAATTCACAGAATAAGTCCTGTGTTGGTAAGCAACTGAGTTTGGGCAATTTTATTCATGTAATTAATGGAGAAGGTTACTATAAACCTGAGTTTCCTTACTAGACAAGTAACTCATTCTAAAATTGAGCCAAACCTCAGGTCAATATGTAAATGTTGAAAATGAGGACTGAAGGATGAGCTTGATCTTTAGCTTATGCCTGTGCACATATATATGAAGATTAACAGAATCGTTATGCAGTGGTAAAAATACCAAATACTCAAAAGTAGGAAAAAAATACTCCAATACCAGTTAAAAAGCAATACGAATTGATGTATGGTATTAGCAGTTACACACTGCTAGGAAATAGTACCTCTACTTTTTATCAGAGTAGAAGAGAGTAACTCAAGATCCAATTGATTTTATTCCAAGGTATTTTAATATTTCAAGAGAGTACTTATTTTGTACAAGACTTTCCAAAGAAACTTCTATCTGATAGTAAGAGGAAATGAAAAACCTTCATTTTAGAGCTAAACTCTCCTCTGTTTTACTATCTTACCTCATAGAAGAATACTTGGCCTTGGGAAACCCAACTTAGAAAAATCTTCCTATTGCTTTGGCTTATTGTTATTGAAGATTGCAGGATACTAAGAGCTTTTTATGTGACAATTAATTATTTGCAATGAGAAAATGGAACTTTCAATAGTACAATCTAAAGGTGAAAAAGAAGTAACTCTTTAACAAGATTGACATTAAACTTGTAATTAGGCATTTGGGAGCTAGTTGAGGATGTATTTGATTTTTTTCTACCTTAAACACATACTTTAGATTTTATCTGATTCTTAAAGGCTCGCTGTAGAGGCTGTGAGCCTCAGACATAGTTTATCAGTTGTGAAGTTTAAAATTCCTAGTATGTTTCAGATTTCAATTCTGTCAGACAATGAAAATAAATTGTTTGTTCATGTTTTAAGTTTTAAACTGTGCAATGAAAAGGGCATGTAATTAAATCAATTTGTGAGCAACTTTAAGCTGTAGACCTGAAGCTGCAATGCTACAACTTACCCAGGTGAGCATTTCAGTACTACATACAGTTCTCAGAATAACTGGGAATTGCATCATCTGAGTGATCACCATACTATATGCTGTGCTACTCTGCACCAGGAACATGGTATAACTCAAATTTATTTAGCATAAACTGTATGAGGTATATATAGTTTACAGGACTTTAGTTTTCTATCTCCTGAGCCATTATCTTTGTATCCTTAGTTGCATAGAATGAATAGAGACACTAATACATGACAAAGATTACAAAAACCATAAATAGAAACGTTACAAGTATAACTGGATAACAAGAACACATTGTAGATTAAACAACTGACAGTACTCCCAGTTCAGCTGCTGTATGGGCTAGAATACAGAACTGTGAAGTTACTGTCATTGCTGACAGGGAAGGCAATTCCCCATCCAGCCTCTTACCTTTGGGTAAGCAGGAAACTGCTCCTGTTATGCATAACATGGAGAAGATGCTCTGGAAACCTCAGCTGGTAGACAGATATAAAAAAGCTTTAAAATCTTGTGTGAGAGAAACTATGTCATACAGCCATACGAATTAGGAGAAAATAAGAGTAGAAAAAAAAATGTATTTCTCTTTTCCTAATTGAATGCATTACCTAAGAGAATGTTTGACCAGTCCCCCAAATCACTGTGTAGAATTTAATTTAGGGAAATTTTGTCAGCAAGCATCTCCCTCATGTTCCCTGTCCCCTCAAGTTAAATATGAATTGAAGCTTCAATTTTTTTGACCAGTTTTCCTTTAGGTTTTCTAAACAGAAACATAAATTAAGTCTTTACTGTCTGAATGAACCTCTGTTTCCCTGTCCCATCATGAATGAACCTCTGTTTCTCTGTCCCATTATTAGAAATATAATTTACTCCTCAAAGTCATTCAGCTTTAAAAATTTTCTGAGGCATCATTTTAGATGAATGGGCATGCATGCAGGTACAAAATGTATATGTAAAAATGTTTAGCCCACTAATACTTGTAGTTCTTGTGTGTCCTAAGGGCAGTATTCTTAGAATATTTCCAACTGTATTTACTTTCCTCATACACATATTTATTAATTTATTTTTCTCCAGAAAACTTATACTTTTAAAAATCATTATGATTACTTTGTCTATTATACTTGATTCTTCAAAGCAAACTTTCTGATTGGGACATGGTTATTACAAAAGTGATGATATTCTCATGGCAAGTATTTCACACTGATGCTGAGAGTGAGAATCTCTCTTGCAGTTGTTATTTGAATATAACGAAGTACATGAATACTGATATGAGTCATTATTTATTTTTGGAAGCTAGATCAAAGGATTTAGTATCACTTACTACTAGACCAGTTCATATGGAGACATAATGTCAAATAAATCCCCACCTCCGGACTAGTTTGGCTTCTAGAATGGCTCTTTAAATGACTTCACCCATCATGTATTTACCAGAAATTATTGATGTAGGTAAGTTCCTACATCATCTACTGACAAAGAGAACTTGTTGAGTGTTGGAGAAAAACAAACAAACAAACAAAAAGATTTAAAAAAATTAAAAAAATTAAAAAGAAAGCAGATGACCCGTTTATGTGATTGTTTAGAAAACATTGTTTAGAACTGTTTGACAAGTTTTCCACACGTTCATAATTTTTACTTAATTGTGATTAATAAGTTATTGAGAATGCCAATGTAAACCGGGGGCAATAATCTTTCTATTTATACATGTCTTTTCATTCAGATAAAGTGCTATGTAAAAATGCATGAAAATATACATACTCACTGTAATTTGAATCTCTTCAGGATACTGGAAAAAGATGAAAGAGCTGATATATCTCTAAAGAGATATATCATCTCATGAATGCCATTGTCTTTTCTCATATTTTTCATTGCTATTTCCTTTTTTTTTTTTTTTTTTTTTTTTTTTTTTCCTGTGAAAGAATACGTGGAATTAATGTAATTTTTTAAGCAACATCTCAGTGTTCCCTGTAAAGAAAACATGGATGACAGGGAGGAAAAAGGTTACAAGTAAAAAAGCTTGCAGGCAGAAACAAAGGCATGAGACTGCTTTGAACCTGGGAACCTCTCATGCCTCATTGCCAGTATATCGCAGGTGTAGGCCACATGAGCTGCAGGAAGAATGTGACTGAGGAGTGTGATGACAGGTCCAAGTCTGTTCTGCATTCACCCTGTCATGCACTGGTGCATCTGTTATGCATTTAGAAAAGTTTTGCCTTTTTCTTGTTTTATCTTTTTCTTGGTGAAGTTATTTAAGCAAATTTAAGCAAATATTGAAATCATTATCATGCCACCAGCACAGAAACTCTTTGAAAGCAGAAGATACAATCTTGGCCATAAAGTTATAGCATCAACTTAGAGCTGTTGTAGTTATGCTGCCCTGGTGTCTGTGTGAATCTTTGGTTTTCAAGCAAAATCAGCAGCAGATCAATGACATGACAGCATGTTCATGACTTCATCAAAAAGATGAAGTACTCCTGAGAAAAGCTGTCTTAATGGCTCTGGGAATGTACATCTTCTCCTGTACTGATGGAGTTGCAAGGTGGCTGAAGGCTGAAAGGGTCCGCCTAGCAGGTGCCCTGAAGGCCAATGTGCACTACGGTTTCCTCCCAGAAACACAATGGGGATTTCTTCCAGGCAAAACTGGTCTGTGTGGGGTGATGGTGTGACTCCAAGACTTGTCCTGATAGATGGTTGAGACATGGTCAGGCCACCTTCCCAAGATCCATACTTTGGTACATCTGCAATACCGTTTAGTCACTCACCTTTAGAGCCAGACAGAAAATATATGTTTACAAACTATATCTGTGGGTGTGTTTGCCATCCATTTTCATCCAAGTTTTCTTTTTTTTCTTTTTTTTTTCTTTTTTTTTCTTTTTTTCTTTTTTTTTTGATTAGGCTAGCAAGCAACATTATTTAGTTCTGATACCACCATCAACCTGCAAGGTATTGACAAACTGTTGGCCAGGCCTGGCTTCTGACTCAGAATGTTACTGTGTTTAGGAGATAAAGCTAGACATGGGATATTGGAGTCATTTGCTCACCTTTGTGCACAGAGCAGTAAATAGTGAATGCAGAATGAAAGGCTATAGTGAGAAAGAGGAGGAAGAAACAGGAAGGAAGAAAAGGACCTGCTTGGATCTTGCTGAGTATTTTGTTTCAGAGAGCCCAGTTATACAGAAATAACAAACTGAAATGGTGGAAATAAACATCTTTTCAAAATGCACAGGACTGCACAGTAGAATCTGACTTTTCTGAGAGCAGTATCATGCTGTGATAAAGCTCTCTGTTGTGTGTCTTGCAGAAACACGAGGCTCTAAACTCCCCTTTGACAGGTTTCTGATGCCCTTGTGACCTTCAGAAACTTAGGCGCCAGAGCAGAAGGATGTGCTACTGCCAGTTATGAGTCCTTCTCATATATACCAGGGCTGAAGGGAATTATCTGTTGCTCAGATGTTTGTGTTTTTTATTTTGTGCTACAAGATTCCAAGTCAATCTGCAGTAATAACAAAGTTTTATCACAAATGTGATTAACTGTTTTTAAAACTCCAAGTGATTATTGAATGGCTCTGCTTCAATGAACCATTGGACATTTCTGGACTGTGACTCTCAGCATCTATCTCTTATGAAGGCAGAAGCTTCTGAATTTAATATTCCACCAAAGAGAAAAGGAAACTGAAAAATAAGCATATGTATTACTAGGTCTGAGGCTGGGTGGTCCACAACCTTGTTGGTCTAAGCACTTCTGTTTTATTGAAGAGAGCAAGCTAGACAATGTTAGTGATTGGCCTAAAACAGAAGGGCCCCAGTTGTTGAATCTGAGGACCTACAAGTTGGCCACTATCCAGGATACAGCAGAGAGAAAAAAACAATTTCTAGAACAGGAGAGGAGAGGGGTCTGTGAGAAGAAGCAGCATATAGCTGAGCCTCACAGGTCATTTTGCTGGTCTTTGCATTTTTTTTTTTTTTTTTTTTTTTTTTTGTGTGTGTGTGTGTGTCTTTGAAGTGCCCCATCATATTATAGCATCTTTGAAAAAAGTAGCGATTTAGCAATCACACCTATGGATTGATTCTGATGGTAGGGGCTGAAACTCATATTCCTCTTAACTCTCAGGACACAGAATGTCAGGTCTTCCATAGGGATTTCTCTTCTGACCCTTTATACTCTGCCTCTACCTACATCACTATGTTTGTGTGTCTTCTAGTAAGAAAAAAAGTGTTTGTGAGAGAGTTACAAGATATTACAAGTCATTACATCCAGTTACAAGACTGGTTCTTTAACTTCATTGAACAGTGAAAGAATAGCAACTGGTAAGGGCAAGACCTTTTGCCCCTAAGACTGGTAATGTGAACAGTAGGTGAAAATATTTGGGATGGGGTTTTCATAAAATACTCTCCTACTGGTTGATAAGTGGGGATCAAACAAAACATTCTTTTACATCTTTGTAAAATAATAATAATAAAAAATTTAAAAATCAAAACAAACAAACAAAAATCACCACCAACAAAAAACAGACTCTATGGAAAAAACAAAAGAAAACAAACAAACAAAAAACAACAACAACAACAAAAAACAGGCTGTACTCAAGCAGAAATTTCTATCTGTCTTCCCTCCTCCATCTCTTCTTTCAACAAACTGGAATGATTCTCATACTCTGTATTGTATACTGGACTAACTATCCCTTTTTCACGTGTTCAAAAAAAAATTTAACAGATGCTTTTTACTTAAGAAAAGCAGAATAATTCTTCTCCTAAAGGTGTAATTGTGGAATTTTTCTTTCTCAAACATCCATCTCCCCCATTAGAATGATTAAAATCATTTTAATGTAATGCCAACTGGGGGATTGTTGCCTTCTCTCAAAGAGCTATTGTAAACTCATAATCTCCTTTGTTTATATTATTCCCATGTAGAAAGCTGCTTTCTGTCTCTAAACCCGCTAAACCTTTAGAGATATATCAGCTCTTTCATCTTTTTCCAGTGCTTGTTTTAGAAAAGGATTAAATCTGTTGTGCAAGTGATAAGGTTATCAGGCTTCTAGCCCTTCTCCATGACATTGTTTTCTTTCACCTTGTTAAGTCAAGTTGCTTTTAATGTTTATTTCTGTTTTCTTTTCTTCCTCTGCAGCAGTAGTCAAAACAAAGATTTCTTGAAATCTTTACAAATGATCTCTAATAAAAAAGTATCCTTTGCCAGATTTTGTTGGCTTTTGACTGCCAGCCTTTAGTAGTGACATGGTGGATAGCTTTAACAACATCACTTCCGTGCTCCCCTCCTGTCTGCCATTACTGCCTCATTCTCTTGCTGCCATACCTTGTGCATTAAATACTCCATGGTCAGAGAGGTGAAGCAAACAGGAATCACAAAAAAAGCTGGTGCCAGAAAAACACAGCACCATATCTTAACACCAGATTCCTGACTGTGTTGGACCTTCCAGTGGAAATCATATTTTTCCAGCTGTTGAGCATCATCTAAAGGCAGTGATTCCACTGATGTCTCATTATTTACTCATCAGCCCGGACTTGATTTAAATATGTTATAGTGCTATAATAATATAAGTATTCTACAGCTTTTTATTGTCCCTGTTCATTAACCAGGATTTCTTGCCTTGTCCCGAAGCTGCAAGTTTTATCTGTGGTGGGTTTATAATTCATCTAGTTAAAATATCAATATTAAATTATTTACCATCATTAAATGGCAACACTGATCATTTCTTTCATTTTTTTTTTCCACAGCTATATGGTTTTGATCTGACAGTGAAGCATTTTGGCTAAGTCTGTGTGTCTGAGGGAATTCATCCCACAAATAGTTTGAGATTGAGAGGGAAAAACTGACATAGGAATAGTGGGACCAATTGAACACTAAAACAGATGAATTAATGTATGGTATTCAACAACTTTTGAGGGCTGTGTTGCTACTATGGCTCTCTAAGGAGTGTACAGTAGACCACTACTAGTGTATAAAATGCCTGAGGTCCCTGAAAAACTGGGTCATAGAAAGTAAGCATAGTGTACTATGTGCTTGTCTGTTATCTGGTGGGGAAATTCATCAGCAGACACCAGTTTGATGGTGTTTTTATGTCAATGACAATAGAAAAAAATGGGTGGAGTACAAGGTGATTTTTTTTTAATTAATGTCTTTTGAAGAAGACCACCTAAATCTGGCATACCAGAAGCCACCCTTTTCTCTTTAACCATTTCTAATTAATCCTCTTGGAGTGGAAAAACAAAAGATGACTCCAGAAGCTCTCTAAAAGAACATGCTGTTCAGAGGTGATGCTTAAAACTTTACCAAATATCTTAATGTGATTCCATCTGAAAACTAAAAATAGACATTACCAATTTTCTTATTTGAAATCATGCTAATATCTTCAGTGATCTCAATAAAAATAGAATTTATAAATAGATTCTCAGAATGGCATTATTAATTTTCTTTTATTTTTTTCTTTTTTTTTTTTTTTAACCTATTTTAACTTTTACATTTGATTTATTAAACACCAACCTCTCTTTTAGTTTAAAAAGTCACATGCTAATGCATGTTCCCCCATGAAATTATCTGGGAGGAAATTTATAGGTGAAAGAAGTAATTTAAGATAATCTCTTGCTGACTTTTAGGTATTTTATGTATAATGTGCTCTATTACTGGTCTCATTAAATTTATTTTTTGTGGCACGGAATAACTAATCAATTGACTCTTTTCCTGTTAAGATCAGCACATTTTTTCCATTGAAATAGATTGTAATTGGATTGAAACTTAGTGATAAAAGCCAAATGTAAAGTTTTGTATATGTTGCCAAAGAAAATGTGCTTTAGTCAGTAAATCTTCAGGTTGCATACAGATGACATCTCTAGTGTAGTGTAGTGTAGAAACCATTTAATATGTATTGAAATAGATAATCCTCTACAGATGCATTAATTTCATAAGCTAAAAATGGTTTCTAAAGCATTTTAAGGCTACAAATAAAGACTAGCTTGATGAGACAACCTGCAAGAGCAATAGTAAATAAAGCAAATGCTAATGCAAGTCTGCAGTTGCAAAGGGTTTAGAAAACTACCCTGCTTCAATCAATCAAAATTTTTGAACACATCTTTTCCTGTAGAATTTTCTCAAACCATATTTATAAACTCAATTGCTTTACAGAATTATGTCTTGCCTCTAGGTGCTCTCCCTTCTGATCAAAGTTTAAAAGACCTCTAACACTTTTCTGTTTGCTTGACACTAGGAGTAGCTGGCATTCACCCTGGTGTTCTAAGGTTGTACTGCCAAGGGAAAAAATATGACATGCATCCTTGTAAAATCTGTGCTGCTTTCTTTGGCATTCTCATCTCTCAGGGCCTGCATCCATGTGGTAGTTCTGCTTTGTTTTTTTCTAATTACTAACAGCTGAGAAAGTCTGTGTCCAGGAGAAAGAACTTAAACCAGCCCTAACAGGTGTTCCAAGGCCAAAGCTCTTATGCAAGAACATGTGTAAAATGAGATATTCTCTGCACCTGCCCCACTAGTGATCATGTGAAACAAACACTGGACAAGAAAATACAAGACCATTTTGTCTAAATGCCTACATTTTCCAAGTCAGTGTGCTGAAAGTGGTGTAATAAAGAGTACTCACCTTTCTTTAATAACTTTTTTTTTTATTATTATTTTTTATTATTATTATTTTTTTTTCCAAAGCTCCTTTGATCAAATGAGTTGAAATCTATTATCTGTCATGGGCATTTCCACCACACTGTGAACTTTTGCAGTACCCTGGAGGATATACATACCTTTCCTGAAATTGGCTTTTAATTGGCTCTTCAGATATTGCTGGGATCATGTAAGTGGCAGCTTCACCGAATGTTCCTGAAAACTCTTTATGAACCTTTTTCATTTGGAAAAAATGACATTAATATCACCAGTTATGCAATGAAAAATATTTGGAAAAAACCTGAAATGTTTATAACAGATGATAAGAACTAGAGAATACTTTATACACTTCTGTTACAGACAATAATACCTCTATGAATTTGAGATGGTTTCTTTAATGGTTTGCTACACACCCAGCCTTGACTACTCTCGGGCATAATTTTCACCTTATTTACTGTAAGCTATTCACTAAGTTGAGCATGTAAGTTATAGTAGCTGAAGTTAAGTCCCCTCTGCAGGGTCTCAGAGTACCCATGCAGTGTTTCAGGCTGTGCATGTGCAATATTTTAAAGACTGGGCATATGGATCTAACCTTTGACATGATGGTGTGGATGAAGAGACCTTGTTATGACTCTTTCACCAAGACACAAATTGACTTTTTCTGTCTTTTCAGCAAGCAGTATCTAACTGTGCCCTGTACCCTAGCATTTACTCTGCTCTCTCCTGTGAGTGCTAGCATGGTGCCTGCTCTGTGCCCTAAGTTTGTAGCATCCTTACTCACTGGACCTGTCCTGGGGTGCTAGCCCCATTGGACAGGGAAGTACAGAGTAGGTTGGAGCAGGCTGGGGTCTGTTTTATCCCTTTTTATTACATCAGTGGGAAAATTGTGAGGGAGAACGGTGGAGAACAAATCAGTACAGAAGGGGGGCAATAGAGCCTTTGGGTGATGGGAAAAGGCAGGCTTTTCCATTTTGACATGCTTACATGTTTGTGCATATAGTCATGTTTGTTCACGCTGATGCCTGTTCATAGCTGTGTGCTTTAGGGCTGTTCTGACTTGCTGAGACTCAAAATGGAGGCATAGTGTAAATTAGACTAAATTACAACAGTAAATAGTAAATTCACTGAAAAGAATGTGATTTTTTTTGACCAACCTGGAACTTTTTGGCAATGTTTTCCCCATTCCTATTAGCTCAGCTATTAACCTACTTACCCAACGCAAGAGGTTCAGGAGACTTGCCTTATAACCTTTAATACAGCTTTTTAAACCTGAATTCAGCTTTAGTGCTAGAGAATGCAGACTGTTGTCTCTGACCAGGCTCACTGCTCATTCACAAAATGCGAGAAGAAAGAGTGGTGTTGGTGGCATTCAGATCAGGGATAATGAGACAGAAAGGAAGTGAGTTTTATTTTCTGGGAAGGGACAGGGAGAGGGGTTGAAATGATGAGGAACTGAAGGAAAGAATACAACAAAAGAATAAAAGGAAAGGAAAGGGAGGGAAAGAAAAGGAAAGGAAAGAATTTAGAGTTAACCTGTAGCAGTAGTAGGTAGACACACCATAAACTCCACCAATGTACTTTGTGATCACAGGTTTTGCTGGTCCCCCTGGGTGCTGGTAAGACTTTGAGAACAAATTATACTGGAAAGTGAGCACTTGTATAGATGTTTTAAACAAAAATTGTCTGTCCTTCTTGACATGTCAGGGAACTGTGGGATGATAATATATTCCTTATTTTTTTGGTAATATCTTAAGTTAGTGGTGAGGCTTAAGTGGTAGTGTCTGCCTCTACTTTGAAAGCGATGTGTGTTAGACTTTGGGGAAGTCTGGCTGTCTATCACAGCTGGCAGAACAGAGTGGAGAGTGTGGATATAGACTCAGTTTTGCTCCCTCCTTATACCTTTTGTCATTCCCTTGCACCTTAAATAGCAAGAAATATTTACTCTGTTTTATTCAGTACTTCTGTAGCAAGAATTCAAGTAGACATTTTAGAAAGAAATCAAAACCATTCATGAACAAATAATTCACAGTAGGCTATGTCACATAAGTGATTGCTGAGATGAAAAATATCTAGAAAAACAAAATGAGGAAAGGAAGTAAATAAAAAGGAAACAGATATAAAACCTGATTGACAGAAACTAAATACTTTTACTTCCTATCATGCCTTAACAGCTTCTAGTTTTAGCTGTAGCAAGCAAACAAGATAAAATAACTTCCAAAGGGGGGGAATTTTACTGAAAGACTATACAAGGGGAATACTCAAAGCAGGGTGTTACTCAAACTTGTAACTTCAGCTGTGGCTGTACCACTATAGGAAAACCTCTCATTGTTTGCTCCCATTTACTGTTAAGGGGACATATCATAACTCATTCTCATTTGCCACTTTGCTCATTTGGGATTGGGAGCCATTAGACAAAAGTATAGCTTATTAAAGACAATTCTGCAAAGAAAAGGTGTCCTGAAGCTAGTTAACAGCCAGTAGCACAGGGAACTGTGAAGTACTAGAAGGGCATGGACCATGTCTGTATTAGCAAGTACTTCACAGCTACAGGAGCAGATCAGTAGACCCCAGCACGGTCTGTGAAGCTGAGGGCCATCCCCTACATTTGCACTGTACGTAGCTCATGTTATAGTTTGGATCTGATTGAGTCCATTCTCTTTGAGCTATTGTTCCCCCTATACAGATGTTTTGGAGCTACATAAAAGACCAATTATTGTTTTGAAGCTTTACATCTGAGTTTACAACATGTTTGCTCAAGACATGGAATAGATCTTCTAGATCTGGCCTTACCTATGTCAGCAAATACAGTGGTCCTGTACGAGCCCACACACAGATCAATCAGCTGGATTAATCCTATATTATCTCTATCAGTGTGTGGTAATTACTCTGTCTTAGCTCTGAGCTGGTCCTATAAACTAAATGGCTGTTAGTAGGTAAAGGTATGTGATGTGTTCCTGGAGCCCATCTGCTGATTTCTTTTCATCTGGAAGGAATACAATTCATGTGATCTACAGACCCTCTGCAAATGGAACCAAAGGATGGTAACAGGTAGTATTTAGGAGATTGGCTTCAAATCAGCACTTCAAGTCCAGCTACAATGTCAGCACAGAGCATTACCCCTTAGTTCTTCTCTGGAAGGAATGACGCACAACAAAACTGCCCTGTAGGCCAAACCAGCATGTGGTAAAAGGAGGCAATCTGTGTTTCTTACAGAATTGCACTGATCTGAAATTACAGCTAATATAGACAAAGACAATGAGAGAATCCTCAAAGAAAAGAAGAAACCCAGAAGAACAAAATATATTGGCTTGTAGGAAGAACTGCAAGTATTCTGGCAGAGACAAATACAAAAATGTTTCTATTGGGAAAAAAAAAATAATAAAAAAATAAAAAAAGGAAGAGGGAACATTTGGAAGAGAAAGTACAATAACTGAAGAAAACTGGCAACAAAAAATCAATCTTAACTGTAACCTTGCATTAAATCTTTTGTTTTGTTGATTCTCACTTCAAATTTATGCAATCACCTGAGACGTTTCTTAGTTTCTAAATAAGCATAATCTTATATTAAAATAATATAAAACTGAATAAAATCTTAGTTTGTTGTTTACTTAACAGTATATATATTGGCACTTGAACTTTTTGTGTTCTGTAATTTCAGAATGTACTGAAAAATATGTCATAACTATTAAATGCTGAAAATTTAAGCATGGTACTTTATGCTCTGCTTTATATGGTATTAAGAAAACAAGTGACTATAAATTTGCAGATAGGTTAAAGAAAAAGTTAAGTAGCTAATAAGGAGTAAAGTAATGTTTTTAGGATATTTATGTAGTAGTTTATTTGCGTGTAGCTTAAAATAAAATTAAATATGAAAGGCAAACATTACTGGGGTGAAGGTCTATGGCAGTTTTGAACAAAAAAGCATAGTGAGCAGTAGAAAGTACTGCTCTCACATAGGGTCTCCTACCACATTTTGTCTAATAAAAGACAAGCTAGTTAGTACTTTCCTTGAAAGTGGCATTAGTGGATCCTTTTCAAGTCACTCTCCTATTTTCCTCATTTTAAACAGGAACATAATGTACTTTTTTAGATTCTTTTGAGACCTTTCACACTTGGCTGAAATTAGAAAACCATGGTTAGGGGTAAGGCTCCTATATACATGAACTTACAATAATACCAACTGCATGGATTTCTTCTTACAGAAGAATCAGTTTAAAGTATTATTCTAAACTACTTCCATTTACAAGAATTTGGAAAGGCTCGCATACCTTACTGGCATCCTACTTTACTGTGCCAGGCATTCTGTTTTTCTCTTAAAGTTTGCAATCTGTGTCAGAATACAAATTCCTTTAGAATGTAAGAGCCTCTCGCTGAGTTCTCTGCAGAATTTTATCTTTGTGTCATACCAGCTCTCTAACAGGTTATAGAAATAAACACTGAATTACATGTGCACTGAATTACATTGTCTACCATGGGCATTATTCTAAGCTCTTTGTATTTTGGAAATCTGGTTTATCAGAGTAACATAGTCATAATGTCATCAGTGAGACATCTTCTTTTTCCTTATCTAACAGTAGGAGGTAATACAGGAGCCTGGTAAGGAGGATTTGACCTGCTGCCTGATCTCTCCTGCAGGAGGGGACCCTCCCACATCTGGCAAGGGAGAGCAGGAAAACCCAGAGACCCAGGAGACAGGGTTTGCATTTTGACCATCCTTACACTAGAGAAGTGATATCTGAAAACCCTGTTAACAGCTACAGACACTGCATCTTCAGAAGAGATAAATGTCAGCCTAGGAGGATCCACAGCATTCTGCCGTGGTTCAAACTGTGGTGGCCACAGATAACAAAAGGCTCTTATTGTGCAAGGTGCCTTGTGTTGTCCTTAGATGGAGGGTGAGAAGCTGCTAAATCTTGTTACCAGAACCACATGTGGCATATTATGTTTTCCTGGTCATCAGTAGCAACTAGCTACAGCTTCTGCCTGTCACTTAGAAGAATATGGTCTTGACGTAAAAGGTAATTTTCCTCCTGGCAGGTTCAGCCAACTGGTTCTTTACACAGCACGCAGGCTGCGGTGTTACATCCCATGTGCCTAGTTTGCATTCCTTTGACTTTTGTTTTGTGGAACACAGAAATTGGTTACAGTAGCAGTTGCTGGGCTGTTAGAATTATCTGAAGTTTTCTGGCAGCTGCTACATTTTCTTTGATGAGCCCTTTTTTTGCAGCAGCAGCTTTAAGATTGTTAAAGACTTTTTGTTTAACTGATAGTTAAGTTTAAACAATGCAAAAATTACTTTTCAAAATTAAATTTTGTATACCTACCTTGACAACAATAAATACATCTCAGCTAAAATGTCTTCAGCAAGAGCTCAAGCCTACCTCTCTGAATCTCCATGAAAGCTCATGCTTGCTTCCACCTAGTTTAAGCCGTACCTCATGCACAGGGAGGTTATAAAAATAGACATGCTTATCCCATTTCTTCATCTGAGTCAAGTGATAAAGGGAGTGTAATATATAATTTTACCAGATTGTTTCCAAATCTTATGGAAATACATGTTCAGTTGCAGGTCATCTATGATGATCCTGTTGCAAAATATTTATTGGAGTCATGCTATTAAAAACCAAGAGTACCACCAAGCCTGAAACCATTGACACTGATCTCTCACCAGATAAAAGGGTATCTTCTAAGTTCTGGCTTCTCTTTTGTGAGTCTTTCTATATATTTATTTTGTCAGTCTAGACCTTATGAAATATGGAAGTTTGAAGAGAAAATATGTGGAAAAAAAGCAGATTTTTTTATTTCTTTAAAGAAAAAGACCTACTGGCAAGCACATTAAGTTATCCCTTTCGCATAAGATGTGTTTTCTGTGGAGGCCTGCCATTTTTGTTTCATATGAAGAGAATAACACTTCTGTTGTTGTTGTTCAATCAAATTCAGGAAATGTTTGATCATACCTCCTAAACTTTCCTCCCACAGCAGCGATTAATCACTCCCTTTGAAGTGCATATGTTTTTACAGCTAGAAGGAAAGTATTGATAACTGATTAAGTACTAGTTCTTGAAATGCTGTGTATGTGACAGCAGTGACGGACAAATAATTCCTTTGGTTTTAGTGGGATTTGTCTGTATATCATGCTAAAGTACCCAAATATTTGGAGGCTTATGTGACTTTGTGATTTTGGAGATATTTCAGTAATTAACATGGAGGAGCTTTATATATCATATATAAAAATAATATATGTATATATTTAATACATATAATATTTTGAATAAACAGAGTAAATTATTGTTTAAAATTTGAATCATCAATCATATGAATTCATTAACATTGTGATTTTAAGGGTACAGAAGCCAAGGTAATAAGCCTGGTAATAAGTAATAAGCCTGGTTTTATCGTGTAGATACAAAGACATCTCTTCTCCAAGACAACCCCCCAGCTTCCCTTCACAGGGAAAGAGCTTCAGTCTTTGACTATCTTGGTGGTCCTCCCTGACCTTGCTCATTTTTAAAATTATTTTTTATTACTATTTTTTCATTTCTTTTGTATTTTAGTGACTCCAATAATTATTCCTTCAATCTCCTAGCTGTGGTCTTATTGAAACAGCCCAGCTGCTAATCTTCAACACATTCAGGACACAGAGTGTGTCCAGGACCCTCAGGTTCTTCTCAGCAGAGCTAAGCTATTCAGCCATTCTATCTGCAGACTTTACCTGGCTGCACTGGCTGCACTGTCAATCCATCCCAGGTGCAGGAATTCACACTTCCTGATATTGAATTTCATGATGTTCTTCTTGGCCTGTTCCTGTAGTTCTTCTGAGTAGTATCACTTTCATAAGGCCTATCAGTTGCATTTTCTGGTTTGGTGTTGTCTTAGACTTGGTAAGGGTGTACTCCATCTTGTCCTTCAGGTCACTGATGGATATATTAAATAAGGCGGATCCCCAAAAAAAGTCCTGGAGGAAGTCCACTGGTAACTGGCTTCCAGCCAGGGTTCACTGGCCTCCAGCTGTCATCCTATGAGCTTGAAAAGTCAGCCAGGTTATCACCTATGTAAAAGTCACCCACCCAGTCTGCATCATCTCAGCTTGGATACTTGGATGCCATTAGAAACCATTTCAAATACAATAGAGGAGTTGAATTCAGATTCACTACTGGCATCACATGAAGATGAACTGACAACATGATTAAAATTATGTTAAATTAAAAACAGCTGTAGACTGAATTTCTCAGGGCATTCTGAAAAGTTATTTACAGTTCAGTACAGTGTAGAATGTTTTGTTTTGTTTTATTCTCTCACAAAACTTCTGACTGGAACTAGAAATCAACTCTTGTTTGGAGGTCCAGTAGAAGAACTTCATATAATTTATTTCCTGCTTTTCATTAAGTAGTTTATATCCTACACTCTAGATTTGTGCAAAGTATGATTATTTATAATAATAAATAACAAGGATATTTAATAAAGAAATACATCTTTTCCCAAGTGCTGAGAGCTGTGTACCTCCAACAAAATTTAGTGGATTTTCCAAGCTTCAAATACTGGTATTACTCAGAGCATTTACCCCGTTTCTTCCTGAGTATCTATTTCTTGTGACCTGGCTTTTATGATTTCGGTGATTTTTTTCTCTGTTATTCTTCTTAATTAGTAGAAAACTCTGAGACTCTGTAGAGTATGAGCTAGAAGTGTCCCATACTCTGTAATAAATAGTTAATGTCTCAAGTGATCAATATGGAAGGGAATGTTTCACTTTCCAGCTTATTCCATTAGTGTTTTGCAATTTTAAGTTGTCAAATTAAAATGATGACAGGAATTCACAACTTCTTTCTGAGAGTTCAGGTATGGAAAATAATTTCTCTAGTACTCTCTCTTAAAATCCTCACTGGAATTAGTCTTCAGAAACCAATTATCACTCTCATTGTATATTGTTAGTCTTTTGTACTTAGCATCATGTAGACCAGATTTTTTCTGTGGCATTTAATCTATTGGATAGTTATAGAGTGTACAACATGACATTCCTCCATATAATTTATAAATGCTTATGTGTATTGCTTGAAATACTATGCAAATAAAAATTAACTCCACAGAACTGTCGTGTATTATAAAACATATATTGGGATTTAGAAGCCTATTTTGCAAGTCAGCTTTGCAGAGCAAAACATACCAGGACTAAAACTCAGTTTGATTTGTGTTAGTGCTAATTAGCTACAGGCTAACAGCTATGCAAGAAAATCAAGAAGCTCTCATGTACTCAGAGTAATGAAACTGCTCAGAGTCCAAACATTGCTGTTAAGAAGATGAAATTCATGCTTCCCTTTTCAGCCCCACCACTCCACATTAGGAGGCAGTGTAACACAAGATAGATATTACTATTTTAACTTCTTGTTATCTAAGACAAAGCTTTCAGAGAGAGATACCAGTAAAAGTGAGACACAGCTAAGCTATCAAATCACATACATTGCTTCCTGAAGGATTCTGGCTCTTTTCTTGGTGGTCTCCTGTTCCAGCTCAAACCAGGCTGCAGATGAACCCTTTAGTAGATTTGATTCTATCCTGTTACTGCTCACATAAGCAATATAAACACTTCTAGTATTTAGAATGAGATTTAAAGAAATGCGATTAGAGAGATTAGTTCATAGAAACCAGGAATAAGTGACTCACAAAGGATGGGTGAAAGATAAACAGATGTTTACTGGATAACAGTTAATTGAGTGCATGGAGTTCTGTACAGCACATTTCAGACATGTTCTTGGTACCCTGATGTTAATGTCCCCTATGGCCAGACTTCATTTAATTGGCAATAAAAAAAGATGGGCCACACAGGAACCTGTGAATTATCCTTATTTAGGTTCCTATAGAATGATTGGGCTCAAAAATGTCCTGCAAGTCTTTACAGTGTGACCTCATGCACAGCCTAGATTTGTCCAGATCAAACGCTTGTGTTGAACTTCAGTCTGAAGAGTACTTTGATTTGATGCTCTGAAAACTTAAATGTTTATTTTTTCCTCCCTCTTGTCAAATCACATGGAGTAAGTTCTTGAATTTTGCAGTGGTTGTGAGAGAATAAAAGTATTCTAAGGGCCAGATATGTTAGGAACTGGCAGAGCTCCATTGACTTGTTAAGGTTATGCTGTCCCAGCGTTCATAAAGGTCAGATGGTTACAGACTAGTGAGAGCAACATGACATTTAGGTCTTTGGCCATATTCCAAATTCATGTGCTCAGCATTGATTTTTTTTTTTTTTTTCTTCCAGAAATTTGAGTTTATTCACTTATATCTAGATGCCCTTTGTAAATATTCAAGATAATCTTTTAAAATGTGGCCTACTTAGATAGCAAGCTGGAACACTTGGCTTGCCAAATTGTGTCTGTGCTTTAGACTTATAACACAATAGCTTTGGATGAAATCTTTCTTCCTTAGTAATTTTGCCCATATAGCTTTTAAACTGAGAATACTTGAGAATACTAGCCTCAAAAGTATGTGAGCAAAATGGAATGTGTGCCACTGAAATTGGTAGTTGTCGTGACAGTGGATAACAGGGGATACTTGTGAGCCATCACACAGGTTAACTAACTCTGGATAAAAAGGAAATAAGAAAAGTGTTCACTGAAATATTTTTACAGCTTCTCAATGACATTTCTGAGGATGCAAGTGAAGTTTTTCCCTAACTTTACCTGAAATTACAGACTGAGAGAGCTGGGATGTTGGAACTTATTCTATAAAACCATCACACCTTTCTTACAGGCCTCATTTTCTTGAAGATGACCATAATTATTTACATGAAATTTGGTTTGTCAAAAGAAAGTGTGAAAGAGCCTCATTATTCCAGGATTTCCTGTATAAAACAGCTTTTGGATTCAGCTGCTGATAGGAAAAAGAAAACAACAACAACAACAACAAAAAACTAATGATGATTATTTGTACAATGTAAGAGCACTTTCTCCTCCTTTCATTTGGGAACACTTTCTCTGTCTCTCTGTCTCTCTCTGTCTCTCTCTCTCTCTCTCTGTCCCTGTGTTCAGCTGAACAGCAGCCAGACTACATCACTCAGTTATCTCATTAGTAAAAAAAAAAAAAAAAAAAGCAGTTGGAAAGACTGAACTTTATGTCAATCTAAGGAACACAAGAAAATAGAATATTTAATATTTCAGAACATAATGAGAACAGGAACAGGAGAAGAAACTGGTTTGGTTTACCTCTTCAGAGACATTTTATTAGTGTAGCAGAAAATAATGGCTGGAATTTTTAAAGCTTATGAATAAATTTGAAGCACAGTTTTCTGGAAAAGAGTATCTCTGAATCCTTCCATAAGGAAAACCTGAGGAACTTTAAAACTCCTACATCCAAACCCATAACATCTGACTCTTTTTTCCTAGACTGTAAGACATAAATAGACAGTGAGATTTAAAAACAAACAAACAACAACAACAACAACAACAACAACAACAAAAAACATCACCCTAAATATAAATCTCCATTTAGCATATCCAGCAATCTCCATCTTTCAACATTTAAATACAAATACAGCTCTTGGTATTTCAGGAGTTTGCCTTTATGAACCCTGTTAGAAACACTCTAGCAAAACTGATACGACTTTTTTCAGTGCACCTTGTCTCAACAATTTCCTTATTTGTATAGAAATACCACTTAAAAAACCCCAAATCCATCCAGCATTATTCTCATTGAAATAATAATAAATCCACCTTCCTTTTAGAATATTTTTGGCAAAATTATACTTCTGCATCTTTGGTTGATTTCAAGTATTTTAGCTGTGGTAGAGATTTTGTTGCAAAGGCATCTCCTTTACACCTCAGTTTTGTACGCAGTCTCAACAAAGCGGCTAAAAGTCTACCACTTGTAGTTAGATGAAACCATGTAGATCCTTTAAGCACAAATGAATAACATGTTGAAGGATGTAGAAGGATGATGGTCACTATCTCCTGCTCTGTTAAAGGAAGTCTTTATGCCTAGCAGTTGCACACTGAATATAAATTCACTTATGTGTTTTGAAGAATACATAATTTATTCTAACATTTCCCAGTCCTTACATGATGCGTGTCTGCTTCAAATGGAGATGGGCAAGTGATGAATTATAGCAGTCTCAAATGCCTGAAAGCAAAACCTGATGCTGTTTTTGATCTTTTAGTACAGTAAAACAGTCACTAATGGGAAGCAGGCCTTAGTATACATTGCTTTGTTATAGAAAATACAACAGGAGTCCTGAGTCCTAAAATATATCAAATGGTAAAGCAAAAGCATAAATGGTAAATCAAGTTGCATTAAACTTTCATAATTTATGTGCTATGCTATCAGTTCTCTCTTTAGTCTTTTACTTATGTATGTATATTGTAGTTTGGCTAGAGAAGCAGGAAGAGAAATCTCAGCAGAGATTTTCATGTGAATCTGTGTTTGACATCATCAGAAGTGGTGCCACTTCTATTTCTGATGCAATAGAAAGTTTTTGGAATCCACAATGTTCCCTATTTGGAGTTCAAGCTAAAACTGACTTATGTGATCTTTATTCTGGAAAGATACACAAAGGATAAGTTTATATAACATACTGTGTTAGTAACAGAGCAATGTGGTTGCTCTATTTGCATTATAACTTTGCCATCTTGTTTCTTCATGTAGCAGGCACCATACAATTAACATTTAAAAGGATAGTCTGAAGATAAAACACTTCAAGTGCAAAGTGGTTTTGCTGGTCTACCATTTCATTTTAAAAAATAGGAGAACTGACTTTTGTCAGTTGATTCACGTATTGCTGTATCTGTGTGCTGGTTCCCAGCCTGCTGGCAGCTTGACTGAGTGATTGCCAAGTTCACATCTGCTGCAGATGTTGTCACTTCTGCTTTCTGATGCCTCTTGCTCTTGCTGTCTTGAGGAACTGTGACAGGGTATTGTAACACTGGCACAAGGCTTGTCAGTAACAGAGACAAAAAAAATGTTGTTATACAAAGACAAAAATTCAAAATCCTGTTTCTCATGGAATAGGAAGCAGTGGGGAAGGGGAAAACAGGAAGAAAATGAGACCTGGAAGGTCAGGCTCACAGGTGCTGTTGCTGCTGGAGGAGTGTAAGGAGCAGCCATCACTGCTACTAAATGGAGCTGGCCTTGACTAACTTGTCACAGGTAACTGCCCTGAGTGGCAGGGACAGCAGCCAGCTCTGTTCCCAAGGTCCTGTGGAGGTACCTCATCCCTGTGTACCTGCCTACTTTTCCTGTCCTGTCCTGTTAATAGTAACATCCAGTGGCAATAATGGAACTGAAGGCATGAGGAATGACATAAAAGAGGCCATAGCCCCTTGCAAAGTGCGCTAAGTGATTAAGCAACTGCTTTTGCAATTTCACGCTAAAGTTAAAAATAAGGGTTCGACTGTGGTGGGGACCAAAGCTCTGCTTTTACAACAGGAATTGATAATAGTTTATTGTTGTCTTTTTTGTTTGTTTGTTTTATTTATTTATTTAGCTCTACTGTTCAATATCATTCTGTGTGTCTGTACCCATCATTCATTGGGTCTCTGTACTGACAGGAGGCTATCTTGGTTATTCTTTCACTAGACAGTTTCATCAAAGGTGCATTTCAGAGGCTTTGGCATCAGAGACTGAAGCGAGGAAGGGAAGCTCATGCTCCTCTCCTTTCTCCCCCATCAAGCTGGTCACCAGCTGTGAGACAGCATCTGGGGATGGACCAACCCACCCAGTGCTGGCCCCGTGAGGAAAGCTGCAGCTGAGGGAGAGGGAGGCCGAGAGACGCTTAAGGCCGATTGTTTAGCAGGAGATCAGGGATTAATCGGGGGGTCAGAATAACTCACATTTGTTGGTGTGTTAATATCCAGCTCTGTTTAATATCAGAGGCAGCTGTCATGTTTGCACAAGACAGAATCTGAGCTGATCAATGCTATCGTACTTTACCACGCAGGAAAAGGCCAGCAACGGCATTCTTAAATGGAAGTGTGGTTCAGCAGTATATAAACAAAAGCTAGTCAGGAATCTTGAACAATAATCACTGTCTAAGTTGTTTCTTTTTTTTTTTTTTCTGTTTTTGTTTCAGGGTTTTCTGTATCCTTTTTAGTGGAGGGTTGTTAATTCCTGGTAGTGGAGGCCAAGAAAAAAGGAGCAAGCCTGGAAAAACCACATCCTCTCCTAGGACTAGTCTTCCCCTGGTTATGTGTGTGATTCCTACTGACTCCACCAGCTATTGTGCAAGTGGACCTAAGCACAGAACTTGACCTGCTGATTTTGCAAGCATAACTTAAAGTTTCATATGTGCTCTTATCCTGTTAAGCAAACAACTGTTTGTGCAGCAAGATAAATGCTCTCTGCTGAGCTGTCTTGAGTCTATGATTATTCACTGCAGCTTTTCTTCTGCTTCCCACAAAAACCTCTATGTTTGACCACTGGGTGTCAGTGAAAGACTGTGAAGTTTTTTTTTTTTTTTTTTTTTTTTTTTTTTTTTTTTTTTTTTCTGTAACTTTAAACTTACATGAGTTACTCCTGGCTCTGTGGGTGTTCTTTACTTAAGGTGGCCTGAGCAATTTTAAGCTGATTGACTGAATAATCATACACCAGGAGTGTATGATTATTAGGAAAACCATCTCAAATCAGTAAATTGATCCTGAATTGCTTCAGTAATCTATACAAAATAAATCATACTACCGTGGGCAGTTAAAAAAAAAAATCTTATTTATTTATTTATTTATTTATTTATTATTTTCCAAGTAATACCCCTATTCCCAACATGATAAATTCAAAGGGTAGAAAACTGTTGTATTTTACTATATTCATATTCCTTGTGCATTAGGCACCAAGCACAACCAGAAGGTTCAGTCCTGAAAGGTGCTGGAATTAAGAAAAATATATCAGTAGGATAAAGCTCATGTAAATGCATGAGAACTAAAAATGTTCCTCACCATAGAGTCAAACATATTTTTAAAGCTTTGCTCACTTTCACCAAGACTGGTGTTAATTCTCTGGCAGACTGATGAGAAATAAGGCAACGTGTAATATAAGATAAGGTGCAAGGTGAAAAGAACTGGGCAGGTATCACAAGTATTTAGGGCAATGTAATAAACACATTAATTGTATCCTGCTACAGAAATGATCTGCTGTCAAATAACTGAGACTTTCAGTGTCAGGTTTGTCCTCTCTAGGTTTCAAAGTTCTATAGCCACTGAAGTAAGCTGAATAATCAAATTCCTGTGATCTACTGCTACACACTGCTGGTGTGTTTAGGAGTGTAGCACTGTCTTTGTTGCTCAAACTTCACTCACATTTTTAAGGTCAATTTGTAAAAACAAAAAAATATAAAGCATAAAAAGGTTTATTTTAAAATTACTTTTTTTTTTTTTTTTTTTTTTTTTTCCAAGGAAAAATAAATAAATAAATACATCTTCAGCAAATTCTTTGTCCATACCAATAAAAAATATACTGGACTTCTGTTTAGGGTATAACTGTAAGAAAACACAACAAGATTTGAGCCAAAAGTTTTCTTTTGCACACTGTGAAAATGGAATTTCCCTGAATGGCTCTTCTAGGTATTTTTACTATTTATGCAGTGAATATTAAAAGGTGCAGGAATTTGAGGTCTCACTTAATATATAGTTTTGGTATAGGAGAACTGCCCTTGGAGCAAAGATTTATCTAGACAGAATCTAGCGTAAAAAACAGCTCAATTTCCTCCGCTGCAGGTATGCACAAGCTGTGCATCTAAACGAGGGAGACGTATATCCAGGCACTGCTGAATTTCTCGCTTTTTCCCTGCGCCTCCGGACAGTGGCACCTCTGCCTCCCCGGAGTTAGGACTTGGCCGCTAGAGGCCCTTCTGTCCCCACAGGAGGCAGCGCTGCCATTTCACTGCTGCTGCTGCTGCTGCTGCTGCTGCTGCTGCTGCTGCTGCTGCTGCTGCTCTAGCGGAAACAGGGTGCAAAGTTTCCATTTTCAGTGATGTAACATCAGCTCTGCAGGTCAAAGGGAAGGTTTCTAAGCAATCAAAGACAATGTTATTTTACTTATATTGACGATAATTAAGTTTTACTGAAATAATAATAATGATAATAGAGCATTTTTGCTTTACTTAGAGTGAAGATTAAGCATTAGAAGCCAAAGTGTTCAGCCTGTACCTTTTTTACGTGCTCCAGTGTATGAAAGCAGTTAATTAACTGCTTACATTATAAGAATATTAGTCATATTTAAAAGTTAGAATGATGTTTGAAAAGTCAGGCTGTTCTGACTAGAGTCCTAAAATTTAATAATAGTAATAATAATAAAAACAGAAACAATAGCAACAACAATACTACTACTACTATGACTACTACTCCTACTCCTACTACTGCTACTACTACTAATAATAATTTGGTTTTGACAGTGAAATGTAAAGATTCTTTACTGTTCTGTTATCGTTTACAGCAGTTAGAACATTAAATACTTTTTAATTAAGATATAGGATTGAGAATGTTCTGTGTGTAACAAGCTCTCAAATGTTTCAGATCAAAGTCAATAAATTTAACGTCTTTCAACATTAAGGATTACAGATACACTGGAGCCACTGTGCATTTACCCACATGATTTTATTAGACCCAATCAGATCGCATCACAAATTAGATTTGTACAGTGTTAGAGTACTAGCACTTTCAGAAAGCTGCATCTTAAATTTGCAGACTAGAAAACTAATGTATATATTTTGAATTAGGTATTTCTTCATGCATATAAAATATGAGTGTGCAATTACAATGTCACAATATATTATTATTGTTGTGCATTACCTCAACACTGTACTTCCATAATGACTTTAGAGATGAGTTTCCAATTCTAAGTGATATAAGTCAAGGTCTAATTGTATCAGAGTTATATTTATTGTGAAATTTGAGTAGGCATCTCAGCTCTGAAGTGGTACAGTACTCCCTTACCAGTCTGCCATGATTTATTCATTTTTAATAAAAGATACCAATACAAAGGATAGGACGACCTGTGGACTGACAGGCTAATTCTGCAGTTTGAACTCATCCTGTGGCAGGGCTCAGCTTTAACATGGTGCTAATGAGAAAGCCAGTCTGAAGGACTGATTGCACTTACTACTGGTAATTGGAATAGGGTGGGCAGCAGCACAGGCTGCCCCTAGAAGCACACATCCTCCTTCCATCACCGCACATGCTGTCCCTAGCAAGCAGGGACAGAAGCAGGGTGGCTGCAGGGCAGCACTTATGGGTGACGCATTGCTGCATGGCTTTTTTGCTTCTGTTACAGAGGAGATGTGGCTCTGGGGTCATGGTTCCTTCCTGATGGAAAGAGGACTATATGAATGGGGACCTCAGGGTTATTCACAGCTACTGTGTACGCCTGCAGGTATGTCTTACAGGGACATTTAAGGTTGCATTCGCGGCTTTGAGACAGCAAATGCAGTGTGTTAAGCATAACTGTGGTAAAGCTGTTGACCACGTGGAAAAAGAGCACTTACAAAGCAGAACAAAAAAAACTTAATCTCCAAATTCACATCTTTTTGCACATTTTAGTAGAATACTTTTAAATTATGTCAGATTTTGCTGGATGAAACAGTGTATATCAATTATTTCCACAAAAAGCAATCACCTCTTGCTTTTTTTAGATGCCTGTGGCTGAAGATTTTTATTTTACATTTTATGCTGAGGTCAACCATAGATAAAATCGGTGCAGAAATGAGTCATGGGTTTTCACAGTGAAGGCAATTAATCACTGGACCACCCTTACATGGGTTGTGGTGAATTTTTCATCACTAGAATTTTCTGTTAAAGTGTAATATTTTTATACTTATTCCAACTAGACTTAATCTGGGAATGCCCCTTGAGCTGTGTCATACAAGAGACTAATCTAAGTTACTACAGTAGTCTCTTCTTTCCTTATGAGTTATGAATCATATGTTTTGTTTTGGTTTTGCTGCAGTAGTTATTTGAATTGTTTAATGTTTGTATATTGTATAATGTTTGAATTGTTTAATGTTTGTATATTTAGGTTTTTGGTATATTTAGGTTATTTTGGTATATTTAGGTATATTTAGGTTATTTTTGTTCTTTTTTTTTTTTTTTTTTTTTTTTCCCCATAAAATTAAACCTTTTTGGCAGTGGCATAAGTCATGTTTCCCTAATGCAAACAGCATAGAAACAATTATTGTCTTTGGTTACTTTAATGTTAAATAAATAAATCTTTTGAATTAAATCTAAAGGATTAGTGAATGACAATGGGAATAAGAACACATACAAGTAATTTTAAAAGATCAGAGATAGAGCTGGCTAACTTCAAAATATAATAATTAGGAGGGCCAAAGAAGTAGCTTAAGTTTAAAAATACAAGTTAAAACAAAACAATACAACTCCATTTTCTAGTGTCATGTTAATTAAAAATAATAATAATGCCATGAAACTTGGGGAACACTAAAATCTGACACAGGCTGCTTTACTTTACTGTTTAATATAAGCAGTTGTGATTTAAATGCATTTTAATGTAAAGATATATGTGTGTATGTACATATATATGCATATATACATAAAAAATCACCTTAGAAAAAATAATATTTCCAAACAAATGATCCAATATTTTTTGAGGCAATCTTAATTATTATTTTAATATAATTAGTATATATCTATACATACAGTATTTACAAAGCAGAAAACATGTGAAGACAGTGTGTAGCTGTTTTTAGTGCTTTCCTCCAAGGGAAGAGAGGCCATAGCAGACAGAGGCTGGAACTACACAGTAAACAGCTTTTTATGACCCATCCCCTGAGGCAGGAAGGGGCAACACGTCTATCTTATTGACTAATGGGCTGATTGCAAACTAGACAGAGGGGAGGCTGGTCTGGATAAAGCAGGCTTCCTCTGGGAAGTGCCACATGTATTCAAAGCACATGGCACAGTGTCCTGACCTCTGGATCCCATATGTGCTTGGCAGAAGCACTCCATGGAGGGACATAAGGTGGAAGTGGCACTTTCCTTCTAATGCCCTGGGCTCTGGCAGAGCCCCAAGAGAACCGTGCAACCGTCACTTGCCACGAGCAGCTACCTGCCAGACATAGAAGAAGATGTCCTGAGGCACTTATCAACCCCCCTCACCTTTTAAGTGAAGAAGGTTTTTGGCAATAAGGTACAAGTCAAAATTCCAACCCTCTCTTCAAGGGCTCATATTCCATATAAATGGAATTTATAAATGTAATGAATACTGCTGTATTTACTGATGATGTGTGGATTGATAGGTACTGTGTGGGGACATAAGGAAGCTGTGTTTTTCAGTTTTTCTTGCTCATTTGCTATCTTTCCATCATTTCCTTTCAATTAAAAGATTTGTGGTTGTTTAGTTCAACTGCTATGGTATGAAGTTCCTGCTTCTCTAATTACAGTTGAGGAAGGAGTAGGGATAAAGAAGTCATCTTGTTGGTTTTGGGAAGGAATAACTATCTGCTAGCAAGCAATCTTTACTCTGAACTGTGTCATGGCCGTTGAAGATTACTGTCAATGTACTAAAAAGAAAAAAAAAAAAAAAAGTGAATATTATTTCAGTAGGTTACGCTGAAATACAAATATTAATTTACTGTATTTTTGTTTGTTTGTTTTAAGAGTTTCATTCAAAATCATATGTTGCCAATGTATATGCTTCTTTGTCTCAGTGGAAATAACATCTTGGTGAAGTGAATGTTTGGCTAGTAATACAGACACGCCTCTGAGTGCAAATCCTCTGAAGGAGCTATAGGTCACAACACTCAGGCAAGTAGTTGCACACAGAAGGGTTATTTTCTTGGGCTCTCATTTACCTTTTAATCCTCTTATTCTTTTTTTTGCCTTTTTTTTTTTTTTTTTTTTTTTTTAACTGCTACAAAATGATCCTTTCTTTGAAGAAGGATGTCATGCCTGCATGTTGTCCAGCTCAGTTTATAAATAGTATAGGTAACGTGTTTAAAGCCTCATATTTGCTTTGGTAAAGTTACTTCTTCAGCACACCACCTGAAATTAGGCTAGTTAATTGGCTGAACAGATTCCTTAGTGTTGTTTAAGACAGTTGGGTTTCTGCTTCTCTGGTTATATAGTGCTTAGATAGAATATAACCACTCTGGTCTCTGGAATATAGTGGTTAGCTGTACTTTTTTTTTTTTTTTTTGGTAAGAAGTGCAGGTGTAAACACAATGGGAAATTCTTTCATTGATTTTCTCGAAGTGCTGGATAGGAAGTCTACTCACATTACTTAAATTTAATGTCTTCGTAGTTCTAATTTGTTCAATGGCATGCACTTGAAATATTTATTTCAGTGTCTGGCTTTAGGATTCTGAAAACACTTATTTCCTTGATTTATCTTACCCATATAACTGTGTCCATTGTTTTCTTTAAGGCTGCTAATATTGTTTTCATGGTTATAAGCTGAGAAACTAAATTCTCTGTGACAACGTGTGCTATTCAACTACCTGAACAATGACCTTGGGTGTTCACTTGTGACACCAGAACACTTCATCCCAAGTAATTCAGACACTGGCCAGGAAAAAGAATATATATATATTTAGAGGCTAATATTTATTGTAAAAATGCACGTTTCAGAGAGAAAAAACAAACAAACAAAAAAAGCAAAACAAAAACAGTTATATTATTAACATAGCTTCATCTCAATATAACTGTAAAATAGAAAAACATCATAGCATTGAGGTTCTCAGAATTATGCTGAGAAATTACACAAAAGCTATCAGGAAATCTTAAATGAATGATGTCCAGCTGAAAAATGTCTTTTCTTAGCACTTAGAGAACATCTCATCAGGCTGGAATACAGTGAAATAAGGCAAGATGATAGCCAAAATTTTCAGCTGTGGTACAATTCATGAAACATGTTAAATTCACATTTTACGATTTTTGATTCCTGTCTTTATACATTGACCTCTTTGTGTAGACGTTTGTGCAGTCATTCATACATATTTGTAGAATGAATAAGACAGTGTCTGCATGTTTCCAGATTTAGAAACAATCCATATAATCTCATTCAAATAGGCATTTTCATCAGAGGTTAGTAATTAGTTACTTCACTTTAAAATAACTTTGAATTTATTTAAATAAATCTATATTTAGATTTATTCGAATCTATACCAGTGATAGCATGAAACTAAAGATTATAGTCTGAATGGTTCATTGCATATGCTTTTTCTTCTTTCACAAGCATAGGAGCCTATATTATTTTGAAGTATCCCCTGGTCTCTGTTGGTCTTTCTGTTGAGAGTGTACCCGGTTCTCTCCCTTTAAGCCAGTAGATCTAAGTCCTCTTTCAGTTGAAGGACAGATTAATCAGCGTAAAGTCATGACTCCTTTGTGTCAATCTGTCAAAAATAGCTACCATTAACACAAACAGAGCATCTATATCAAGATTCCTTTAACTTTCTTACAATAAAGAAGCAGCTGGGAGAGAGAGACTACAGTTAGGATTCTCCATCAGGAAGTGGAAAATATGCATTGCTGAATAAAACAAAAAGAACACACCTAGAGCAGGTTTTTTCCTACTCAATCATGGCTAATACTCATCAAAACCAGTGTTATGAAAAATGTAAATAGAGTTTAAGGTGGAGAATAACTCACCTAAAAAAGTCAGCAAATGCCTTACAGAGCTGCAGTTGAAACCCTAACCTATCCTGCAGGTAAGATTGCCAATGCGGATTCATAGGGGGATGCTCTCCAATATAGTTTGCTTGTTCAGAAAAAAAATATGGATACGGATATTTAAACCAAAATTATAATTATAATAAAAATCTTGCTCTGAAAACCCCATAAATGTATGTCCAACTTGTAAAATGTGAGTCTAAGTGATGGTTTTCCATTTGAGAGTAGAAAAGTAGAGGTGCCGGTAGATACTGGCCTTAGAAGTGGTGGCTCCTGGTCTGTTTTCAGTCAGTGATTTAATCTGAAATAACTTTTGTGCTACCAGTGACATCTGCACAACAGTTGCTCTATTCTTTTCTGTCAAGATTGTGCAAATATTTATTAAGATCTTTTGGAGAGAGTACGTAAAGACTGTACAGTCAGAGAAAAGAGGAAGAAAGACCCACTATACAGTGACAAGACATTTGCTGTAACACCTCGAAATTTAACTGACTTAGAAGAGTTAATTTTGTCTTTCAGCCTGGGAACAGACTTACATACCTCAGACAAAACTAAGATGTGCAGGGGGTGACCCATTTTTCGGTTATGGAAAACTGAAGTGGTTCTTTGGTCCAAAATGACAACGCTTCCATGCTGGGAGGCATCTTGCAAACATCTTGCTTCTTTACACAATGTCCTGCATCCCAGCTAAGAACAGCTGTTTCTGTAGGGGTTGAATTGCACCAGCAAAGTTCATCCCTTCTGCTTCTGTCTCACATTTCAAGCACCATCTCTGCCCCTGAAATATGCATGGCACCGCTCAATCTTGAAAACCTGGGCTTTCTTGTCCACCAGTCTCCATCTGCAATCATTGCTGCAGCACAGGATGTTGCTGCAGAGGGACAAACTCAGAGACCCTTCACATTTTCCCAGTGTAAGACAGGTTTTCTATACAGCACAGTGTTGTGCTGTGCACAGCTATTGACTTGGGCCCAAGGTAAAAATAGTCAAATTCAAGTTTGGTGGGTTAATCTAATTCTTCCTTCTCACACAGCATGGGTCTACTGGTGCCCCAATACAGCCATCCCACTGTGGGTTTGGGACCTAATGCAGTCAGTATTATCTTGTGTATCTCTACTTCATGCTTCATTTCAGTAATATTTTAGCATTTTTTGAATCAAAAAACTCTTTAGTATTAAACAAAAATAGAAGATTTCTAAGCAGTTTCTATTAGTTTTGCTCTCAGTAATCACTATGGGTTAATTTCTTTATTAGCAAAATGGAGTAATGCCATTTAGTCATACTGCCAAACTGCTTTATAGTCTGGAAATATGAAACATTAAACACGCATAAAGCAGTATTAACCTTGTAAGCTCATCTGGGCAAGAATTGCATCCAGCTTTGTTTGTTCTAAAAATAACATTTTTCTTAAAAAGGATTAAAGTTCCTTGAGTGCCATCCTCCACTGCCAAAGCAAACCCATAAAAGCAAAGAGATGCCAAGCAATGGAACCCTTCTTACTGATATCCTCTCACGGCATATTTTCCTTGATGATGACAAATTACATATTTTCCAGGAATTTTTGCCTTCTTCAGATAAAGAAACACAGCACACTGACCATGTCAATCACTTTTGCTGGCTATTGCAAATCCCGCCTTAAAACCTCAGAAATCCTGGAGTACTGAGCCCTGACAGATGGTCACAGGCTGTGTGCAGTGTGTTTATCTGAGGATGAAGTATGAAGTCATATGTATGTGTGTATGTCTGTGTTGCATTTTCACTGTGCGCCTCATGCTCACCCTTGAAATATCAGCTGACTGAGTCATAAGCAAAGTATAATATGGAATTTACCATGCTGTTTTCTTTAAAAATTGTGTCCCATTCTCAATTATTACACCCAGTTTTTCTCTTTTCGGGTAGCTGTGCTCTGAACTCAGGGTGGATTGTGTGAGCACAGGCATTTTTGAATGCAAAAGGGAGGCCTCAGACAACATCTAAGTCTTCAGACTGCTGGACAAACTGTTAGAAATTTGTGCATCCACTAAAGCAGGTAGGTCTTGCTTCTGTTCATGTCTTCTAAAAGTCTGTATGCCTGCTCTGTCAAAAAGGGAATACTGAGGGAATGCACAACTGCAATTAAAATATGTATTTTTTAATAGTATACTACAAACTATCATTATCAGGGCATAAACAGAGTATTGAATGGGATTGCCAGAAAGAGAGGCTGCTTTTTATTAACTACTAACAGGATGATTGCCAAAAACAGAAGTCATAATCATATGAGAGAACTCCAGTTCCTCTTTCATAAGTTGATAGTGGTATTCTTTTTCTTTTTAGCCTTTTGTTCCTGTATGTCTGGAGCACAAATTATTACACTTCTGTGGTGCTGTATGCCATACAATGAATCTTGAACAAGAAATGAGAAGAAACTCCACTTTTTACTGAAAGAGAAGTTGGAATGCTCTGGCCTGTCCACATCCCTTGTCTTGTAAATGATTGATATTACTGTGGTTTCATGCAGTAAAATAATCACTCATGGAGGAAAACAGGCTCTGTCTAAAGAAACACAGTCTGAACAAATCATGGTGTAAATAATACTGTGTTTGTCGTCAAGTGTGGCTGGGAAAAGGTCAAGTGATGTCAAACTTTACTGTAAACTGTTAGGGAACAGGATGGGTTTGGATGTGCAGTTGGCGAGCTGGACAAAGCTTGTAAAAGTGAGAGTGGGAAGCTATCCTGGCAGTATGCAGGTGAGGGGAGGCACAGAATGCTGATAAAGGCTTTCTCTAGATCAGAAACATTTCTGCATTAACAAAATTTTCTTCTCTTGAGGAAAGATCTGTATTATGTTCTCATGTTAATTAACAATTAAGTTACTTTTATGAGGCAAACCCTTAAACTGGACAGTAATGCAATTACTCAAAGATTTCCCTGTGGAAGGAAGAAAAGTCTTGCAGTGGTGAGTTTCAATATTCTTCAAGTACCGTATTGGCTTCATTTTTCTTTATGCTTCTAATTGCATAATACCTGAATAGTGACACTTAACTTTGCAGATCTGTTCTTATTCTGAGGAGCAAAGCCTTAATCACAGTATTAAAAGCTTTTTAATTAATGCAGAAGCTTCTCAAAACACTCTGGAAACACTTTTACAGGACACATCTTCAAGTTGCAATCACTGGCTCACTTTTCTAAATGTGAGGGTGAGTGCAATTACTCTCTAACAGTAAAGTCTCAAATTGTATTTAAACACTTTACATTTTAAAAATATATATATTAAAACCTATTGCATGACAGCGTAAGAAAAATATCAGTAAGATTTATTTGAAAACAAGCAAAAGGCTGTGGTTGTTTTGTTCTTGCTATTTCTTCCTGTCATATTTATTTATTTATTTATTTATTTATTTTTATTGAAGAGTAACAGCATAATTGCCAGATAACTTCCTTGAAATGCATGATAGCTTCCATGAAAACTTTTAAAATCATGCACCAGCAATTCAGATGACCCATGGTTTTACTGTGCAAAACAGTAGAAAAAGGGAACTAGGCCTGTACTCAGGATAAATACAAAGACTTGCATGTACCAACTAATATTAATTTAGTCACACTTCAAGCTGCTTTATCACCTAAGTACTTCTGAAGTTATCAAATATTGTGTGATTCTTGTTTGTAGAACAGAGTTTTAATACTGTCTCATGAAAACAGGCTGCATACAGTGAAAATTGCCTGCAATTATATATAGAAATCTGTCCCTTAATGGAGACCTGCAGTAAACTGAGAATTTGGCTCATTAGAAATACAACAGTAAAAAAGGAAGTCATTAGATATACAAAGCTCTTGAAAATCAGAGGTCTCTGGCCTGTAGTTCAGAAGTTAGTGCTACATTCAGATTAAACCATAAAGGAATATACTAGACAGATTATATCAAAACATTAGTGCTCCCAATGGTTTTAGAAAGATCTATGAAATCCTATCCTGTCTCTGGATACCCTGCATAGGAGAGGGATTGAAACTAGAAAAATGAGCCTGACATTTTAACCAAAGTCTACAAGAGTCAATTAAAAGATTTACGTCATCTTCAGCAGGTATGTTGTCAGCCATTATGACAGAGTAAGATTTGACTGTTTAATTAGTATAATACAAGAAAAAAAATAGTTGTCATGCAAGTTTAACACTAAAGCTATAAATTATAGTTATACAGTCACTATTTGATGGCAACCACTATTTCAGCTTTATGTCAGCGTTTGTTACATATGACCATTTAAACCCTTCTATTACAGAACATTTGTTTTGAGAATGTTTGATCTCCAGTTTTGATTTTTAATCTATGTATTGCCTGTACAAAGCTACAAAATTGCATGTTAACAATCAATTTGCACTTTTCAGATACAATGTAAAAATGTTATTCTCTTTATGAAATCTGTAAACAAATCACAGTTGTACCTGTCAAAACATTAAATTGTGAGTGTCCCAGACTTGTGTAAGCACCATACAAGCTGTATGAGCCTGAGTTTTGTCCAGGTGTGAGTTCAGAGGCAATGTTGCATGAAGTGCAAAGTGCAGCAGACCAGCCCTTGTGCTGCTGGGTGTGAACAAGCTGTTACAGCACAGAAGACATACAGCAGAGCTGGTCACACTTTCATGTATTTATTCATTTATTTATTTATTTTCTCAGAGGAACGGAGCGGGCACTTCTAGAGGATTCATCTGACCTATTTTACCCATATACTCAGGTGAGATGAATCATGTTCCTTTCTACAGAAACTCTCTATAGGCTCTCCACTGACTAGTTTAGGTGCAGGATATTGTTGTAAAACTCTAAAGATGTTATATTGCAGTAGTGTATTTCTACATTTAGAGCCCTAGGGTACAGACTGCTAAAGTGTGGCTCTTGAGCTGTTTTCATTTTACCTTCAAGCCTGGCTTACCTGCATGGTCAACACAATTCAACTAGAAAGGGACCTGTGTAGCCAGTCTAAGAAAATTGCTTCTGGGTTATCACAATTCCTTAATTTGAAAGGAAATTCACAAATGTCTCCACCTGTACTATGAGCTGTATGCATCTCACAGTG
Source organism: Oxyura jamaicensis (assembly GCF_011077185.1). Taxonomy (NCBI): domain Eukaryota; kingdom Metazoa; phylum Chordata; class Aves; order Anseriformes; family Anatidae; genus Oxyura; species Oxyura jamaicensis. Next base: position 106,855,827 of record NC_048893.1, on the reverse strand, counting down.
CATTCCACAGATCTGGCTCCCTCATTGTCCTCATTAGAGGACTCCTACATTTGTCTCCTTCTTTGCCTGTGTTCTCCCCTTCAAAAGACAGAGAAAGAAATGGGGAGAAAAAAAAAAAAAATCCAAGAAACAAGCAAGCAAGGAAGGAAAGAATGAAGGTGGTGTCATGGCATGATGGTGCATACACAGGCTCACTGGCCTAACAGTGTAGACACAGTTTCTGGAACTAGCTGGATGATGAACCTTAGCTTGCTACGGAGCTGAAGAACAATAGCCATAGCCAAGTTATGGACCATTCCCAGACAGAAGCCTTCACCTGCTTCCTTGAATGAGATGGTAAATATTCTCTGACTGCAGTCTGCATGAAGATTTTTCTATGCAGCTCAGAGGGGCAGAGAAATTGGCCACTCCTCTTGTTCTAATGCATTGAAGTCAATGGAAGTTTTGCTTGGAAGCTAAATGCAGAACTTGAGCCAATCTAAGGTTGTGAATGAAAATGTCTTCCAAAGTATTTTAGCCACTCTACTAATGGAAAATGCAAATTTGTTTCTTAAGTACAATCCTCATGTGCATACTGCTATTTTCTAAATATTCAACTAAAGAGAGTTTCTCATGCATATTTTAAATAACTCTATCATAGCTTCTTTTAACTCTCTCTTCTTAGGATTTTTTTCTAAGGATTTAGCATGAGTGAAAATATCTTCTGCTGGGGAATCCCAGCCTCAAGGACCATGGGGTGTGAGGAACCCAGTCTAGACTATCTGTAAGGCCTCTTAATGGTATTTCCAAAGTAACAAACTTTTTCTCTTGAGACCATCTGACACATTCAGGTTTTACTGTGAAGCATCACTTTTACTCAGAGAAGTCAGGCTCTTTTTTCAATATTTTTTTTCCCTAGAGTTAGTTCTTCTCAGGAAAATTTTGGTCAGTCAAGACTTTGGTGGAAAAGACTTTCTATTTAAAAAACTCAGACATTTTTTTTCAGCACAGTCAAGCTTACTAATATATATATATATAAGATTATGACATGAATTTTCTATATTTTATATTCATCTGTAGCACTTAGACAAAATTGTATTTATTTCCATGCTTTCAGTTTTCATGAAATCACCTATTTGGCTTAGCATAACTAAAACTTTCCAACCTCCATGAATGGAGAGATCATTACAAAGTCTTCTCCATTGATTTGGAAAACATTTCATTAATCCAATAATAATAATAATAATAATAATAACAATAATAATAACAATAATAAAGACTTCGTGTTTTTGTTCATTTTGTTTGTTTGTTTTGTTTGTTTTTCAACTCTGAGATCTTTCCCTCTCTCTTCAGTTTTATTCTCCTTGTCTTTGCAAGCTTTCTGTATTTGGCAAGGAAAATTAGGCCACCTATTCAACTACATAGTAATCTATTATACTGATGAATTTTACAGAATCACAGAATTGTAGGGGTTTTAAGGGACCTTGAATCACCTGGGGATCATCAGGTCCAACCCCCCTAACAAAGCAGGTTCCTTAGAGCAGGTTGCCCAGGTAGGCGTCCAGACGGGCCTTGAGTCTCCAGAGAAGGAGACTCCACAACCTCCCTGGGTAGCCTGTTCCAGTGCTCCGTCACCCTCACCATGAAGAAGTTCTTTCTCATGTTGGTGTGGAACCTCCTGTGCCCCAGTCTGTGGCCATTTCCCCTTGTCCTGTTCCCACAGACCACTGAAAAGTGGTTGGCCAAATCCCTCTGTGTCCCACACCTCAGGTATTTGTAAACATTGATAAGATCCCCTCTCAGTCTTCTTTTCTCAAGACTGAACAGACCCCGGTCTCTCAGCCTTTCATCACAGGGGAGGTGCTCAAGGCCCCGTACCATCTTTTTGGCCCTCCACTGGACTCTTTCCAGGAGATCCTGTCTTTTTTGTACCAGGGAGCCCAGAACTCAACACAGTACTCCAGGAGAGGCCTGACCAGAGCAGAGTAGAGGTGGAGGATCACTTCCCTTGACCTGCTGGCTATGTTCCTTTTAATGCAGACCAGGATCCTGTTGGCCTTCTTGGCCACCAGGGCACACTGCTGGCTCATGGCCAACCTGTCATCCACCAGGACCCTCAGGTCCTCTCCACAGAGCTCCTCTCCAGCAGGTCATTGCCTAGCCTGTACTGATACATGCAGTTATTCCTTCCCAGGTGCAGGACTCTACACTTGCTTTTGTTAAACCTCATCTGGTTTCTTCCTGCCCAGTTCTCCAGGCTATCCAGGTCTCACTGAATGGCAGCACAGACTTCTGGCATGTTAGCCACTCCTCCCAGCTTTGTATCATTGGCTTACTGCTGAGGGTGTACACAATTCCCTCATCAAGTTCATCATACATTTGTTCATACATATGTGAACAAAACAATATTCAAATTAATACAATTGTTCAAATGTGATACAAATGTTCTTACCCCTTTGAAACTCCAGCTTCCACACAATTTCTGGTTCAAATCTTCCTGGTTTGCAAAATCTAGTCCACTTCTACTCAACAACAACACACACTTTTTTTTTTTTTTTTTTTTTTTTTTTTTTTTTCCCCAGCAGAAATGTAAGTCACAATTCTCACTCACAATGACAGTGCATATAAAAGCAGATCAGTGATGCTACTTCATTAGGCTGTACTCCTTCTCCCTCTCAAAAAGTGATTTCACCGTACCTCAAACCCTCTCCGGCCAAGGGGCATGGGCAGATTTGTAGACTACAACTTCCTTTTCATTAAGTGTGCAGTTTTTGCCCATTTCTTCTTAGAGACTATTCTATGTTAGAGCTCAGTCAAAATGAGCTTATGAAATTGAATGGATTTTTTTCCATAGACTTTTCTAGGTTTTGGATTAGTATCCTAAAATCCACAGAAAGCCATCTAATAAATTACAGAATACTTGATAGTCGATGACAAGAGTTTCAAATGCAAGCTCACCACATTGCTGCCAGCGCTGCCTTGAACAGATAGAAGTTATATAAATCTAGGAATAGTGAAATCATCCATTTTTTCCAGAGACAAATGTAATCCAGAATCGAAGCCATGAAACCACAACTGATGCTAGACAAAGGGAATATTAACAGAGTCATATTTCCAATTGTAGGGGTATTTCTTGAATTGTGTGTTCTTATTCTTGCCTTTCAGCTAGCTTTTTTCAAATCCAGTTTTTCCAAGCAATGGTCTTGGGAACTTCTGCTCTGCAGCAAGTCAGTGAAGGTGGGTTCTATTATGTGGTGTTGCTGTTACACACAGAGGTATATTTCATTATTCGGTAGGTGAAAAAAGGAATAAAAAGTCCAGAAGATACATATGAATGATTAAAAAACATTTAATTTTCATTAAGTTCTTCTGTAGATATTTTTTGTTTCTTGAGAATAGAATGTTTACTGAAAAACAAATTCAGATGTTCTTCCACAAGCAAAAGACTTGATTTATAACTTCCTTTTTCCCCCTTAAAAAATCCCCCCCCCCCCCCAAAAAAAAAAAAAAAAAAAAAAAAAGATGATCAAATCTTCCCCTGCTAAGTATATTGATCTTGCAGAGTTATGATCCTTAGGTCTCACAATAAGAAAAGGGCAATAGTCTTTGAAGTAAAAATGAATGGTGGGGGTGGCAAAAGGTGTAACATACAGACACTGGATGACACACAATTAGAAATATTTTTAAAATTACTACTTTATCATCATAAGGGTGGAATCAGAATACTGTGATATTAAGAAATTCATGATGGTGTTAGGGCACTTGAGCTCTTTCAGTTTCCATGGGGCTGATAAGTTAATAGTCTTAAAGAAGGAAAAAAAAATCATCCTCAGAAGTCCCTGTAATAAAAAGTGTATCGAACAATGTCATCTTGAATTAACCTCCTGTAAGTGAAAATACTGGGTGTCTAAGTTACATCCTTTTCATCCTTTTTTTTTTTTTTTTTTTTTTCATTAAATACAGCATGAGTGCCCTGAAGGCCTTCAAATGGCGATTAAGCCTGAGCTTAACTATAAATGCTTGTGTGGATTTAAGTCAGACCCTATAATACATGTGATTTTAAGTTATTTTATGTGATTATTATAGATTGCTAAAAGAGACCCATCTTAAATAAAATTAAAAATAAATGAAAAGGTTATTTTCTTAGTTGGTGGCAGACATTCAAAATCTGCTTGTAAATGAGTGTATTTTTAAAACCAAATACAAAGGATCCCTTTAAGTATATGTTTTCTTACCTTGAGGCTTAGACTGAAGTTTTTGTGTATGATTTGTTGATACAAAGGTTAGATCTGGCTTCAAAAATGGCAAAATAACTTTATGTAAAGTCCAAGTACGTCAGTGTTCATACACTGCCCCTTTCTAAGTCCTTGCAGAGCCCAAATCAAAATGTTTATTTAAACCTGTTCCCTCACTTCAGAAAGCCAAAAAAAGAAATACAACAAAATTGAAACTGCAACACCTCAGTTGGATCTTTTTCCATGGTGCTCAGGCAAAAAATCTGTTTCCAACATTTTTACAAGGAACCAGAACTCTTAGCTTATCTTGGTAACATGGGATATTTCCATTAAAAACTGCAGCATCGGTAAGTTTTGTTTTATATGTGTGCTCTCTGTTTGTATATGTATACATAAAGCTTCACACAAACTGTGTGAAAAGATATTGCAGATATGTTATAATGGAGGTGTGTGTGAATTCATGATTTATGACCAAATGGTCACCGTGCCATGGTTAAGGTTGTTTTCTCTTTATAGGAAAAACTGTTTAGCTGATCAAAATTTCTTTGGCATACAGTATTTAAGTTTGGCAAAAAAGAAAAAAAAAGAAAAAAAAAGAAAAAAAAAGTAAAGCGATTAAAAATTATCTTGACTAACATGAGAGTTCAGTGCAAGCTGTGGATGCAGGATTTGTGACACTGCAGCATCTCTTTTCACAAAGAGTTTTCTTTCAGAAAAAGAACTATCTTATATTTGTTTTTTGATTTTTTTTTAAATTTATTTTGTTTCTTAAAAGAAACAAAAAAAGATAAAACATACAGTTATGGAACAGTTAAGTTAGTTCTATCTTTATCAGACTAAATTTAAGACCTAATAAATAAATAAATAAATAAATGTTCTATATTCGTCTGCTTAAGGAAAGCCTCTCACTAATAAAAACCTTCATAGCCTATCTCAGATCTACGTCAGGAGTCTGCTTCAATCTAGAGCTGTGCACACAGTATGACACAGTCAAAGACAAGGGATGCTGTAAGGGGCTGCACATGTTATGAATTTAAATATGAGTGAATTATATTTTTTTTTAATTCCAATTAAAGTAAATTGCATCCCAGTTTTGTCTATCCTTTCAAAAGATTTGGCTGTTATTATAATTTATTATTATTTTTTATTTGATTTTCAAAGAGGTGTTTGTTGTTTTTCTGAAGGATTGCAGGGATGCATTATTTATATTATTTTTGTATGTAGACTTTTTTTTTTCTGAGGAAAAATAGCCATCATCTAGATCTAGATCTCAAGTCTAGATCTCAAAGTGCAGAACATTGGTATAATCTGTTTTGGTTTGTACCTAACTCGTTTAATTTCAGAGACTGTAATATGTTTTTTGTTTCTTTGTTTCTTTTAGGTACTTGCTAACTCCTTCTGGAGCTGGTTTATTTAAATGACTTGCATCCTTCTCACTTCCCTGTCTGCCTCAGTTCTGTTGCTGTTTTCATTCAGAGTGTAAACTCTTCTGTCCAGGGACTGTTCATTGCTGGGTGATTGTTGAGTGCCTAATCAAGACAAGCGTGCTCATACTGAGCCTCCTGGCATGCCTGTAATTCAGTGCTAAATGTCAAGAGGGTACTAATCTTGAACTTCAGAATACTTAACTTGCTAATGTATGCCTTGCAGATACAACATCATGAAAGGAGCTAGTCTTATACAGGCTTGTTTTAACCATGATCTCCTTGAACTCTGAGCTCATGAGCATGCATTCTCTTGGTTGGTGGCAGTTAAGGGGATTGAGCATCATCTTGCAAGACGTTATCATCTCTTTAAAACAGCTAAGATGCTGAAGTGTACACTAACTCTTCTCAGTAAAAATCAACCCATTTGACCTTAAACCATTGAGATATTTGGTCTTTCCAATTTTAGCTATTGAGCAAAATCTGTCATTAACTGCAAAGTGATCAATAAATACTACAGCTAATTGCCACTGCAGTGAGTTGTGGGAATGCTGGGGGTTCTCATGTCTTTTGGTGGGACATCAAAGGCCAAAAGAGACAGGTGTTCATATTCATGTCAAAAGCCTTATGATACTTTATGGATAGCTTCTCTTCTGATATAAAAGGATAAATGTCTGTCAAAGTCAAGACACTTCTGTCCATTAAAACACTGTAAAATTTGGGCTGAAATTTTGCACAAATTGCTGATCTACCAGAGGATGTTGTCCTCACACTGGATTTTTACTGGTATGCCTTTGAGCCCATGTGCCTTAAGTTTTAAAGTAGGTGAAGACTATTTTATAGAAAGGAATGCCTAGGATGTACAGTGAAAGTGTTTGGCTTCAGACTTCTGGCTCTCATTCCACCAGTTCAATCATGAAATGGTTAAATGTTATTTATAGCTCTTGGACATTCTTTAAGGATGAACACATCTACTGAAAAAACAAACAGTCTTGGTGCTAGTGGGTAATTTATAGCAATTTTAAAGTTAGGAGAAAACTGTGATCTCATACTACAGCCTAAAAAACTGTCCATTCATTACTACATGGCAATGGTATTTGGTTAAGAGGTTGACAAAACCTGAGGAAACTGACATTCACAACATTCAGATGCAACCTGAGGAGGGAAAGACTCACTACGGTGTCCTAAGAAATTACATCATTTTTCTTTCCCCCAGTTTTTAAATACAAGATGCAAGCTTAGGTTCAAAAAATATCCTATCTATTTTTCAGTGCAACCCATAGATTCTTTAATTTCATTTATAAAATTAATTGCAACAGTGTTGGAATATGCCAAATTACAAAAACCAGAAACTCAGCTCTTTTTTTTTTTTTTTTTTTTTTTTTTTTTTTTTAATATCACAATTCATTAAGTTTCACTTAAGTATGCTATTACATCACTTTGAGTGACTAATAAAATCTAGTCTTGGTCTGACGTCATGAAAAAACAGAGAACCTGTCATCTCTTTTTATTTGAAGTTTTCTCACTACTGAGATTTTTTCTTGCCTCAGTTTCAAGGTCTGGCTTCAGCACACGGCTACTGGTTTTAATTAGACCTTTCCTCACTGGATTAAAGAGCTTTTCAGAACATGTAGTAATTTTTTCACATGCTCATACATTGCAAGTCCTCTTCCTGTTTATAATATAGTGAATTTCTAACTTTCTCATTGCAAGACATCTTCTCCAACCCTCAATTTCCATTTGTGGGTTTCAGGCTGTTTCTTTAATTTACTTATTTAATATATTGTTATCCAACATAATTTTAAAATTTGGGCAGAAGACAACTGAATTTGTCTAGCCATTGTCATATGCTGAGGTAAAATCATTCTTCATTTCTATTTCTTTCTCTTCTTAAAATAAATATCATTTATTTTAAAGGAAGAAATTTCAGAGGAAAAGCTCATAAGCATTCTGATCTAGGCACAGATCCAGAAAAACACATGAACAACATTTAAAAAGACAGTAATTTTACTGGTTCCAGTAGGCTGCATAAGTTTAAGCTAAACATAGTTTTTCATGTTTTTCTCTGAAATCTTATGTTGATTAACTTTCCTTTTTAACCTGGACTGCAGTACACTTTTTCCAAAATTGTTGTTGAATAATAGCTAATGTTATTCAGTTGTTCACCTCAGTTATTCAACTGTTAAGCATTCAATAACTATTACAGGATCTTTGTAATTACTTTCAGCTTATGTTGATTGTATGAGTCTAGTATAAAGCTGCAAAGTATACTACAAGAGTTTTCTTCATTAAAGAAAAAGTTTGTGATTTATATATATATATAATTCAAGTAGTGCACTATGATCTGGAAGTGCCCTTTTAATAATAAATATATATATATATAAAGGAAAAAATAAAGATTTTCATCCTGTAATGAACACTGTTGTTATGTTTGGGTCTATAAACTATATACCACTTAACTTCAGCTTGATTTCTAACTTTGCATGTAGATTTCTTAGCACATTGAAATCTTGTCCTAGATAGGGTCCCTAAGTACTATTTCAATGAAAATAGTAATAAAATGTGTTCTCAGATATATATAAATAATTGTTTCATAAATCAAAAAGGTATATGTACATCCATAATTCTCATTATACAAATTTAGCATATTGATTATTGTTGCTTATTTGGTGGTAAAATAATACCAGAATAAGAAACAACAACAAAAAATATACCAAAGAAACTCTACTGGGTAAAAGTGTGGTGGCATAAATACCTGCTATGGTTGAGATTGTAAATCATTAAAGGAAGACATGATTACACATAAAGAGTATATAGAATTTATGTCATACTTCCAATGACATATCTTATCAATCAGACTCATTCTGTAAGGTACATAACATTATCTATTTGTGTGGGAATCGATAAGAAATGATGTTGCTCATCATTTTCCATGAATGATATGTCAATATGATCAGTTGTTCTGGCTTCAGCTAGGATTTCTGATTCTCTTTGAAATTTCATACAGGTCCCTTATTCCCTAAGGCTTTGATTCGTTGAGTTTTCCAGTCTTAAATTTTACCTTATCAACTATAATAAACAAAATAATTACATATCTCACTATGAATGGAATACTACATCTTGTTTTTGCTTTTGCATCTCCTATAATACAGAAAGAAACATTGACATTTTGATATGCTGTTTAATGTTTAAATTAAGATTTGACCTTTTAGACCCATTTCTGACAATGGTACTTATTGTAATTCCTGCTTAAATCTTGTTTTGATTTGTCTTGAACAAACACTGGGGAGTATTCCCACGTGTTATTCCCTAAGCACCACGTCCCACCTTTCCTTAAACCTTTTGTTACTGGAGTACAAGTAAATCTGTGAAAGGAGAAGAAAAGATCTCCTGTTCTGAAAAGCAGTATTGAACATTTCTTTTAAACCCTCCTTTTAGTTATTTCCATTGAAGGTATTTGTTTTGATTATGTTGGAACATTAGGGCTTATCTAAGGTAAATAAAATAACCTGTTTTACTGCTACACTTATTTTTTTCCCTTTAAAATGTCTGAGGCAACTTTTATTACCCAAGAATGACTGAATTCTGCCACTGTAGGTTATTATCACCATACTGTAGGTAAATATCACCATACCTCTGTAAGCATTCTGTCTGGTTTTAAATATGTGGTGCAGTGCAATGCAAGAGTGATAGTTCTGCATGGGAGGGAAAGGAAATACCTTTATGACCTCATGCTATCCATTTATACTCTGAGTCATTAAAATGGCTACTTCTTATAAAAATCATCTTTGCCAGTAGAGGAATATGTGGGCAAATACTCCTGACAATCAGTGTGCTTTGGAGCAGACTCAAAACATACATGTTACTCAGACTTAACTTTCCTTGATTCTTTCTGAATGATTTGCCCCTGAAAGAAAACATCTGACTCTTCATAAAACTGCAGTCAATGATGAAACTCCTGTCAAGCACTGCAGGTGCAGTGTGTTCCTCAATGTAATTGTAAATTACACAGTAATGTGTTATGCAAAAATAAGATTCTGTACCAGTAGTTTTCAACCTGTGGCCCACCTGTGAATAAGGAACAAGAATCTATTGTCAGTAGATTAAATTTGAAAAAAACAGAAGATACATAAATCGGAAAAGATTCAATGAACACTTCACTGTCTCCAAATGTGTAACGTCTAAAAATGCAACATTTCTGTTTTTCAGTTTTAATTGCACATTAGTTTAATTGTTGGCCATGTAAGCTATTATCTTTAAGTTTTAAGGGATACAATTAATAGAAAATACGCTAAGAGAAAATAAAGAGGAATCATAGAATCAGAATGGTTTGGGTTGGAAAGAACCTAAAAGATCACCAAATTCCATGGAAGATAAATGTGAAGAACAGATGAATTTCATAAAGCTGGGGTTCACTTTGTGCCCATATGTCTAGGTTTTCTTCCTATGGTAATGCAGTTTGCAGGGGATGATTCATTACAGGGTCTGATGTGGCAATACCCCCCCAATGTGCAGTAAGCAAGTGGCAGGACTGTATTCCCTTTCAAGGAAGCAGTAGCTGCTCACAGGTCCTGCAATTTAGATTTAGAAGAAAATACATATTGCTACAACAGTTAAGACAGTAAACTCTATCAATTCATCCAGTTTAATCCACTTTTGCTCAAATACTTTGGTGGCTAATCTGATTCAGACAGTGTGTCATTCTATTTCTCAATAGTTGTATTTCAGTTAACCACATTTCACTAGTTGGTATTTGTTTTTGCAACCATAGTGATGAAATATATTTATTGGCGACAGATACAGGAATTCTAAGCAGGTGTCTAGTTTTGTCAAATTTCAATAAATCAGAACATCTCCCATCCATGTAACTAATAACTGAAATTTAAAACTACATAACCCTTTGTTTGTTTGATATCAAAACACAAATCTCTCAATTTAGAATTGGCCAAGAGATAAGAAAACATTTATCAGCAGTTCAATATGTCTTGTAGTGTTTTGGTATTAATTTTGCCTGATTTTTCAGAAGATTGTTGTCAGATAATAACTATATTTAGATCACCCTGTTGGTGATCTCCATTGGCTTGGTGTCTTTTGGCACAGGATGATGCCAGTGCAATCTGTTATGATACTATTGTGGCAGTGACATTTGATACTTAGACAATGAAAACTGGCACATAGGAAATATTTATTGGATATTTTTTAAGTTTGGTGTTGTTGAAAATATTCTTATAAACAAAGTATTCTCAGTTCCATAAAAGTTTCATTACAAAAATCAATTATCAGTTATAATCAATTATCAACTGTCTTGTGTGACTGCAAAGATCTAAAAGGAAAATCAGTTTGGCTTTTTTTTTGGCTCTTTTTTTGGCTCTTCCCTCTACTTTTTCCAAGTAGTCATAGTTTCATGCAAATTGTCTTTTACATTTCTGTTAGCTATTGTTGTATTGCAAAATGTTATACAAAGCACACTTTTAAATACTATGGTAAAGAATTGTAATAGCTTTAAACTGTGTTACAGAGAAGAGAACATTTTGCTCTACCACTAAACAAATACATGATCCAACCACCCACAATGCGTTTAGAAAGAAAGAGTATTCAAAAACCCTCAACAATGATGTCACCTGATCCCTTTTTATTCCTATTGTGCACACTGGAGGTGTTCAAGACAAATTATTTTAAGGAAAAATAGAAACAAACAAACAAACAAACAAACAAAAAAAGACAACAAATATCAGTAGAGCATTTCATATTTTCCTTCTTTACTTTTATTTTTCACACAGAAATTAGTATCTTGCTTTTACTCCCAGTCCTTATGGAGAAAGCTGATTGTTTTACTTTGGTACCTCCTGGTGTTTTAGACTATTTTCTAACTGAAACATTAAATGCATTTCAGTAATATTTAAGAAGTTTAAACTTTTCACAAAGTTTAACATATCACCCAGTTACCAAAGCTGTTGTATTTATTGCCTTTTCTTAGACTCATTAAGCTAATCTGGGTGGTTTTATTAGTAAGTATTGTCATGATGTTGTTCATGCCTTTTTTTTTTTTTTTTTTTTTTTTTTTCAGTCCATGTTAGCATACCAAAAGACATTTGTTCCTGTACTTAAGCTTGGAACACTTCCATTCTATACTCCTTCCATTCTGAAAACAGGATACTTATTTGTACTCTGTTTTTCATATGACTTAATTAGCTTTTAATCTATAACAACATTCCACCCCATGGCTACAAATATTTTGAACCATCTCAAGTGGAAATGTCCATATAATCAAAACTCTAGATATTTAATATCTCTCTTGCCTTCAGCAGCCTTTCTCAATAGCATTCCTGATGACAGAAATTTGGCTTAGAACCAGAAACAGGTACTGAATTCTCAGAAGGAAGTCTGTATTAAAAAGGGGGAAGCTGTGATCATCTTACTGATATGTTTATATCTTATAATACTTCTTTATTTTGCTTTGACTCTCTTACTTCATAGGGGAACTATAAAAGGTTCAGAACAGAGAGTAATGTCTTTGCAATTTTCAGCAAAATTCTTCAAAATGATTATGAAATGTGTCTATTATGAAACTAATTTATAGCTGATAGGAAGTATTAAGTGAATACATGGTGGTCAGGCTATGCAAAATGCTATAGATATCTTTTTTTGAAAGGAAACTCTCAGACCTAAAATGAAACCTGTTTACTCTAGTAAGTACATATTATCAAGGAATTGTTTTATTTAATATAATCATCAATTACAGTTATCTAACCCATGTCCCTTTCCTAGATGAGATGGTGAGACCAATTACAAATTTTCTTGAAGTTTAACTTTCTCACAATACAGTTTTTATTGGTTACATGACTGAACAGTTCAACCTTATGGGACATGGAATATTGGGTTAATACAGGAATATTTTTTATGTGGTAGATTAAATTTGCAAATTTCTCCTGGCTAATGGGTTTTTAACTTGTTAGTAACCAATATATTTATAACAAATCCAGCAGACACTTGACTCTTGCTGTTTGGAAGCAAGAAGATCTCTAAATGACAACATACTAACAACACATTTGAAAACAGGCATTCATGTTTGAACTTGAGTGTTTCTTCATGAACACTGACTAGTCTTCAGCATATATAACGTTAATGGAGGTTGTTTAGTTTGTTTTAGCTTAGCTCCATTGTGAATAAGGGAAATTGAATATATATATATATATATAGGGAGTAAAAATATCTTCATGATTAATTTTTTGTTATGACTAACTACCACCCATATAAATGACACAGTGGGACTTGAGATGGAAACGGATGGTAGGAGTGTCATATGTGGCAGTGACAAAAGATCCTCTAACCAATGTGACTGTAGAATAAACTTCAAAAATGTTTCAGAAATGTTATTCTATTGGTAACATTTGCACTTCTAATTCCCCAGTTATCATCAGTGTTTATATAATTGTTTCATCACAGCATCAAATGAGCTTTTCAGAAAACACTGACTACTTTTTAACCAAGTAGAAGTGAGAGAAGTCTCTAGTTTATGTCTAAATATTGTTACGGTTGGTATCCATGGTTGGCACTCTTGCTCTTAATCCTTCATCTTAGTCATCTCAGCTCTGTTTTTATTTGATTTATTTACTCTTTCTTAAGGCGACATTGAAATGGAGCTAGACTCGGAACAGTGGCTGATTATAATTTCAGCTTGGCTTCAATTTTTGGCAGCTAAATCTGAAGATTTTTGGAAACCTAGAAAAAAATATATACAAGGGAGGCTACTAAAAAAAAATAAAAATTAGTCAATTGGGAAGTATTCCCTTGTCCCAACCACATAGAATGGAATAATAAATAACACAGATGCAAATATCAGCTGATGTAAATTGTTGTCATTTCACCAAACTTAGTGGTAAGACAATAATTTAAATTTACAGTCTGAACTGTTCTTCCTCTCTGTTTCCCATAAGTAGTTATATTAAAAATCTCATTAAAATACACTTGCATTCAAAATAAAAATGAGGTGTCCTTGTAATTTTCTGCAGCATATTGAAGGAACTACATTTGTTATTAAAATTTCACTGGAAAGATAAGATGCCAGTAAAACGTCTGGAAGAATGAAATTTTCTTTCTCCCCAGTAATATTATGAAATACTTATAGTGAAACAGTCCACTTGGTAGATCCCAAAAGGGTAATTTCCTTTCTCTGTCTCTCTATAGTCCCTTCCATTCCAAGTATTGCATGCTTCTTTTATTTATTTTCCTTTTATACCATAAAACTCAACTGTCACTAGTTATATTTTGTTAGGATACAAAATAGCCCATTCAGCAATTGTTTTGCATTCACACCTTGCCTTTAAAAAGAGGAAAAAAATGTTGAAGAAGAAAGGGCAGCTGAGGACAGGCAATATAATCTGTTTTACTTGTATTGTACTTGACTCTATGGAAACTAACTGGCACTATTAATGAAGTAAGCTGCACTTTATCCTAAGTAAAGATGGGAGAATTTGAGTACTTTTAAGAGAGAGAGAAATGAAACTGGATAGAGATTACTTATGAACACAGCATTTTGAAAATAAAGGCTACAGTAGATTTTCCTCTAGTTTTTTTTTATTATTATTATTTTTTTATTTTTTATTTTTTTTAAAATATTTAGCCTGGAAAATACAACAGACATACAATTTCCCAGCACAGAGACTGCCACTCTTTAGGCATACTGAAAACTTTCTCCAAAGCTAATCTCCCTAAATCATGAAGGAGATAGCTATTACACATAAGGAGGCATCAGCTTAGACATCAAAACTTGGAAGCAATCAGTACGTTTCCTATTTCTTTTATACTTAAAATGTATATTTTCCTTTATTTAGAAGACATTCTTATATACTTTTTATTATTATTTTCTGCTGAGTAGTTATTAATACATTCTTTATTTATTGCACTGATTTAAAGGAATAACATACAGCTCTTTATCAAAATGTTCCTGTTAAGTGTTGGCAGTTTCCAGAAACCCCTGATTTTAAAAGTGAAAATACAGAATATAAACATGCAGATAGATGGGGGAATACAGGATACTGATTCTTGTCCTCTGTATTTGTACAACCTACAGAACTCCAAGCAAGTCACTGGAGACAGACTGAATTTGTTCTAGGGTGACAGACCAAAGTCCTGTTGAGATTCAGTGTAGAAGCCCAGAAGTGTGGGCCCAGAAGTGTAATAATCCCATTTCTGATAGTGATTTATGATATAAATGCAGACAAGCCATTTTATCTTTTAAACTTTGTATTCACAGAAAATAAGGGAAATGTATGTGTGTGCACATACAATCCAAGAAAAAAAGTTTTCCACATCACTTCATCCATATGTTTGTGAGTACATATATATGTATATATTTTGCTGTTTTGGGGGAGGGTTGAACTTCAGATATCTTTTGTGATCAGGCTTACATTCATGAAAAGAATGAATACTGATTTCCATGCTGTTCCAGCCTCCCATGAGCAAATACAGTAATGCAGCTGTAGTGTCTATAGTGGGTACAACTGGCTTTCTTAAGGCAAAGCTCCAATATTTTTTCCTTTGGAGGAAAACTTATGTTATTTGTACAGTAAATCCCCCCATTGCTGTTTTTTTTTTTTTTTTTTCCACTGAAATAACTTGAACAGAATTTGAAAGATTTAACTAATGAGCTAAGATTTAACTAATGAGCTAAGATTTAACTAATCTGGAATATAGTAATATGTATTACTATTAAGACCAGTTGAGGGCAACAGTGCTGATCCAAGGATTCTTAACACATGGTTTAAAATATTAGGTTCAAATTGTAGGATTGACAATGGTGGTGCAAATCAGATGAATTCCTGAAGATTCTTCACAGTATAAATGAGCTCTATATATGATCCTTATGAAACTTTTCACTTATTGTAGAGAGAGAGAATGTTGGACCAACAACCTAAGTATTTTTATTTTTGTTTAGCTGAACTATACAACTAGTTTTTGTGAAATGTTACCAAATAGGAATTTTTTGAGTTCATATTTTTTTGTTCTTAAAAAATATTGACTAAGAAGGAGTGGCAGAGAAGAAATACTATAGACTGACCACAACCCCCATTCCCCATTCCCCTGCACTGCTCAGGAGGAGGAGGTGGAAGAGGGTGGATGGGGAGAAGGTGTTTTTGTTTTCTTTCCTTTGTTTTCACCTCTCTAGCTTGTTAGTAATAGCCTACTAATCTTTCTACTCTGAGTCTGTTTTGCCCATCACAATAAATGTTATGCGATTTCTCCATCCTTATCTCAAACCTTGAGCCCTTTGCATTGTATTTTCTCCCTCTTTCCCTTTGAGGAGGGGGAGTGAGAGAGTGGCTGTGGTGGAGCTTGGCTCCCCACCCAAGTAAAACCATTACAACATCTTATAGGATGAAATGACCCTGAGGTGGAAGCCTTATACTTGTCCTCAAATACATCAGCACCAACCAGCAGGGGGTAACTGGTCTCTCTTTATGTCATATGTGTGGCAGAAGCTGAGGGATGGTGCTGGGAATGGATGCTTATACCAACACCTTTGATGGAGCCATGGCATGCATACAATGTGGGTGGTCAATGAGGTGCAAGTGGCTGGAGCTGCCCACGATGCTGAGGTGTAAACCAATGTCATGGACCTTATGTTGTGTCACACTCCTGCTGTTGTCCACTGCCAGTCCACTGCCTCATCTAGGACACTGTTCTGGGGCAGCTGTCCACAGAAGATAATATGAGATCAAAAGTGTACTTGTTTCTACTCTGAAATCGACTCCTGAAAACATTAGTTCTTGCTACATGCACATAGATGTCATCTATCACATGAGAATCACTTAATCTACTTAGTTCCAGTCTCAGTTTCCAGTCTATATTTCTTTACAGCACCAGCATGTGGAGGACACAGAATCCATTAAGTAATTGCGTCTATATTCTCTGGTGCTATGTGTATAGGTAGAACCTTTAAGTCTACAAGATTTTCAATGCTACATATGTATAACGAGCCTTACTGTTGGTACCCATAATTTCTGATGAGACTCTGAAAGATACCATACAAAATAAACTTTACGATACTGTTCTCTGCTTTCTCTCAGCATTTAACTCTTCCTCTTTACTTCACCTTTGAACAAAGAATGCTATTAAAACTCATTGTTTATGGCAAATCTCTACCTTTTGAGCACCTGCCATCCATCTTAGTTTGAACTGCAGCTATGTCTTGACATTGTTTAATATGACAACAAACTACTTTTTGATCCTTGGCTGGAGCAGCTGTTCTTTATTATATGGAGAAGAACAGCAATTCAAAGGGTTACTCTATCACTGATTTGTAACTTCTTTTTAGAGGCATTTCATTCACCTCACCAGTTCACTTGCTGCTAATTAATCCATCTATTAGATTCATCAGTAAAGGATTTCCCTTATGAATGTATCTCATAAAGATGATTTATGGCATGTATTAGGTCTATCACAGTCACAGAGGTGAAGGTTTATATCTGGCTTCTATGGACATTTACTTCATCTCATCCATTTTACCAGCAGCTTTTATCTTACTCTCAGCTGCTCTGCAAGCATGACAACATGATGTAATAGCTAACTGTACACATTGCCAGTGGTCTCTTCTTCCAATCCTTTTTCATTGGGCTAACCAGGTATCTTGTAGCTGAGCAAAACTCGGAACTTCAACTTGCTTTGTTTAAGCAAATTCTGTAATGATAAGTTGATATAAAATGAAACATGAGAACGTCTTCTTGTATGGATTTTGGATTTAATTAAGTTCCCTGATAGAAGAGTGCAGCAGTACCATAGTCAGACTCTCAGCAGTGGATAAATGCCATAGGTAAGTCTACTTAGTAAAGATGAGTTTCTACTCATTATGCATAAGCATCTGATAATACGTAGATTACAAATGACTTTTTTTTTTTTTTTGTACTTTACTTATTATTTTTTTAAATTCTTTTTCACTGGGAGAAAAGAATGAAAACATTTTGTCTTCTACTTCCACACAAAGCCCCTTACTAGTGCTAGGATTGAGACCCTTACAGTTAAAAATTACAGATATAGAATATATCTGTAGATAGAATGTTGTATTTCTATAGAAATATATATGCATTATAATATAAACTAAGTATGAGTTGTTCTTATGCATGATTATTCTTAAAAACAAACAAATGAACAAACCTTCGATTAAAATTCATATAGGTAGATCATAAACAGTCTATTAAAGAGATTCCTTGACTGCTTTGGCCAGTTATGGCTGTTATTCTATGGAACAAATACACTATGCATGTATGCCAGAGCAAAACTTTTTAAAACTGGTTGAGATTTCTTAATCCCCTTTAGAGTATTATTATCAGAATGTGGACTGACCATGTCCAATTATGGAAGAGAAAGAAGCATACATGCAGTATGTGACTAGTCAAGAAAACAGCAAATTCTAAAGGATTAGAAGTAGTGTCAATAGTAGTAGTACTAGTGTCAAGTTTTTTTAACATATTCTTTGTTTCTCATTCTTTATATTATGTCAGCATTTACAATGAAACACATATTGGAATAAGCCAACAGAAATATATTTAACCAAAAGAGTCTCCAAAATTCAAAATGAAATACTTCATTAAAATACATAATAAAATGAAATTGGGGCAGAAGGAACGGTAGAATTAGAGGTGGAAAATAACAGTTGACATATTCTTATGTCAGTCTTAACAGGTCCATACTGCATGGAAGGTTCTGCATTTCAAGCTTCAAGTTTGTTTTATGCATTGTGATTGATATCTTACTGTCGAAAAATAGTATATGCAAATTTTTATAAGTAAAATAGCAGCTTCAATCCCAGATTAGAATTTATAAGGACCTGCTCTTGTGCTTGGTCTGTTTCCCACTGACATCACTTGGCCTGTGTAGAAGTAAATGAGGTGGTGCAAGACTGGAGCTTAATTGGAAAACTAGAGCTTACTCAGCCATACTTTATGAATTCTCATATTTAAATAAATAAATAAATAAATAAGAAGTGGGAATTTTCCAATATTAAAATATTGTTTATAGCAGAATAATCTTTGGGAGTTCACTGGCAAAGGGTAATATTTTCTCTTTCAACAATATTAGAAAGCATTATAAGTGAGAAAGGTAGCTTGGCTAATGGATGATGATAGAATTGTAGCTTCATCTTTTCTGTGGTAGGAAATATCAGTTGAATGGTACGTACTGAACTGAGAGAGTTTGTTAATGTGAATTAAAAAACTTTTACCAAGGTTCAGAAACTTAAGCAGAAACTTCTTTATAACCATGTATAAGTATTGTCATTTGGGAGGTGATTACTTCACTGAAAAATGTGTTAAAAGCATCTGCCATAAGTTGACATAGCAGCTTGACAACCTAGAATAATCTTCTGATCATAAAGAGCAAAAGTAGCAGAAGAAACTTAAGTCATACTTCTTCTGTAATTTCCAGACTTATCATGCAGTCTAACTGCTTGTATGTGCAGTGATTTTTTGTCATTCAAATTTAAGACAGAAGAGGAATGCAGAAACTTCCTTATTGCATACCTACATGTAAGAATTCTTGTGAGAAATTACAACTTAAAAAGATATATGTAGTTTGCTCATAAACATCAGACACTTGAATTCCACAGCAATATACTTGTTCAGACCTGGCAATCAAACATGGATTAGCAGCTCCAGAAGTGTGTATTATGTTAATTCACATAAACTGTGGGGAAAAAAAAAAAAAAAAAAAAAAGGCTCATTACACCTGGTGAAAAAACAAAACAAAAAAAATCAACACACTGACTTTCTCAAGTTGTGTAGTGTATTACTATTATTTTTACCAGTACATAGCTTCTTTGTCAAATGTATTGACATTAAAGCTACCCCTAATTTACAGATGTACAAAAATTCAAAAATTATACCCTCCCTTATCCTTCCCACCCTAAAATGTTCTGTTTAAAAAAAAAAAAAAAAAAAAAGAGTCTATCAAAAGGTTCAAGAAACAGGGTGGGGAAAAATACTATAACATGCAGGCATCTGTTCAGAGTAGATGTTTTGACCAAACATGGGATCCCTAACGGCAGAAAGATAGGTCACAAAGTCTTCCTCAGGCACGTAGTTTGTTCTCCAAGGCAAGATTTATGATTTTGTCCTGTTCCTCTAACAAGATAATTCCTGTTAACATATCAAGTTTGTGGATGAGGCAAGATCACAGTTCAAATAATCTTCCCTACTCTGCTCTTGTGCCAGGTGAGAGTTGATCCTAGAGACACAGCTTCTCTGCAAGAGGTATGCACATACATCACATACATGCTGCTTCAGTCAAATTAGTATCAGACCAAACTATGGTCAATAGGGCTATTGCAGCGTTCTTTGCTTTGTATAAATGTATACATTTGATAACACTAAGCTGATCATCTAAAAACTCCTTATAGAATCAGAGCTTCTTCTAACTCAGTTTTAAGAAGGCAACTGCTGAGATGGAGAAAATGTCCTGAGTGCTTCTGTAACTACATAGTTCAGTTGCTCCAGACAGATTCCTCTTGTGATTATTTAAGGCACTTCCACCCCCTAAGCTCTTCTGCTGGAGAATGCTTCATTTACACCACAGATGAGGATGGGTTTGCACTGACACATGCAAAAGTCAAAATACAGGAACATGGGATCTTCTGCTAATTATTGAGGATGTTGCCACTGGTCAGATGGAAGGTAAAATGTAGATGGTGGAATCCCACATGTGATTTGAACAGGTTGGATTAGAGCTGTTTTCCAGGTGAACATACAGCATGAACCAAAAGAAAACTTGCCCTTGCCTGGCTGGACACACATGGTCAGGACAGTGTTCTGTACTAATACAGCCAAACCTGGAGTGGCAGAATTTATCACATCCCTGTCTGGATCTTGACAGGCCTGCTAAGTCTTTAGGAGGCAGTGATACCTTATGCTATCAGCAACTCTGGCTTAGGAGAGTGTGAATCAGAGCCATGTTTTAAAGCAATCCTCCTCTGCAAGAATTTAGAATAGAAAGCCTTTACCAATGTGAAGATATATTTGAATTAAAAGTCAATGAATTCCAGATCTTAATATATATACATACATAAGCATGTATCTACACATTATCCGTCTTTTGAACCCTTTTTGCATTCTATCCATACTGCATGTGACTAGCAAGCAGCAATGAAACAACTCTGCTCAGACTGGATTTAATTTTCTGTCTTTATGCATAAAAATTTATACTCTCCTGACAATGTGAGACCTTGGTCACCATTGTGGGAGGTCACCAAAAGGACCTTGGTCACCAAAAGGTGGGAGCAGTCTTAGTGCAGAGTTTCAAATATTTGTACAATATTCTGTTTTATTACAGCTTTCACAGCCAAGGAAGAATGCAACATGCATATATACTCAGGTAAGTATAATGTATAGACTTAATAACATATTCATCAGTTCCTGTTTTGCCCTATGTTTATGTGCATTTCAAATTCTGGAAAAGAAACTGTTAAACCACTGTGACCTGAACATGTTCAGACAGGTATTTTAGCCTCACATGCCTGCTTGTCATTCCACTTCTTCACACAAACAGAATTCCCATGCCCGTTTCTTTGAAATATTACTTAAAACCTAATAATCATCTTTTGTATTAAGAGGTAAGATCACTACAAAGTTTTAAGAGAATAAAATATTTAAATTAACTTTTATTTTCACTTATTATATTATATTGTAGAAAGTTAATTAAAACCTTTTAAAGGTGAAGAGGCATTGTCTGGTTCTGTTTGTATCTTCCAACTATTCAGATCATTCTAGTGGACTCCAAATCATTCTTTACATAGCAAATGATGCTAACTAAGTACCTGAAATGATGCTTGATAACATTCATTTCATTACTGATTACAACAAAATAAACTCCCTTTAAAATAGGCTTGCCAATAAATCTAAGATCGAGTAAAGAAAAGCACATACACTTTCTTTAACATTTCTTTTTTTAGCTAATACATATTTATTTATACACTTTCTTTAACATTTCTTTTTTTAGCTAATACATATTTATTTATATTTTTTACCTACACTGTGACCTCTCTGTTAATATCTAATTGTGGCTCTAGACTTGAGATAATAATTATCTACCTCTTACATATTTCATATCAATCCATCATCATCTTTTGCCAAAATAAAATCAGTTCAATAGATTTTTTTTCATATAGGGGTTTCAACAAAACAGTAAAGGCCAGATGTAGAGATCTACTCAGTGGCATTTGGCATTGCAGAAGTGAACCCCGAAGTGCTTAACACTAGTATTGAATTCAGAAAACATGTTGGTTTCCCAAGCGCTTTGCCATTGCAAGAGGGGCATTAGATTCCACAGAATGGAAAGAAATGCTGCACAAACAGAAAGAAAACCTGTGTGGAACTTACCCCTGTGAAGTGCTGAGACTATGAGAGATAGCTCACCTCTCTCCAGAAACTAGGTATTTACTTTGCATCATAGGGAGTATGGGATTGTGCCTCTAGAATAGATTTATAGGTTGTGTTCTGGATACAAACTAGTTTCAAGGTGCTGTGCCTATGAGAATACTGAATAGGAAGTGGAAAGAGGGAAAATTAGATTAAATTGAGATATGAATTAATACAAAACAACAGGGAAGGTTACAAAGGAATTTTAAGTGAAATCCTCTAGTTTCCTTAGATGACTTGAGGAAAAGTCCTCACCTCTACAAAATGAGACACCCAACACTCCCTCCTACCACCCCTGACACTGACAACAACACCGACCCTCCCCCCCCCCATAATAATTTGGACATATGTAGTGACTTTAAGTAAGATTTGCATTTTAGAAAAAATGGTATAATTGCACAGCTGTTCTAGACAGTTTTTACAAATGCACTTTAATTACTGTTCCTGGATGAACCAATTTTTGCTGAGGTTTGGAGGTCAGCTGATTCTTCCTCATTGGATTAGGTGAGTTTAATCATTTGCTAAGGGCTCAGTGCAACCATCTCTCACCACCTCAACTCCCATTTCCTCCTAACTCTCCCCCGCAAAAAAAAAATAAAAAAAATATAAAAAAAATAAAAACCATTGGTGAACTTCAGTCAAGACAGGAAAGAGAAAAAAACTTAGGGAAGAAAAGGTTTTATGAGAGGACAGATGGCACACACAAAGGCAAGGTGTGAGGAAGTTGGCTGTGAATCTCTTCCATAGTCCTCTTCATAGCTTCGGATTCTGTGTTAGAGAAAAGACACTGTTTCCTCTGTTCTTTTATTGTAAAACTAATTTTATCTTAATAGCTGTGAATATTGAAGACCAAGAAAATAGGTCCAAGGAACCTAAGGTAGAAGGTGATGTTCATTTCAGGGAGGTGAATTACTCTTGTTAGTGACAAATACGTTTCTCAAAATATGTGCATGACTGATTATTCAATTTTTGTTTTTATAGAGTGGTAAATCAGGATACTCCCTTACTGTAGGGTAATGGGGCTCATCCTGATTAATCTGTGACAGAGGTCAAAATGGGAACAAAGGTTTCTATTTTATGGTTTCTGTTTTTCTCTTCTTCCATAAACATTTAATCAGCAGAAAGTTTAATGAAGCCATAACTTCAATGTCTTTTATTCATCCCTTAGAAAAAGGAAAGATCAATTTAGCAAGGTAAACTGTCAGGGTTTATTTTATCAAGTGATATAGAAAGCTGAAAGTGACCACATCTTAAGCAGAAGATGTGTCTGAGTGACAGCTTGTCTTCCAATGTACTTATGCTCTTTCGTTGTAAGTTCATAAATCGTGAACTAGAATTAAAAGTTATAAGGCAGATCAAATAATTTTAAAGTCACAAAAAGTATTTTTTTTCTTAGATTTAAAAATATAGCTTAAAAAAATCTTTTGGAATACTCTGATTGACAAATTGAACTTCAGTAGCAATCACAGGTAAAAGAAGCATCTAACAGGTATTTTGTACTCCTGAATAATATCCCTAGATTAATTTCTGTGAGGAGATTTTTTGGTGGCACTATTTTTAAAATGTCTGTGTTAAAGCTGATCTTGTCAAATTAGTCCTCCAAAAAAGAAAACCATGGACACCACATTTTTTATATCAGTTTAATATCTTTGTGCTTTTAGTTGTGCTTTACTATTCTTACTATGAACTGTAACCTGGGTCTTCTGGGAACCTGAATAAATTAGGAGGCATACAATTAATCCACTGATTTTAAAAGACAGTGAGAGGGTTATTTATATCCTTATTCCTACTATAAATTCCCTTTGAGTTTTGATTATCTAATCCCTATTAAAATATGAATTCTTAAGAATAGCAAGATTTCTAACAGCAACAGTCCAGTATCTAGGAAACAAACAAACAAACAAACAAACAACAACAAAAAAAAACTTGCCTATGTTCTCGTACATTAGTTGCACAGAGCAAACAGAAACAAAACAACTGGAAGTAAAGCATGCTGATTGTACAGGATAGCTTCAAAGGATATCTTGGCCATTTTCCCCTCTCCAGTGCAGTGACATCAAGGAAATAGCATTGCTCTTGGAGAGTCTGTTTTCTCTGAAAAGCTTGTGGCCTGGAACAGAATTGTGCACTCAAGTGACAACTAATAGCAGTGAGTGGTGAAAACATTTTACATAACTCAAAACCAAATGGAATTACAAAAGGATATGAACTAATAATGCAGAGGAGAAGAGGGTGGAAATTGTGTAGACAAAAATTAAAGCTTACATAAGAGCTCAGTCCTGGGTCAGACTGAAGGTCTGTCTAGTTTAGTGTTAAATCTTCAGCACTGGTTATATCTTCAGCACTGGTTACTACCAAAAGCCTAAGAAAGTGTATGTGTAAACCAAGTGCACAGAGAGTATTTCATGTCTGGAATTGTTTTCTCCATGTTAAACAGCTAATAGTGTAAGACCTTTGTGTGTCAGAAGTTGCATTTAGCAAAATACTCAGTAGCTACTGGTGGACCCATCCTCTACAAACCTAAACCTTTGAATCTTTAACATTGCTTGCTACAGCATGTTGTGAAGGCCACAGATTTCCCAAACTAATTATATGCTTGTGTTAGATGATTTTCTGAAAGCTCTTAATGAAAGGCCATGGTGGAGACTTCTTGACAATTCAGGTCTGCCTTCACCTCTTCAAACCTGTGCTAGCTGACTGCTTCAAAAGATTTAATATACATGTAAGACACATCCAGTATTACTGCTACAGTTATTTTCTTACTTAGTATATATAACCCTTCTTAGTAATAAGAAGGGTTAACCCTTAGTAATAACCCTTCATAGGGTTATTCATAATGCACTAACAATGTTACGTATCAGTATAACATTTTATATGTTAATTTTTTTTTTATTTTTTATTTTTTTTGCCTGACTTGTAACATTCCTTATTTTCTTTTTAAATTTCAAAATGCTTAGTCATGGTTTAAGTAAGTTGCAATGCAGTCAGGTATTTGAAAATGTTTTTATTGTACTTAACTTTGAATCCCACTACAGAAGTTACAACTGATGTCACCTTACCATATAAAGTACTTTCACTGACAGCTTGTGATCTTTCTTGTTTACCTCACAGAGCTGGATTTGCTGTCTGCAGTATTAGGGTAATACACTGGTATAATGAGAAGGTTGCTTGAAGAGTGCTGGGTAGGATTACAGGTAGGGTTTACCTAACAGTTTTTCCATGAGAGTTATGAGTAGAAGAGCCAGCTCTGTGATACTGACCACAGGCTGCTCTGCACTGGACTTCAAGCAGAAAATTTACTTTTTATATTGGTATATGATAGGTGACATTTGGTAAAACTGTTAGCTGCTTGCTTGCTTACAGAAACACATTTCAGCAAAATGTATTTAACAATTATGTTATACGCATCTTATATAGTAACATGCTTAAAAGCCATATTCAACCAAAAGATTTGAATGGGGTCTTTTTCTACACCTGCTAGTACAGTAAAGATTTCTGAATTAGCCTATTTCAGAACAAAGAATTGTAGCCCTAAAAATTGTGTTAACGAATGCTAAGAGATATATCAGACATATGACAGCACTTCTTTTTTTTATTTTTTATTTTTATTTATTTTTTTTTTTTAATTTGAAGGTATTAATTTGCTGTAAAGAATTGTGAGTACTTAAGTAAATGAGATTAACGTTGCAATAGTCTTATGAAACTTTTTAATGAACCATTTATTCCACTAAATCATTTTGAATAGCTATATACAGGTTGTCTTTGTGGACTGCTTCCCATACAGACTCACAAGTAAACTATACACATGGTCCATGTCTGACTATTGTTGAACTCAGGGGAAGAGCAGATCTAGATGAAAGAAGTAAAAAACTATTAAAAACTATCATTAAAGAATAAAGTCTCAGCCACATATGTGTGCACTTTAGAGCATTAGTAGTGACCTGTTTAGGTCATTGTTTCACATTTGCTGGCAGATAGAAAAAAAGACATTATGTAACAGATAGTCCCTACACTTTCAACCTTTCAACACTTTTTAAAAATCAAAATGCCCTTGAAAACTTTCTGATAGTGTTTTCCTTGTAATGTTCCGTGCTTTCTGTGGTGTTATCAGGACTGTGTTCATTCAATAGTCTGCTCTCAGGTACTCTTAATGAAAGGATTAAAATATACCATCGAATTCAAAGGCTACTTTCATACAATAAAAGCTGTAGCTCATTTACCTGGAGATATTAATTATCTTTCCCTACTGGCAGAAGCTAGTACAATGGGGATGATGACTGCTGGGCATTGTATAAGGTGATGCTGGGGCTGCCTCATGCTGACCTCAGCTGGCCACATCTGTCTCCAGCAGCCCCACTCCAAGGCACAGCTGGGACCCACAGCCAAGATGACGGCACCTCGGGGGCAGCCTGGAGAAGAGAGGACACTGCACAGCAGAGAGCAGTGAGGGTGAGGGAAGGTACTGTGTTAATTTGTCTTTATTTCTGACTATTGATAAATATTTGATTAATAAATTTAATTTGAATCTGTCTTGCCCGTGATGGTAATTGGTAAGCAATATCCATGTCTTTATGTCAACCTATGAGATGATAATCCATCATCATTTTGAACTTCAAAATGATGATATCTGGACTATATCCTCACAATGGTATAGTTGTGAGAAGGTAGCTGTATAGCTCTTGGGTCACATTGGTTCTGTGCTGGCACCTCACATTCCATCCTCCCAACCCTTGAATCTGCAAAGGCTAGGGCACTCTCTTTATCTGAGGCAAAAAGCCTTGGAAGAGAGATGATATGATTGATTCGAGAATACCACCACAAACAAAAAGATAAAAAAGATGAATTTTATACTCAATCAGGTGAGAAATGCTTGGGTGTTATAAATCCTTGATATTTTATTGATTGAATTTTATTCAATTTTTTAGCCAAGGTACATGGTATTTAGAGAAAGAAGAGGGCAAGATGGTTTCCAAGATATCCAGATATTAATTTAAATAATTGTGGTCCTTGTAAAGAGAAAACAATAAATATTATATAGGGGAAAGTAACACCAGGTCTGAATAATATTACTAATCGTTAACAAGATGTAAATATTGTAACATAGAATAAACTTAAGGTATAAAATAACAGTCTAAACCTTATTAGCTGACTGCATACAATTCAGTTAATTATTATTTTTTTTTTCAATCTAGTTAAAAAATATTTCCTCTAAGTGTCGTGGCTTTGGAGATAATTAGAAGTGTTAAGATAGTTCAAAAACATGTGTGTATGAAAACAGTATTTCCAGTTCTGTCCTAAAAAGTATGATTGAAAACCACATCAGAAAGATATTTCTCAGTATCTCCAGACCTGTTTTGTGGACCAACAGTATTCTTATATGCTTTACTTAGGATAAAAGTCAGATAAGAACCCATTTGGAGATATTTTTTAAAACAGAGCTGATGTGTTTTGCAATTTGACTGTTGCTGAAATGCTTCATATGAAGATCAAAAAAGCTAATGTTTCTGTATGAATGCTTGTGGCTTTTTTTCTGATTTAAAATGATTTTTAATGGAATTTCTAGAACTCTCTTCTGAATGAAAAATTTATTTATTTATTTATTTATTTATAATATGAAGGGCAAGCAGGGCTCTTACGGTGCATCAACATTTGCATTCTGTTAGGGTTGAGGATAATCCATCATCGTCCTGAACTTCAAAATGACGACATCTGGACTACATCCTCACAATGGTGTAGTACTGACACTTCAAACAAACTTGGAAAATGGTTAAAAAAAGAAGCACTACTTACAACCATCTCACGAGGATAATCATCCGTGGGCAAACAAAAGACTAAAAGACTCATTTTTTTTGCTGGAAACATTTGAAGTTCCTTTATTTTGTTTTTCTTTCTTCCCTTTTCCTGGCTTTAACTTATTGAACTTTTTAGTTAAGGCAGCCTGAAGGCACTAAATTACAGATGGTGCTTACTCATTCTAAAATTGAAACCTTCCTCTTTCAAAAGGTAATTGTTTCCAGTTGATACATGCAATATGAATTGGATAAGTCAATCATTTCTTGAATGAAAATAGCTCTTATGTTCTTGCAAAGACAAACTCTGTCAAAGGATCTCTCTGTCCTAAGAAAAGAGATTGCATGCTACTTCCTTCCCTTATGTGTCAGCTTTAAGTGTCAACCCCCTCTATAGTACCTTTGGAAGAAACAAGTAAAAGTAACAAATGTTCGTTATTATTTCATCTGTTCGTCTGTGAATGTAAAAATAATTTTAGAAAAAGGTAGATTATATACTTGAAAACAAAAATGTTAAAAAAAATATTATCTTTTTTTTTAGTTGTTGTTGTTAACGACTGTTCATAGAGGACTAGAGGTAGTAGTCTTTTTTGAAACCTGTAGTATTTTGAACCGCAAGTCACATAGTAACTACAAGAATATGTAAACAGAGGGACAGAAGGTATCATACCATTATTATACAATGCACTTGGTTATATATTTAACCTGCATAAATAAATAAATAAATATTTGAACAAACACTATTACAGTAGGGAAAAAAAAAAAAAAAAAAAAAAAAAAAGGTTCATTCCATAACTGTTCATAAGCTGTTCAAAAGTATGTACTATTGGGGTCTTAATATATGCAGTATAGGGGTCTTCTAATTATTTTGCAGCTCCAGATTTAGAATAGGAAACTGTGCTTTTTGTCTTTACTCTTTAAAACAGATGTGAGCATAGACCTTAAAGCGAAATAATGAACTGTGCCTTTTCTTAGTGAGTTTCATTAATATATGCTTATAATAAAGGCATGCTGAGATTCAGGAGTCCTGCATCTTATTTCAACTCTCAGAAAATTGTACATCAGGGTTACAAATTCTTCTAAATAACCCTCGTTCAGTTTCCTGCTCTCACTGGCTGCTTCTTCCATCTCTGTCCAATATCCGGGACTCCTAATTTCTTGTCCCTGTTTGCCCTTTTGAAAACAATAACCACAACAAAATAGGATTAACAACTTTTATTTGAACTTGATTTGTGTCTTTAAATTCACATTTTTGAGTTTTTTATAGCATTTTTCTTTCAAGTAGTAAAGCTGCTGTAAATACATACTTGCAAATAATGAAGTAGCATTGTACACAAGCTCTCAGAATAGTTTCTGCCTGTGTTTCTGTAAATGAGATATGAACATCAAGGCATGAATACCTGGTGATTAATTTGAATCATCAAAGTGAGCTGCACTCAGTCAATAGCCATGTTTGCCTTATTCAGGAACAAACATACTTCATCTTATTCCTACTCCAATGAAAACAAACTTATTTCCTACTGTCTATTTGCACCATTGTTTACTTTAGCTGAATCAGATAACAGTTACATTTTAAGACACATGAAATTAGCAGCAGCTCCCTAAAAAGTCTGCTCCTTATGGTTAGCTTGCCAGTTTCAGGGAAGCCATGTTAGCCTAATGCTCAGTCATTAGTGAAGTCAGTGAAGTCTCATGTTTGTTTTTCAAGGAGAGGAAAGGAGGGAAGATTATTTTATGCACATCAATTGCCCCTGTGTACATCTTTTTAAAATTATTATACAATGTTCAAAATAAAACAAAAAACCAAGCTTTCCAGTGGAATGGGAAAAAACAAAACAAAACAAAACAAAACAAAAAAAACCTTGTAGTCTTTTTTTTTTTTTTTTAAAAAAAAAAAAAAAAAAAAAAAGAGGAAAGAACTTGGGCTAGCTTTAAGAAAGCTTAGCCTCTGGGCTGCACAAGGAAGGCCTTGGTGCCTTCCCCCCCCCTTTTTTTTTTTTTTTTTTTGCTGACCTCCCTGGCAGCTCACTACTGGCTGCAGAGCCCACTCCCAGAGTGTAGAAGGGCTGTGGCTACTGCCACATCCACAAAAACCCCAGGCTCAGAGGACATTCTTGAGCTTCTGAAGGATTAGGTGGTTTTTCAGACTATCCAAATGTTTGACTTAATGAAATTCAACTGAACAATTCCTTTTACCTTGACAGATTCGTGCTCCTGTCTCACAGTTGAGGAAGGAAGTGCATGCTTAAAAGCTTGTTCATTTTTTTTTTTTTTATTCCAGCTATAATAGCCTAGTAAAAACTATTATCTCCTGCATACCATGCTCTGCAGAAAGAATCATGCAAGTGTTGTTTTTGTTTCTGTTGTTTGTTTGTTTATTTGATTGGTTGTTGTTGTTGCTGTTTTGTTTTACACTTACGAGACAGATTTTTATTTATTTATTTTTATTTTTTAACCGGACTGTATTTTCATCTAAAATTTGTGCTGTATAAAATAATAAAAGTCACAAACTAAAACATGTTTTCTGACTTAACTCTAAGCACTATAAGGGCATGTGTAAATGTCACACTTTTCTTAAAATAAACTCAACACTATGGAAAGTTAAGGCATTAGCGAGAACAAAAAAAAAAAAAAGAAAAAAGAAAAAGAAAAAGCACAGCACGTACCTAAGTATTTTGCTGACTATGATGAAATTAAGCATATGCTTAAATGAAAAAGTGGAATAACATCCTCTTTCACCGTGCTGGAAAGACCCCATTCTTGGGGGTTGGAGATGCTGGGGAATGGCTTTTAGAAAAAGCCATGTTAAGTGAGTAATACTAGTTCCCAGGCACAATCTGTTTATCAGGCAGGGAGCCGTCCTGTAGATGAACTTTTCTGAATTCTTTTGTATTTCTATTGACAACTTTTTGACGAATATCAATTAAAACCATAAGTGTTAAGAAATTACATGTAGCTGCCATTGTTAATCTTCATAAGAAAATTACAAA
The DNA here is from genome assembly GCF_011077185.1 of Oxyura jamaicensis. Lineage (NCBI taxonomy): Eukaryota > Metazoa > Chordata > Aves > Anseriformes > Anatidae > Oxyura > Oxyura jamaicensis. The sequence goes on along the minus strand of NC_048893.1, from coordinate 106,825,004 downwards.
ATTCTTATAACTAAATTAAGGCTTCTTGCTGTTGATAATAAAAGCATAATTACTTGCCTAATTTAAATCAAAGCTGAAAACAACAATAAAACCAAAGAGTGCTTATCTAAGTATTTTGATCTAGGCTATGATGGTCAATAAGCCTAGGCTTATGTTTTGCTGTAATCATGGATGTGTCCTGTGGTGTAGACTCTCTGCCTTTAAAGGACATCCATTTAAAAAAGCAGTCACTGAAAGTTTGCTTTCTCTGCTCAGTCTATAGCTAAAGAGTAAGGTAATCTGTATTAACTGAAAAAGTATTGTTTCTACTTTGTGGAAAGTGCTGGTTTCAAACGAATACAGGTAATATGTAGGTAGGCTGTATATAGAAAATTTGCCATGTTTTATAAACTGTTTGTAGAGATTAAAAATCAGTTTCAAATAAGCTAATAGAAAGAACTGTAGTAATCCATTTTGTACTTATGGTAGGTAGATATCTCTCATCATGTTTTTTTTCTGTTTTTCTGTTTATCTGTTTGTTCCACCATCCCCTCCCCCCCCCCCCCCCCCTTTGTTGTATGAAAAATGCTTGCAGGAAAGTAAAAGAGCAACCATGCCCTCTTTTGCTCCTTCTGCCCCCTCTTTTTTTAAAAAAAACAAACAAACAAACAAACAAAAACACTCCCAGGCATATCCAAAAAAAGCTAATAATTTGGGAATTATTAACCTTTAAAAAAATGTAGCCTTACTTAGTCATTAGTTTTCATGCGAGGAAAGAGTCCCGAGAAATTATAAAATGGCAATACAGATCTGCCTGGTAATTTAAAAAAGCAGTCTGATTCAAGGCAAGAGGGTGGTGGTGAAGGGGAAGGAGAGAAGGTGATGTCATTAACAAAACAAAGCATGAAGTGTCCATAAAAGAAGCATTTATTATGTTGGAAATCAAGTGAAGGATGCACTTGAAGGGAAAAAGTCCAGCCTGTATATTTGACCATAGTTCTTTGAGAGAAAGCTTGATTAAAAAATTAAAGGAACAATCAATCCTCAATAAATACATAATATTGCTGCTTCCCATACAATGATTCCTTTATGAGCTGTCTCCTGCTCTCTGCTCTGAGCTAAGCTCCAGTTCTGATAATATAGAAATGCCTTGCAGTCTTGAAGATTTTGAATGTAGGCTTTTTTGTGGTTGTTCTTGTTGTTTTAGCAGACTTCAGATCTTCTGCACAAAACAAAGGCTTAGCTTGTTCTGAATCTTTTTTTTTTTTTTTTTTTTTTTTTTTTTTTAATTCCCCTTGAATATATGTTGGAAAAAATAGTATTTTACTACCTGAAATAGAAATATTCTTTTCCTATAATTACTGAACTCTAGCAAATATTATTTTAAGCTGGGTAAACTGATGTGAGTTCCATGTCAAACAGCACTCAAGTCCTACAATAGTAATGTAGAAACTCATTGGCTGAAGGTGGGTGGTGGTTTTGGTGGAGAATTAATTACTCATGATAAAAGCAGAGGAATCTAGCCAAGCAGTAAGTAAGGAAAGTATGAAATCAATGGATTTCCCCTGATATTTTAATGAAACCTATTAATTGTGGAAGAATAAAGAACTTTTAATTAAGATATCTCATTTCTGCATTGGAAAGGACATCCACCACACCTACCAGCTTTTCCCAGATTATATCATTATTATATAAAGGAAAAAAAAAAAATAGTTTTCCTTTTGCTTGAATTCTTCTCTTCTACTACTAAGGAACTGCTGTCTTAAGTGAAAAAAATAGTAAAATATTTCAATGGTAGGAAGAAAAAGTTTGCCTAAAGAAGTTTTACCGTTAGTGTGAATTAGTAGCTGTGGTGTCTGCCAGAAAGCTGAGGAAGATAACTGGTGTACTTGCAGTACAGCTCTCCTAGTCTGCCCCTGCAGAGAGCTGGTGGAGGTCCCTCATCAGGTGAAGTCACCAGCTTTTCTTACTTTCCAAGAAGGAACATCATTTCTTAAGGAACATGAGAAATGCTTGGTTTGCATCTGATAAAAAATTGCCTTTTCTGTGCATTTTATAGAAGCAGTCAGGTCAGCTCCAAATAAGTCATCTCCAAGTGTACAGTGTTTGTTGGTTTTCTCATCCAATATGAGATCTCCCTCAATAAATAATGAATCATGGGTGTGTTGTGTTTCCATCCTTTTTCACCTTTACCACTTATTAATTTTGGAATTTTAAATTTATAATGAGAGCACCGAGCCAGGGCTCTTGGCTTAGGGAATGAGACTATTTTAAAGGGAGGCTTAGTAGCTGTATCTTGGTTAAATATACTATTAAGAGTTTAATCTGACCTGCATTAAAAATTTAGAAAGCTTTTAGAAAGCTTTCTAATAGAACACCCACATATTGAGAAAACAAAACAAAACAAAACAAACAAACAAACAAAAACATTAATTTCTCTCTAAAACAGTGGAATACACAGAAACGGAAAATGAAAAGTCATTGTGGTACTTGCTATTATGTGTTTCATAATGTTGTTGTGTACAGCACAGTTTGTCAATGCTTGTTTTAGTGCCTGGTACAGTAACCTTCTGTAGACGGCTAAGTAGACAATTTGTCATAGCAGGTCTCTTGGATCCCACTAAATTAACAATGGCTTCTAGAGTGTATGTTACATTAGTTGCTACATAATGCAAGTAAAAGAACAGCTGATTCAATTATTTGTAGAATTTGTCAAGGGATTTTTCCTATGCTGCATCTAATAGTAATATCCTTTAAGTAGATATAGGACTTGCTGTTACAGTCTGGATAAACTGTAAGGATGTGTATATAGATTGTTGATGAGTGTGTAAAATGCACATATGTGAATTTTTAATTACTGTTATTAACTTTGGCTTTGTTCTCTGAAATAATTGAGTAAAAAATAAAAAGGAAATTGTCATCTAAGACCGCCATTATACAATGTGCAAATTTATTGTCTTTTTTTCCCATTCCAAGAAGGAGGTCAGGAATTTGGAGAAAATAAATAAATAAATAAATAAATAAAAATGCCTGTCATGTATAATTTGCCTATTACAAAAACCTTAGGCCTGGACTGTCATTTATTTTATTTATGCAACATTTTTTACACACACACGTCTTTCCTTCTCTGCTGTAAAGCATATAGGGGAATAATCTCACTTAAGTGGACTTAAGTTTATATTTTATGATCTGATTTTTATAAGTCCCATAAAGCCTGTTTGCTTATTCAAATTACATCACTAGTGCACTGACAGCAGTCAGACTTCAGACTGCTGTCCTTCAGCTGCATGCTGTGTCTCAGAAGTTATTCAAGTGAAAGTTGGATTTCAAAGGGAGAAGCTGGAGTGCTTAGAGGCTGCAAAACTGTTAGCCTGCAAGGTGCATTGCTAACAGTAGTTTCAAAATGGCTCAGCCCATGCTGCTGAAGCCAGTACAATATCAGTCTGTCTATGCTTGCTTCCTAACTATATTTGGCTACAGGTAATGAAGAGATTTATGATTTTATGATATAGGAGATAATAAAGAGATACCATTTTGATCAATGAATATGATTTTTCATCAAGAACTGTCCTTTCCAGCAGATTTTAAGTTTTTATTTCCTTTCATTAGCATGATTTTTTTTCTGCTGCAGCCATTAATGCAACAAGTGGCAATACTAATGACATGAACTGGGAAAGGTCGATCAAGAGATTGCACATATTTAAGAAGAAGAAGAAAAAAAAAAGAGCTTAATTTGATTTTCACCTAACTGAAAATCCTTGTGCTGAAAATTGGTATTCTGTAAAAACAATGGGGGATTCAAATTAGGGGGTTTTGTTTTTGCTTGTTTGTTTTGGTGAGGGCTTTGAAGCTGGGCTGAGAATACAGCACTCTAGCAAAAACAAACAAGCTGAAAAACAGGAATTCTCTGACATTATGATCTTTCCTGGTATTAATATTAAAGGGTCACAACAGGTTTTCCAGTCATGATGTCCGGATTTGGAGGAATATATTCATGAGCAAGAGAAAGGATGACGTTGCTTCCAGGAAATGTATAAGGTTTCCCAGTTTCTAAATATACATTTTGAACAAGAAAGTCCAGTTTCCAAATGCACAGTAATGAAGCTTCAGGCAGTTTAAAATCACTGCAGGCATACTTCGATCTATACTTTTGTAAGCCCTTCTTCAAAGCCTGCATCAGGACATTGACTTCTTCCTCTGCATTACAAAGCCCAAGTACCAGTGTACTGTGCTTTTTCTGTCTCATTACTATCTATTATCCGTGTGATCAAATTCCTGGGTGTTGATTTAAAACCAGGTGTTGATTTAAAACCAGGAGAGTCTTCTCCTGTTATCTGCCAGAGTGTTTATTTTTCTGGTTATGTTACAAATTATCAGCTCAAAATTCGGTAGACCTTTTTTTTCAGTAGATTGAAGTCTGAGAGATGAAGGTCTGAGTTTCCAAGGCCAAACACTGAAACTGTGTGCTGAGTTCTCCTCCTCTCATTGGCATGGTGCCCTGTATTGTAAATTAGTATTAAAGATGAGGAATAGAGACACTGTAAAAGCAAATGCACTGAGGTTTTGAAGGATGGATCAAAGTTAAGCAGTTTAAAACCAGGCAAGTGCACTCTGATCCAAATAATAATAATAATAATAATAAAAATAAAACAAACATAAAAATAAAAGCTTTCCCCTCCCTTCCTCCCTATCCTTCTTGAGATAAATTTCCTTTCTTTATGGCAGCTCTGTCTGGCAGGATGCAGCACTGTGTGAACACTTTTTTTTTTTTTTTTTTTTTTTTTAAACAGAAGTTCTTTGATAGCCTTTCAAACCCAGGTCAATTAAGGCAGAATAAGGTAAGCTTAGTTCCTTAAAACAATGCAAGTCTTTGTACCTAATTAAAAAGGGCTACATCTAAATCCCCATATTTTATATTTGATCCACTTCTATATCTTTGGCATGATACAAAGGGTTTACTGCACATAACCTCAATGCTGCATCATATAGATAAAAATGTTTTTCATATATATCAGTAAGAAAACTCTGTGTGATACGCTTATAGCAGGCCACAGTAAATAAAGCAGGTGGCTTTTTGTTATCTAATGTGTGCACACAAGCAAGAAACTTAGGAGATGAAGATTGGAATAGGTATAGGTCTTCTTTCCCCTGATTTTACACCTATAGTTGAATCACCAAGCCACTGACATTTTTGGTTTACAGTGTCCTAGGGAACAGTATGACTGGGAAAATAAATTATTAAAGACTGTTAGACTACAATTAGATCTGAGGAGACATAATTTTATGCTTCACTGAGTTCTAGCCATGCTTGTGGGAGAGGGGGTGTCTGTGTGGATATAAAAACAGCATGAAGGTTGTAGCCATCCTCTGTAAAGAAGACTTGGCAAACTGAACCTACCCACTCAGAGTCTGATGTCATCTGACAACCTTAAGTTTTAGAGAAGGGATGGATGATGTATTTGGCTTATATTTTGGACTATAAAGCAGACTTGATTCTGTTTTCTAAAGGAATTATTCAAATATGAACAACACTAAATTAATCATATCAGACTAGATGTCATTTTACAGCCATGCAATTGATGTTTAATGGAATGTATTAAGAACTGCCCATTAATTTTCTCAAAAGTAGAGATCTGTTTGGAAAACTTTCTTTCAAAACTTTGAGATATTTGCTCACAAAATGTGTTTAGTCTGAGATAGTATAGTACATATAAATAAAAACTCTTAGGGTGTAGTGACCAGCATGCACACAGTGACACAAGCATAATACAAAAATAGTAAACCACAGAACATTTACATATGTTAAATGTCACTTTGAAACAAGGATAATTTGGGAATGATTTGTGAGTTCAGCATGAAAATTATCTTATCACTGCAGTAAGTTCCATTCTGTTCAGGAATCATTATATTTTCACTATGTTTTAGTAGATGCAGCGCAAACAGGAAACATCAATACAACGCCAGCAGGCACTGTGTATATATATCTATATATATGTTGCCTTATTTGAGCACATTCCATAATATACCCAGGCTGTTTTTCTTAAAACTACATCTTCATCCTAGAGATTAGTTGTTGAAGGGAATGACCAAATTAAAAACAAAACCAAACAAACATAAAACACCTGTGAACTCTGTACTGAGTTGTAATTGGTGTTTATGCCATATTACAAGGGAAATAAGGAATGCCATTACTGATATAAAACATTAAAAAAAAAATCAAGTTTGGATTTGTTGGAACTGATCTGAGAAGCTGTAGACTGTAACCAGCTGATGAAAAAAAGAATTTGGGCAGGTCCAGTTGAATTCCACATGGTACAAAATTTGGATGGGAGGACAAAACTGATGGAACACTAACTTCATCATCCTGGCATACTCTGCCACCAGCATACTTTGGTATAGGCACAGGCCTGTTTGAATTTACATCCAGCTGCATGAGTCCTGTAGGGCATTTTAGTAATTGAATCACTAGAACAGTATTCAAGATACTTTTTTTTTTTTTTTTTTTTTTTTTTTTTTTTTTTTCACTTAACTGTACCTTAAAAACAGCTTGTGAGCTGCAAATGCAAGGGTAAAGCTGGAGAGACACTTCTTTGTACAGGGCATCTATAGCCAAAGACTCATGAAAAATGAGGGAAATTTCTGGCACTACAAAAAGGTTCTTTGCAATTTCTTTGTACTAGCAGTCTGGCATAGAGCAGCCTCTGTGAATGAAGCCAAGGTTTGGGACTTTTCTCCGGCGTGAACGTACATTAGAAATAGGAGCAAACTGTTTACTTCAATCCCTGCTGATGCCCTTAGGGAGAATTAAATAAGGAAAGCATGGGAGCTAGTAGGTTCCACATAAAACAGTAGGGAAAGGATGGGAGGTTGCAGAGGAAGTGCCAGTCGGAAGTGGGTTGGCCCAGACCAGCCAAGATAATGCTTCCTGAGGTGTAATCACTGAGTGATACGCAACAGCATGAGCACTCCGCCTTTTATTTCCTTGACAAGAATACTTTTTTTTTTTTTTTTTTTTTTTTTAAGTGATGGGCTAGTAAATCCCATTAACTCTTTCTAGCTTAAAATAGAGAATATCTTGCTTCTAAGTCTTCTAAAATCTGTCCCTTTTCTAGTTAAAAACCACTATTTTACTTGTCTTAATTCAGTATGGATACTACTGATGACTCTGTATGGAAACTGTTGGAGACCTTACAGTACACTTAATAACATAAAGTCTAAGGAGATTCTGTTTTACTGAACAGAAAATCTGTATGCTTCAAACTCATTTCTCCTTTGTTATATAGATTATGAATCTGTGGGGAGAGGAAAAAAAAAAAAAATTAAATTAAAATAAAGAACAACTCTGAAAAGCCTTTAAAGGTAGATTTTGTTCTGTTTTATGACTGCTTAATGATCTTTGAGAACTGAAGCTGTGGTTTTAGTCAAATCTGTATCTTAGTCCAGCTGGCACCCATTGAAGCTGTTTTTAGTCCTGCAGTGCAAAGGGATCCTGGTGGTGATATGCACAGGGGGACTGAAATGGATTAGTTTCACTTCAGACTTTCCACTCTTGGCTTGATTTACAATTTTCAGCTACTGAATTTATGTACCCAGCCCAGTTACCTGTTTCTCATTTTGTCAGCTGGAGCGCTAATTGATCCATGACAACATCAAACTGCCTTGAAGACTTTATTCAGCAGGTGATTAAAACATTTGAACAATCCATTCAAAGTATTTTTTTATATTCTCTCTAGGTTAAAATAATAGGAACTCTGAGCAGCAGTCTATCAGCTTGAACCTTCCCAACTGTAAAAATTAGTTTTTTTTTTTATGACCAAGATAAGTAAACATTTGGTTTTCCAGTTTCAAATTTCTAGACATTACCTACGCAATGTATGATGAAAACAATGAATTATTCCTTATAATGTTTTAAGAGGAGAATAGGCATTTATTTTCAAAGCTAGGTTATGGCTGTATCACAAGACATGTCTTCATAGCTGCATGTTTGAGTACCAGGCCAGGTACTTTTATTTTTTGTGGTATACTAAGATTCCTCCCTCAGAGAAGTAAAATCTCCATACTAGCATGGATGGCAAATTAGATTGTTGTATACTTTGGTTGCAGAAACATGTAACTTAACTACCTGTCCAGGAATAACTAATTTTCTGCAGATAAGATAGCCTGTTTTATGATGGAAAATACATATATGATAAAATTGTTATCAGCATAAACAAATGCCCTGTAATTATCACATGGGCTAATAGTAACCTGTGAGTGACAGAAGTGGATTTTGTCAAGATTCTTGTAAAATGTGGATAATGCAACTAATGTAGTGCACAATTATGATTTTTTTCCCCTTGTTGGTTTGCTACTTCTCCGTATGGATATTTTTTACTGCTCCCTGCCCATGACCTCTCCTTCTCCCAACAAAAGAAGACTGAAAATTCTTGCTTTTACTAAAATGATGTGAAAACCCCAACAGAAAGTATGAAAAATGAATAATCTCTCAAAAGGAATTTACACCTCTATGTTGATGAAATTTACACCTGTGCTGATGAAATGAAATTCATCATTCACACCTGTGACTTGTACACTTTTTAAGAAATATTTATAAGACCTTCTGTGAGGAATATCTAGACATAGATAACCCTCATGGACAAACTCTTGCCAAATATATGCTACGAGATCTGTATAAGTGCTTGGGGCAAGCACAGCATGCAAGGTGCTTCTAATTTTTCTTGTAAACACCTCATCAAATGTTCCTGAAAAAAAAAAATAAAATAAAATAAAATAAAATAAAATTGAACTGTTCAGATGTCCTGAAATGCCCTGACAATGGAGAAAATAGTTTTATCAGAGGCAGGACGTGATTCCACCTGCTTCTGTCAGTCTGATTTACAGAACTGGAAAGGATTCTGTTCTTTTATTTTTCCTCCCAGAGATCACCACACCTATTAATGAAATGTTCATTTCTGGGCATTTTTTCCCATTGTTTAAGGTTAATGAAACAGTGTGAAGGCATGGTTGCTCTGTTAAATTTCAAGCACATTCTGAACACTAGTTGTTCCAAAAATAAGATATTATCTTTTTCTTTTTCCATAAGTCAAGAAAAGGCTGAGATTTATCATATGCCTGACACATAATAATAAGACACAAGTTATGAGAAGGATTTTTTTTTTTTTTTTTTTAATAAGACATTGAAGCCACAAGAGAACTCTGTTTCCTATTAGACAGATTCTAGCACCTGTTCTAAGATTGTTTCAGTCATGCAAAGTTTCAAAGTATTTCTGATGGCAAAATGCTGATAAAAATGTTATGTGATCCTGGGGAATGCCGTTTAGAAGTTTTTATAGAAAAAAAAATCAGAAATAAAATAAAATAAAATTAAAAAAAAAGTATTATCATAGGATATTGGACAACAGAGTTGAAGCAATATAATTTTATTTGTAATGTCACTCACTGCATTTGACTTTTGAAGATTCAAAGGCACTTAAGATAAATGTTTTAGACTTAATGGAAAGCGATACTTTGAAAGAAACACTCACTCACAGACAATATTCCCTTTTACAAGAGGCTGGTTCCAGGAATTAGATAAAGGAACTTTGTTGAATAGAATATCTTCTCCAATAAAAAGTATAATATAGACATGTAAATTGGCATTCTCTTCTTATGCTTATCTAATCAGCCACTGTAATTATTTTAACAATTTCACGCTGCCTGGGGATGTAAAAAGACTGCATATGTGCGAGCTATACTTATTTTCAGTTGCAGGTTTTTTTTTGCAATTTGTCAAATTTCTGGCAAAAGGCATAATCTGAAGTGTATATATGAAGTTATGAATATTTTTTGCAATGTATGTTAGAATACTGTAAATACACAGTTCCTTATTCTTCTTGGCTCTGTTCTCTGGTGACCTCTGGAAGAATTCTTTGCTTACATTTCCTGGTTTAACTTTTTTTTTTTTTTTTTCCTTTTTCTTTTTTTTTTTCTTTTTTATTTTTTTTATTTCCATGAATGTGTTTATGTAATTTCTTTGGGTCTTTTTTTCCTACCTCATATAGGCTTAATTTGGCCAAAGAAATCTACCTGTAAAATACTAGAAAAGTACAAAGTTCACTGTCAAATTCAGAATTACATTCTTCAAAATTATGTCATCTGTTTTCATATTCTGTTAAACTTCTGAGATCTAAGAAAAAAAAAAAACTTTTAATAAAAATATGATCTCTGAGCATTGCAATCCAGCCAATTCTCAATCCACCCCACTGACCACTCATCTCTCCTGTGCTTCCCAAGCTTGTCTGTGAGGATGATATAGGTGACAGTGTCAAAAGCCTTACTGAAGTCAAGGTAGACAATTTCCACTGCTCTCCGTTCATCTACCCAACCAGTCATGCTGTAATAGAAAGCTATCAGACCAGTAAAGCATGACTTCCCCCTGGTGAATCTATGCTGATATTCCCGGTTACCTCCTTATTCTCCACATGATTGTAAATGACCTCCAGGATGAGCTATTCTGTCATCTTTCCAGGAATGGAGATGAGGCTGACTGACCTGTCCTCCTGGGTCCTTCTTCTTGTCTTTTTTGAAGACTGGAGTAATGTTGGCTTTCTTCCAGCCTTCAGGCACCTCTCCTGTTCTCCATGACCTTTCAGAGATGGTAGGGAATGTCCTAGCAATAACATTCACCAGCTCCCTCAGCAGTCATGGGTGCATATCATTGGGCCAATGGATTTGTAGGTGCCAAGTTTGCCTAAATGATCTCTAACCCAATCCTCCTCAACCAAGGGAAAGTCCTCCTTTCTTCAGACTTCCTCTCATCTCTAGGGTCTGAGATGTCTTAGCAGTTTAGACAGAAGCAAAGAAGGCATCTAGTAACTCTGCCTTCTCTGTATGCTTCATCACCAGGGCAACCACCCCATTTATCAGCAAGCACACAGTTCCCTAATCTTTCTTTTGCTACTGATGTACTGATGATTGTAGAAGTTAAAGGGAAAACACTTATTCTACAAGGACTACTAAAGTAGGTTCAGAACCTTGTTTAAGAAGTGGATGTGGCAATGACTTGTTGTTGCCACCTATCATCAACTATATCTAAACCACTGCAGTTTCAGTGGAACTGTGGCTCATCTGGATTTCTGTGTAGATATTGTTATATAGACAGGCACTTTTTCATCAAGTATTCAAAAAAGTCAACAGTAACTTTAAAATAAAATATGTACAGGTGATTTGGACAATCCAATAACAATCTTTTTATTAATATCTTTAATACCAGAATTTTCTTACATAATTCCTACCTATTACCTTGACTGTACTCAGAAACAGATTCTTGACTGTTTTAAAAATACATGTATTTTCTTGAAATGAGATTCACAGTGGTCACATTCTTATTGATGCCTGCTCACACTCTCTCTCCCTGGGAATGTCTCTAGAAGAATGGGCTGACATGCTCCAGTTAAGTGTATCAATGTAAATACAAACTATGCCTTGAAGAAAAAAAAAAAAAAAAAAAAAAAAAAAAAAAAAAGGATTTGCATATGGAAAGCCATTTCAGCCATGTGGATGGAAATGAAAATATACTTACATTACTTGTTACCCACTACAATATTCACCTGTAGGGACCATTTTCAAAGACAGGAAAATAGTTCAGATTCTGTCTTTAATAGTGAAATTTTGGGCTTGTGTATAATTTGTAATAACCCCCAGGTTTCTGTAGTAATGCTCTGAGACACTTCTATGGTTGCCACTTTTTTTTTTTTCTTTCTCTGAAGCATCCAGTGAGGCTTGCTGTTGGAAACATGATTTGGATATGATAGGCAAAAATTATGCCACATTAGGGGCTGTGATTTGTAGAGATTACTCTGTACTGGGAGTAAACCAGCTGTGAACTCACAGGGATTAAATTTGCTCTGCTACACAGGAATGGAATTCAAATAAAAATAACTTCTTTTACCCCCTTATTTCAGTTCTCTTTGAGTAGCTCTCTAGGGATACCAGTATTTCTTACGTTAAAGAAGCATCCGATCACCCGTTTTGGAGATTTTTTTACAACAGATTATGTTGAGAGAGACAGAAAGGACAAGTAACAGTGTAGCAACAAAAAAATATATGTAAAAATATGACAAGTAGACCTCACAGCTCCTCATTTACCTAGTCTTTGCTTGGACATTATCTATGCTGTCAAGGTGTATTTCACACGACATAAATAAGAAATTTTTAGGAGCTGAATGCTTTTTGAAGGCTGTGAAATAAAAATCTCATTTCCAACATTGGCAAGCAAGGCAGCATATATATATATCTGCTACACACACTTAAATACATTTTTCTATACTTCTTTCTGGTTTGAAAGGTAAAACTATCATTCATGTATATAAACTACCAGTCATCCCATTTAGTCTTCAGATGATGTCATCTTACAAACTCAGCAAGGGACTCTAAAAATCCAGTATCAACAGTATTCTTTTGGACATTAAGCTTGCAGTTGGTTACAGTCCACTTAAATTCCCTGAAATAATTCAGGCTGCTTCCAAACTAATTTATAAGCCAACTGTTTCACATATTTTGTGCAATGTTTTTCCTCCACTTACCTTCATCTGGCATGAATGCTTTGTTGTTAAAACCAAACCAAACCAAAACAAACCAAACCAAACCAACCAACCAACCAAAAACTTAAAGCAGTACTCTACTAGTCTCCTAGGTTTTATAAAAGATTGCTGCTGCAAGAGACATCAGGTTCAATAAGGCAAAGAGATTGTTTTTCATGATCATCTTGACAGTTGTTAGGAAAGACAGTCTTATAGAAAAGAATAAAGGCACAATATTATCACTGATTTTTGTTTAAAAGCTGATAAACTGAATGGTTATCTAGCCATTGGAATCTCTCACTGTGTTTAGTGAGAGTCTCTGCTGCAGATATTTAAGGTCTGCACGTAAACAGGGTCACGTACTCAAGAAAGCCTTTCTCCTTCTTTCTCCTTTTAATGGATACTGAAGTTGACACAGATGGTAGTAATAAGAAAGCAACCTCCAAGACTGCCAACTTGCATCAGTCCTAGATCTTTCAACACACCTCATCTGAAATGATAACTATAATTTCTCTTCCATTGTATACTACCACTGTGCTATATATCATTTGAAAATATTAAGAAAAATTTTCAAAGGACTTTCTCTACTGAATCATTGTTGGGAAAAAAAATAAAAAAAAAGATATTATTATTATTTTTTTTTATAATTGTTTTTTTTTTTTTTTTTTCCCAAATCTGAATTTAAAGGTGCACTTGTGTTTATATGTCAGCTGATTCTCCCACTGTGGCTTGTGTTATCAAACTTTCAGCTAGCTGTGGGTCCTGCAGTATAGAACAGCAACAGAAAAGGCAGGAGTGAGTGATATATTCCAGGTGTATACTCACTAGATAAGAATAAATGTGAATCTGCTCTATGTAGGTAAACTACTCTCTTTCAAATTTAAAATTAAAACTTACTAAATAAACTTTATATTAACTGAGAAAAAAGAGGGCTTGGAATATGACTTTTTAGGTACCCGTAGAGGTTTTAATGTAATTGTGGCAAGGTAAAAGTACTTTAAAGTGCATTCACACTTGAAAAGCCTTTTCTTTCACAGAGTAGCCATCAGCAGGACGAAAATTGGAATGTTCTTGTAGCTAACAGAAGCCACTTGCAACATGTTCATTAGTGATAGGATTGTATTGTCTCAGTACATACTTGGTGTCACTGGTTTAAATCACTTGAATGCTTTATGCTATATTTTTTCTTTGTTTATATCTTGTGTTTTGCTGGGATTAACAGGAACCATGTACTTAGAGCTAGTGTGCAAGTACTCTTTAAAGCAGTGAAAGAAATCCTTAATCCTTCTTATTTATTTCAAATGTCTTTTTAATCTTGTTAACTCGGATATTTTTCTAATCACTCCCCAAAAGAGCACTTCTCAGTCTTTTCTATTCTTACCCTCACATGTAACAAGTGTAGTATTAAATGTGTGTATACATATGTATATGTATTCATATGCATATATGAATACACACACATACCATAAGGTGCTGTAAATCATCCACATCTGATACATACCAAATACATGAGCTGCCCAGTAGTGGCCAGCATGCAGAGTTTTTGCCTCTTAGAGGCTCCTGCTGGGATGCTATCTTGGAGAGCTGGTGGCAAACGTTGAAATACTTGCTGTAGAGGGAGAAGTGGGGTCTTGTGTCACTTTGGGGGTGAGACTTTCCTTGCTGTATAGAGAAGACAGAACTTCTGAGTACCACTACATTTTTTTCGCTGTGATTAAGAGAAGGTGGTGGCTGCCCAGGTAGACCAGCTCAGGTGGAAGCTGTGTATGGTAAGAGTGCTTCAAAGGCACACATCTTGGTGATCACTTTGGCTGGAGAAGGGCCCCAGAGTGGTCCAGGTAGATGCCCCACTGATACATCAGTTAAGTCTTGAGGATCTCAGTTCAACAGGTCTAGATCTGTGAGGGGCAGTGGACCACGTTATCAAAATCTGAATTTTGGACAACATCATGTCAGTTCTATTGAAGAAGTATGTTAAGTACTTCATTATATTTTAGATATTTTTATGTTATGAAACACCTAGTACACACTGGGGAAAATAAATAATAATAATAAAAATCCTTATTTTCTTTCTAGTTACCTCAAGGAACTCTGTTCATTCAGGACACAATGTACTGAACTTCAATAAGATGAGAAAAGTCATTACCTTTAGTAGAATATTATCTTATCACTAACTTCCATTTTCGTGATATTCACCTCTAATCTTGCTCATGATTTCATGATGACCTCTGTTCTTGATCATGAAAGGATTGCTGAAGAAGCAAGCAAACCAAGAGCTCTCATGTCTGTGTCTACTTTGTATGAAGTATGTAAAAACAAAACAAAACAAAAACTTCAAACACTTTTTAACTTCCTGGTGTAATAATTCATTTCTCTTTTTTCATCTGTCTCATTTCTAATAAAGGCTAACTCATAACTGTGCTTACACTTGAGCTCAGGGTCAAATGTATGGATATTCCCAATCTGTGTAAAGTACCTAATTACTGAATTGAAGCTGGAGTGACAAGTGTTATATAATTTCATTTTCCCAAAATGCACCAAAACACATGTGCTCCATGCAGTAAGAATATGGATGTGTGAACTGTTTTCAAAATAGTTTTAAACACCAACAAAACACTGTAGTTTGTTACATGTTTGATGACATCTCATTCTTTTAATGAGAATTTACTTTTTTTTTTTTTTTTTTTTTTTTTTTTTTTAAAAAAAAAGACCGTAAAAAATGGAAATTGTCCTCTGGATCAACAACATGCACATTGAAGCTGTTCTTTCCCCTGCACATCTCCCTCCAGTGTTTTTTGTTAATTAGTTAGTTAGTTTGTTTTTAACTTTGTTTTCCACTAAGTAAGGAATAATTTTCTTGACACCATGTTTTCTTCTTTTATCTAGAAATGGAACTAATATGATTGCAAACATAAACCTAAAATGGAAAAGCAACATTTTAGGTGCCAGTCTTATAGAAAACAGATGAATAATGGTGGTTAGGACATGTGACTTTTATTGGGACTTTAACAAGAGCCCTTTGCCTAATGCACTGAATAGTTTCCCAATATAAAGAATCCAAATCAGAGCACTTTGCAGTAGAATACCATGAATAACCTTGCAGATATTAATGCTGAATATAAGAGCATGGCTGTAAAAATTAAATGAACACATACATTAGATTCCAGCAGTGGCAAGCAACAATTTAGGAGAAACAACCAGTGGTTATTTTTGTCCTTGATTTTTATTTCCAGAGATTGTCCCTTTCTGGTAATGGAGAGGGACAGAGTGGAAATAGTGAGTATCTAAATATTCCCTCAAGTCTTTTAAAATAAATGAACATTCCTTGCAATATCCTTTGTGTGCACTTACAATTTTATTTAAAGCTAGAGGCGACTTGTTGGGAACTCTATTTCCGTTAGAGTGACAAACTCATACTGCTAACTATCAGTCTTATGGCCTAATCAACAGACTGACTTTGAGGAAGATAGTTATTACAACATCATTTTGTAAAGTATTTATTTGATAGCCTAACATGTATGATGAGTACATTTTTTTCCACAACACCTTAAATAAGGGACATTGACGAGGATGGTAGAGTAAGAAAAAAATCCCATTAAAAAAAAAATAAATAACAATAATAATAACAAAAACTTGCAAAAACTATGACCATGAAACTGGTTTGACCCTAAATGTCATCCTAATGCAAAGTCCAGAGTAAGCATATGTAAGAGAATCAGCGTAAGACAAAGGACATTCAAAGACTTCAGGGGAGGTCATGGGAAATGATTCCTATCTTGAACTTAATTATAATCATTTCTAATTGTTGCAAGGCTCATGTTGTTTTTAAAGAATTCAAAAATAAAAATTAATCTTACAGGAACTTGAACCAACTGTTACATTTAAAAAGAGAGAATCTTTCCTTGGAGAGTGTGTTGATTGCACAGTAAATGCAAATTGTCATTTTTAGTTTGAAATAGCTGTCTGTACTAAACATTACAAGATTATTTAATATCGTTACTGAAAAGCAGATAAATGTAACTTTCTCCTTAGGAAAAATAAATAAATAATAATTGATTATTTAATATATTTCAATTTTTAGAAAAATCATATACTTTTTCTTCTTTACTTTACAAGACTATTATTATTAATATTATTAATTTTTACAAGTTCAATCATTAAAAATATATTTTAATAATTGCAGCTTTCAGCTCTGAACAGCTATATGGTATGTGACAGCCAGCAGGAACTCTTCCAAAGAGTCTGCACTAAGTATACTGGGCCAAATTCTCAGCTCCAATAGGTTCCTTTGAGACATTCAAAATGCCCATGAATGTTGTTATTCTGGACTAGGTTTTTAACTTCTCATTTTGCAGTCCACCCTGGTGCATTGGGAAGTATGGGGGATAGATGATTTTGCAGAATCCCAAGCAAGAAGTAGGGTTAAGAAAATCTATTTAGTTTTTGAATTCTCCTACAAATAAAGCTGATACAGAATTATGCATCTTTTCTATAGAATTTAAAACAACACTTGAAATACTCTAGACAATTTTCAGTCCCTCAAAACTTCTATATGTATTTTGTCTGTAAGGAGATATACACATTTGTTTTTCTTCCATGGGCAGAATGCACATATGACTTTTCCTGTTCTCAGGGAATATATTCATTATTGAATACCAAACCATAAATTATTATCTGACTCATCCAATTCTCTCACTTTTAAGATTGATCTTAGCTTTCACTCCCATCTTAACTTCCAGTCCTCCACAACATATTCACATCCTACAGCTCTCTTCTCTACAAAGAGACTACCCCAAAAGATGGGTAGTCAGTAATCAAAATGTCTTTTGCAATGAAATAAAACTCATTAGAAAATATATATATATATTTAAGGGAAATTACCTTTAAAAGGCAGTTGCAGGCATTCTCCAAGGACATTACTTCCCAGATCTGAGTAGACCTATGGAGACAACCTATTCTTCCACAGCAAAACATGTCTCTTTCTGTTGCTGTCACACACTCTTTATTATTTTCTCTAATCCACTTCTCTGGCATATTTCTCTTTTCCTTTTGACAGACTTCTAATAGGTCATTTTTACATTTTGATATGCAAATCCAGAGTGTAGCAGAAAACACTTGTCTGCTTGGAAGGATTCATAATTCCTGAAGTGCATGGACCTATTCATTGTCTTTCAAGCACAGTTGGATATCTTGTTTCAGAGATTCCCCCAAACCCCTTTCTTTTCCTCCCTCCAAAGCATAGTAAACCAATGCTGTCATTCCTCCATTTGCTGTCTCAGCTTTAACACTAACTGTGTAATCTACAGTCAGAGTACTGACTGTAAAGATAAACATGCAGTCTTAGTAGCCTTTATTGCAATGAAAATTAACACTGCTGAGTATCTGCACTATCTGAATACCAACACAAGTTTTATTGGGAAGACTGCACGATACATTCTGAACCCTACTGCAATGGTGTTACATTAGAGCTTTCTAATGTTGTGGAGGAACCTCTACCCACCTCCCCTGTTATTCACACTTTTATTAAAAAAAATAAATATAAAAATGTTGAGCATTTCTGGAATATCAAATGGAAGTATTGAGTTATCGGTATAGTCTTCTTTTCATTGGATGTAGTAAATTTCATGGTTGTTAATTGTTCAGCATTCCCTCTTGTCACATCCACTGAGGCCCCCACACTTGCGAAGTTGTTCTTTTAACTTTGTGTACCTGAGAAAGCTGTTGATTCCTGGTTTGTTTATTATTCTCTCCAGAAGGAAGGACAAATTATAACTACTATTTGATTTTGGGTAATCCAACCACTTGACATAACTAAATAGTTTTCTGTATTTTTATAATGATAGCCATCTTTGTCTCTTTTTCAGTATATAACTTAGAAGTAATAGTCAGGTGTTCAAAGATGCTAGCTAAGCAGTATTTGTGCTGTCAATGGTGACTCCAGAGAAGAACAGAACTGACAAAATTTTACCCGCTAGTAATGGGCATCACAGAAAACCGATTGCTCAACTGGAAAAAAAACTCATTAATCATCTCATGAGATAAATTTTCAAAGTGGTAAATATATAGGTCGGCAAGAAAATGGTGGGCATCTCTTTTTTTTCTTTTTTTTTTTTTTTTTTCCATTTTAGCTTTTATCCTTGTTACCTTGTACTTGCACACTGTGCTTATCTGAGGGTTCAAGCTTCAAGTAGCAAAGGAACTCTTGACCTCTTGAGCACTTGGTTTGTTCCTGCTTTGAAGCAGCCTGTTAAAATTAGCTCAAAGAAGTGGCAGTTAGATTGAGAGATGCACTGGGGAGGGGTCATATCTGCTGCCAAAATATTTCTAGGAACTGAAGATGAAAAATGGATGGCAAAAGACTTCTACGGCTGAAGAGAATGGTTTTAACTTTAGATATATTTGTTATGGCTCTATGGGTGGGAGCTCTAAGGTGTTGGGAATTTGCTACTGGCAAGGAGACTGCAGGGGGACAAGATTTTAATTATTAACATATTTATTAGCAATCAGTGCAGAGACGATAGGGAGAAGGAGAGTTTTCATTTTTAACACATGTGTCTTATTAATCATGGATGATACTAGGGTTGCAAATGGGAATCTGCCTGGAGACAGAGGGCAGAAGAGATGATTTTTATTTAACATATTGAGCCAATTTCTGTCCTCTGACACATGCACACAGCTTCCATTGAACTCTATGGGAGGCTTACACTTGCATTGCAGGGCATAATTTTGCTCTGCATGTTCCATATATAATAATCATAATTAAAAATAAGGTTCATGGCAGGGCTAAGGGATATGTGGTTGAGGCAGGGTAAGGGCCAAGGTAATTTACTTTATCAATACACATTTCCTAAGGTGCCTTGTATCTTGGCAGGGGACAAAAAACAAAACAAAACAAAACACTAATTTATATGATATGAATATACACTGATACATCATGTTGTGTAATATTTTCTGTTGTACATCAGAACACCAGTTACAATTTTTTACTTTTCTTATCTTTTTTTTTATTTTATTTTTATTTTTTAAGATCTGTAAAGGACTGTTACAGCTATAAAACTAAACAAAAACAAAAAAACAAAGGTTTAAAGCTCTTGGGAACACAATGATTGTGACTGTTCTGTTGTATACTGTAATATAAAGATATTTCCTAATGTAACAAAATTAAACAAAATTAAACTGGAATGATTAGTATTATCATTGTATTTCTATCTGAAGTGTTAAATTGTAGCCCTGTTTTATATTATGTCTTTTGGACTGGGAATATTTCTCTGCATTCCAGAGGAATCATTTCCATGCTGTGAAACTGAGCTGTCCTTTGTGATTTTCTGTAAGTGAACTTTACATAGTTTTACTAACTCCTTGGATTTAGTTATATATATATGCCTGAATATTTCCTAATTTGTTTTCTGTCTGTCAGGTTATTTTGTTATATATTTTGTATATCTTATTTTAGAGCTCCAGATTTTATTATCTTTAGGTCTCCACATCTTGAGAAGTGGTTTTTTTCCCAGCTCTTCTCTGCCTTTCATCATGCCACTGCTCTCCTCACACTCATATTCAAGTGCTCAGACTGTGTTTTCACTTACAACCTTTGCTTGTTAAACTCAGGTCCCTCCATTCCTAATACTTAACTCAGATCAGAACTTTAACACCTTGTGGCCCTGACCTGAGTGCTTTAAGCTGTCTTTTTTAAGTAACTTTCAGGACTCTTGAGTAACTTGTGCTGGTGATCCACAGATGATGAGGTATTTCACAGATGGAAACGTGTGTTTTAGATTAATACTCTCCCTATCAAATTATCCATCTGATAGGTTTGGAAAACTTCACTCTGTCCTTGTTTGTCAGATTTATTTAATAGCACTCTGTTTTGAAAACAGCACATCCCACTCTAACCAATTTGACCAAGATATTACTGTGAAGATAATTTCCTGCTTGTGTAGTCTGTCTATTCTTCTTCCTTCTTGTATATGGTTAAATCTTAATTTAAGGAAATATTGGCTATTTTTTTTTTTTGGTTATTATTAATATTATTTTATTTTCTCCTAGCTTTTTCGAGAGACATAAGTATTAACATCTCAGTTATAAGCACTTTTGGGAAACAGGGAGATCCCAGGCATCAGGTAAGAGATTTGTTTTAAGTCACAACCTTCTATGGCCCTCCCTATGAGTGGCTTTGTGTCAGAGGACGTTTGGGTCTCCATGTAGTACCCTGTGACTGTGTGAAATACTTTGAGATAAGAGTGAAATCACGTCTTTCACACAGACTTCAGTGAGGCATAATGTTTTCCTTCTGAAAAAAGAGAATATCTACACAGTGTAGAAAGGGAAAAGGACCTTCTTTCTGAGAAAGAAGATAAGATGGCCAAGTTAGAAACCTCTTCTTCTTCATAAATGACTCCTGCACCTATTGTAGGAAAAAATAATGAGAAAAATTTATTTCTGTTACAGAAGACCCTACAAATATTTTAAAGGATTATTTATATGTCCCTTGACAATAATTGTATTTATGCACATAACACTTAAACTACTAATTTAAATCTAGAAAATTGTTTGTTTTTATTTTTGTTTTTGTTTGTTTCCCTAGGAAGGACACTCAGTCTTCTCAGTCTTGAGGCTACTAGGGTCATTTGACCAGATAGCATAAAGTGGTCATGGATTTCTGTCCTCTGTTTTTCCTCTGTTCCCTCTTCCCCATATCTTTAAGGATTGATAGTTTGGGGTCAGTTTCTGACTCTGGGTATGTAATACAGAGTCTGAACAAACTGACTTCCTTTGCATTCTTACATGTGCATTTATCATTATTCCATAACCATGTATAGTCTACCTAAATTTGTTCATAAAGTACCTAGTTGCTTTCCACATCTCTATCCCTCTCACTCTTAGGCCTACTCACTCCCAACTTAATCTTCTAGCAATTAATCTGGCACCATTCTTCTTTCCACTTCTTCTCCTTTTTTTGACTGGCTGGCAGACTGCTTGTGTTAATGACTTTAGTTTGAGGCTATTGCCTGTAGTACCCCTTGTCTGCAGGCAGCTAACTGCCCATGCCTCCTGCTTTCTGAAGGAGCAGCTTGGTGAAAGAAATACTGCTATTGCCACCACTGGAAAGTGGCTGCTCAGCTAGCTGGTACATTAAATTGCCAGGAAGAAGGACATACACTGCTGGTGTAGTCAACAGAGAGAATTTCAGGACTGTGGTTATCTAAAGATAAAATACTGAATACTGTATAATGTGAGTTCCACCTGCGTGTTTTTTTTTTTTTTTTTTTTTTTTTTTTTTTTTTTCTGGATCTGTAATAACTTTCAATGTAGACATAGTCCAATTGTGAAGTCAGTGGAACTGTGTTTGTTTAAACAAGGATGTTTGCAGGATGTACAACTGTAATCTAGCATTTTCAAAAGTTATAAATTTGTTGGTTGAAAGATGATGATGAGTACATAAACTTCTTGGTAATTATGTCTAAAGTAGATAACTTGGTAGCATACCCAGACACTAATCTACTTTATAGATGATGTCATAATACCTTGAAATTTTATTTAACACGTAGTTAAGTAAATGTCATTAAATGCAAAAATAAAAGGCATTAGAGAAAACGGCTAAAAACAACAGAAGGTTGTTTACCTAGGTCAGTCAAAATGTACTTTTTAACACACAGGATAAGAATACCGTACATATATTCTGGACTGTTCCTGCACTAAAGTTGTTTTCTTACTTCCCGTAATGTTCTTTCAGGATGTTAAAAAGAAGTTTAAGCTACAATAACTCATCCACCCTGTTGGAGGTACTTACCCAGAATGCTTTTGAGTTGTTTTTGGCATGAAAATTATTTTTATTCAAAGTCACTCTCAGGCTGCAACTGAAATCATCCATGTGTAAACAACTTGAAATTCTTATGCTAGATTGAAAATCCACAATTTACCAAAGTACTTGTTCACTGACTAAGGGGATTTCAGTGCTTCCTGGAGATGAACTCAAATACTTCATCAATTAGAAACAAGAGATGATTCACTTTCCTAAATTCAAATTTACCCCAGTGTTCATGAAATTTGTAATGAGTTATTAAAAATATTATTTTGTTTTATCTGTTAGACATTAAAATAAGATAAAGTTGCATACAAGTTATATAGTTAAAAAGTTAGATATAATAAAAACAAATTACAAGGTTTTGATTTAAATGTTGTTAACCAGAATCTGTAAGGGCCATATGAACAAGTTCAACCCAAAGTCTGAACTTTCTAATATCTGTAACTGAAATTCAATTAGAAACCTTAAATATGTGTATTTAGAATATCTTCTACAGCTAGAATGATGAATGAGGTTGCATTTCAGTTTCATGTGACAACTTTTTTTGATAGTGATACAAGATGGCCAAGTCATTTTCCTGTTTTCAGCTGGGATAGAGTTAATTTTATTTATTTATTTATTTATTTATTTTCCTAGTAGCTGGTAGGTTGCTGTGTTTTGGATTTAGGATGAGCATAATGTTGATAAAACACTGTGGTGGTTTTACCTTGCTAGGCAGCTGAACCCCGCCACCACCGCTCTCTCATGCCCCCTCCTCAGAAGAGGACAGGAAGAAGAAAAAGAAAGAAACAACTCATGGGTGGAGTTATGGATAATTTCACAGAATCACAGAATCACAGAATAGTCTAGGTTGGAAGAGACCTCCAAGATCACCGAGTCCAACCTCTGACCTAACACTAACAAGTCCTCTACTAAACCATATTCCTAAGCTCTACATCTAAATGTCTTTTCAAGACCTCCAGGGATGGTGACTCAACCACTTCCCTGGGCAGCCTATTCCAGTGACTAACAACCCGTTCAGTAAAGAAGTTCTTCCTAATATCCAAACTAAACCTCCCCTGGTGCAACTTTAGCCCATTCCCCCTCATCATATCACCAGGCACGTGGGAGAATAGACCAACCCCCACCTCGCTACAGCCTCCCTTCAGGTACCTGTAGAGTGCAATAAGGTCGCCCCTGAGCCTCCTCTTCTCCAGGCTAAACAGTCCCAGTTCCCTCAGCCGCTCCTTGTAAGACTTGTTCTCCAGACCCTTCAGGAGCTTCGTTGCCCTTCTCTGGACTCGCTCAAGCACCTCCATGTCCTTCTTGTAGCGAGGGGCCCAAAACTGAACGCAGTACTCGAGGTGCGGCCTCACCAGAGCCGAGTACAGGGGGACAATCACTTCCCTGGACCTGCTGGCCACGCTGTTTCTAATGCAAGCCAGGATGCTGCTGGCCTTCTTGGCCGCCTGAGCACACTGCTGGCTCATATTCAGCCGACTATCAACCATCACTCCCAGGTCCTTCTCTGCCAGGCAGCTTTCTAACCACACATCTCCCAGCCTGTAGCTCTGTTTGGGGTTGTTGTGCCCCAGGTGCAGGACCCGGCACTTGGCCTTGTTGAACTTCATACCGTTGGCCTCGGCCCATCGGTCCAGCCTATCCAGATCCTCCTGCAGAGCCTTCCTACCCTCGAGCAGATCGACACACGCACCTAACTTGGTGTTGTCTGCAAACTTGCTGAGGGTGTACTCGATCCCCTCATCCAGATCATCGATGAAAATGTTAAAGAGGACTGGCCCCAGCACCGAGCCCTGGGGGACTCCACTGGTGACCGGCCTCCAACTGGATTTGACTCCATTCACCACAACTCTCTGGGCCCGGCCATCCAGCCAGCTCTTAACCCAATGAAGTGTGTGCCAGTCCAAGCCATGAGCAGCCAGTTTCCTGAGTAGAATGCTGTGGGCAACGGTGTCAAATGCCTTACTGAAGTCAAGGTAGACCACGTCCACAGCCTTTCCCTCATCCACCTGGCGTGTCACCTTGTCACAGAAGGAGATCAGGTTCGTCAAGCAGGACCTGCCCTTCATAAACCCATGCTGACTAGGCCTGATCGCCTGCTTGCCCTGCAACTGCCGCATGATGACACCCAAGATAATCTGCTCCATGAACTTCCCTGGCACTGATGTTAAACTAACAGGCCTATAGTTCCCCGGGTCTACCCTCCGGCCCTTCTTGTAGATGGGCGTCACGTTTGCTAGCCGCCAGTCAAGTGGGACCTCCCCCGATAGCCAGGACTGCCGATAAATGATGGAAAGCGGCTTGGCCAGCTCCTCCGCCAGTTCTCTCAGTACCCTCGGGTGGATCCCATCCGGCCCCATCGACTTGCGTACATCCAAATGCTGTAGCAGGTCGCCAAACATTTCCTCGTGGATTGTGGGGGCTACATTCTGCTCCCCATCCCCTTCCACCAGCTCAGGGTACTGGGCGTCCAGAGAACAACTGGTTTTGCTGTTAAAGACTGAGGCAAAGAAGGCATTAAGCACCTCAGCTTTTTCCTCATCTCTGGTAACTAAGTTTCCCCCCACATCCAGTAGAGGGTGGAGATTCTCCTTAGTCCTCCTTTTTGTGTTGATGTATTTATGAAAACATTTTTGGTTGTCCTTAACAGCAGTGGCCAGATTGAGCTCCAGATGAGCTTTGGCCTTTCTGCTTTTGTCCCTGCACCGTCTCACAGCATCCTTGTAGTCCCCCTGAGTGGCCCGCCCTCTTTTCCAAAGATTATAAACCCTCTTTTTTTCCTAAGCTCGAGCCACAGCTCTCTGCTCAGCCAGGCTGGTCTTATTCCACGGCGGCTCATCTTTGGGCACGTGGGGACAGACCGCTCCTGAGCCATTAAGATTTCTTTCTTGAAGAGCGCCCAGCCCTCCTGGGCTCCTCTGTCTTTCAGTACCGCCTCCCAAGGGACTCTGCCAACCAGTGTCTTGAACAGCCCAAAGTCAGCCCTCCGGAAGTCCAAGACAGCGGTTTTACTGATCCCCTTCCTGACTTCGCCGAGTATCGAGAACTGTACCATTTGGTGGTCACTCTGCCCAAGACAGCCCCCGACCAGCACATCTCCCACCAGTCCTTCTCTGTTAGTGAACAGAAGGTCTAGCAGGGCACCTCCCCTGGTAGGCTCGCCAACCAGCTGCACCAGGAAGCTATCTTCCATGCTCTCCAGAAACCTCCTGGACTGCTTTCTCTGGGCTGTGTTGTGTTTCCAGGAGATGTCTGGGAAGTTAAAGTCCCCCACAAGAACAAGCGCTGACGATTTCGCAACTTCTGCCAGCTGCCTGTAGAAATCCTCATCCGTCCCCTCATCCTGGTTTGGTGGTCTATAACAGACCCCCACCAGGATGCTTCCCTTGTTGGCCTTTCTGCTGATCCTAACCCATAGCGACTCCACCTTGTCATTCCCAGCTTCAAGTTCGACGACGTCAAAACACTCTCTAATATAGAGAGCCACTCCACCACCCCTTCCGTGCTGCCTGTCCCTTCTGAAGAGCCTATAGCCAGACATTGCAGCACTCCAGTCATGAGAGTGGTCCCACCACGTTTCTGTGATGGCAACCAAGTCATAGCCTGTGTCCTGTGCAATGGCTTCCAGCTCCTCCTGCTTGTTGCCCATGCTGCGTACATTAGTGTAGATGCACTTCAGCTGAGCCTTAGCCTTCTCCCCCAGCCTTGCCACTGTTCCCCCTGGCACACCTCCAACAGACTTTGTTTCATCCCCGCCCCCCTTCTCACCTAGTTTAAAGCCCTCTCAATGAGCCCTGCCAGCTCCTGGGCTAGGATCCGTTTTCCCCTTGGGGACAGTTGGGACCCATCTGCGGCCATCAGGCCAGGTGCCGAGTAGAGCGCCCCATAGTCAAAGAACCCAAAACTTCTGTGTTGGCACCAGCCTCTGAGCCACGTGTTTATCAGGTGGGCTTTTCGTGTCCTCTCTGAACCATTCCCTGCCACTGTAGGAATGGACAAAAACACCACCTGTACTCCCGCTCCGTCCACAAACCGTCCCAGCCCCCTAAAGTCCCGTTTGATAGCCTTCAGGCTTCTCTCATCAATGTTATCACTGCCAGCCTGGACTATCAGTAGCGGACAGTAATCAGAGGGGCGAACCAGGTTGGGAAGCTTTCTGGTGACATCCCTGACCCCAGCCCCAGGGAGGCAGCAGACTTCCCTACGGGTAGGGTCAGGCCGACAGATAGGGCCCTCCGTTCCTCTGAGAAGGGAGTCACCCACCACGATCACCCTTCTCTCCTTCTTGGTGGGAAATTTAATTAAAGGAAAATTAATTATTAAGATCAAATTATTATTAATTAAATAATAATAATAAACGGAAAAGGGAAAGGGGAAAAGGGAAAGGGGAAAAGGGGAAAAATCAATCAATCAAACCAACAAAAATATATATGCAAAGGTAGTGTGGAAGTGCAGAGGAAAGAAATTGTTCTCTACTTCCCCCCAACGAGCGATGCTTGACCATGTCCTTGAAGCAGGGCCTCAATGCATGTAATTATTTTTTGGGAGGACAGATTTTTCACAGCAAGACCCCACCCTTCCCTTTTCTTCCCTTTTCCATCTTTTATTGCTGAGTGTGACATCACATGGTATGGAATATCCCTTTGGCTGGTTTAGGTCAGCTGCCCTGGTGATGTTCCTTCCTCACCTCTTGCCCACCGCCAGCCTGCTGGCTCTGGGGGGGTTAGAGGGAGTCCTGATGCTGTGCCAGTATTGCTCAGAAGTAGACACAACACTGGTGTGTTACCAGTGCTGTTCTAGCTACAAGTGCTGAGCTCAGCACTTGGAGCTGCTGCAGGGAAAGTTAACTCCATCCCAGCCAGACCCAGTACACACCAATATTTTAGTTGTTGCAGAGCAGTGCTTACAGTAAGTTATGGGCTTTTCAGCTTCTCATGTTGCCCTGCCAGAGAGGAGGCTGGAGGTCCACAAGGAGCTGGGAGGGGACAGAACTAGGACAGCTGACCTAAACTGGCCAAAGGGGTATGGATATCCCAGGCCATATGACATCATGCTCAACAATAAAAGCTGCGGGAGTTGGCCACTCAGGTGGTGGTTGCTGCTTGGGATCTAGCAGACAATCAAACAGGGGTGGTGAGCAATTGCACTGTGCATCACTTGCTTTGTATATTCTTTTATCATCATCATTATCATTATTATTTTGCCTTATTTTTCTGTCCAATTAAACTGCCTATCTCCACCTGTGAGTTTTCATTTTTTTAAAAAAATTTTTTTTTTTTTTTTTCTGATTCTCTCCCCCATCCCACTGTGCCATGTCAAATCACAAAAATCATCTGTTATATTTCAGAGGTAACAGAAGATATTCAGAATGTTTCACAAAGCAAGTCTCAGAAGAAAGTTATTCCATTGTATACAGGATGTTTGGAACATTACATTTATTCTAGACTTAGCCTCATATGTCCATAAATTTAAAAGACAGAAGTATTTATGATAATTTGTTCTGAATATTGGAGCCAGTTGGATTTTCTCATGAAAACCTGGACAGTATTACCTAATTGTCAGAAGAAAAATGAATTAATGAATCACCATTTGTAAAGGAGACTAAAGTTATCTAATCTGTGTTAGCCTTTAAGAAAAAAATTACAGGATTACGATAGTTAAAAAATACATTGTTGACACTGGAGAATATTGCACTTCAACAACTTAAGCAGAAATCTTTAACCTAGCCTGACTGAAATTTGACTGCTAGCTCCATGTGTATCTAAATATGTATCTGACAGCAATGATTATTCTAGTAAGTGTTCATTTTGAAGCAAAGAGTAAGCACAGTTATGTAAAACAGATTTTTATTTTTATTTTATTATTATTATTATTTACTTGCATTTTAGAAAACATGAGTTCTGATGCTGTAAAAATGTATGCTCATTGTTAACTCCATTGATATATATGTATCAATGTGTCCTTGTGGCCAAAAGGCCACAACGGCCGGTATCCTGGGGTACATTTGGAAGAGTGTTGCCCTCAGGTCAAGGGAGGTGACCCTCCCCTTCTACTGAGCCCTGGTGAAGCCACACCTGGAGCACTATGTCCAGTTCTGGGCTCCCCAATAAAAGAGACGCAGAACTTCTGGAGCAAGTTCAGAGGAGGGCTACAAAGATGATTAGAGAAGAGGAGTACCTGTCGTACAAGGACAGGCTGAGAGATCTGGGCCTGTTTAGCCTGGAAAATAGAAGACTGAGGGGAGACCTCATCGATGTGTATGTATAAATATCTGAGGGGAGGGTGTTAAGAGGATGGAGTCAGTCTCTTTTCAGTTGTGCCCTGTGAGAAGACGAGAGGCAATGGGCACAAACTGAAGCACAGGAGATTCCAGCTGAATATAAGAAGGCATTTCCTTACTGTGAGGGTGACAGAGCACTGGAACAGGTTGCCTGGAGAGGCTGTGAATCTCCTTCTCCGGAGATATTCAAAACCCACCTGGATGCCATCCTGTGCAATGTGCTCCAGGTGATCCTGTTCAGTAGGGGTGTTGGAATAGATGATCTTCAGAGATCCCTTCCAACCTCAGCCTTTTGGTGATTCTGTGGTTCTGTATTCACTTAGTGCTTGGCAAGCCCAGGTATAGAAAACTAGACAAATGTGTGCCTATGTGGCAAGCAGGGCCCTAGCATTACAAAGTTTGAAACAGAAATGTTAATGTACAAAAATGCATAATGTGTTTTGGTAGTTACTTATGGCCAAATGAAGAAAGAGGAGACTATTTTAAGAAGAAAATTATAAGAAAGGAGTGGATAGAGGAAAAGGGCATTTGCTGGGTTAGAATACAGAGCTACCTGACTATAGCAGCATTAAAGTGGGAGAGCAAAAATGGGAGACAAAGAAATGGAGAGGAACTTAGTGTGCTATCTACACACATGTAGCTTTCGTTTTCCAAATCCAAGTCAGAATATCAAACAGAGGTTTAATGAAATTGCAGGAATTCATTTTCAGGAATTCCCAATATGTTATCATTATATGCATCATATATCACAGATTTATTTAAAATTTTATCAGTAACTGTATTCAGCATAGATGATACAATGGTGATAAATTTAACTTGTTTAGATAGGGTTGTCACAAAAATTGTTGCTATATTCAACAGCAGGGTGCTGCAGAAAACTGCATCAGTTTTCAAATCTCTACTCTTCTTCAGTTTTTCATGATCATGTCTTAATATTCTGTCTAAAAATGATAGTAGATATGCTTTCCTTCCCAACTGCAGTATTTATTTGTTAAGATAAAATCAAGGGATTCGATATGTACGAGAAACAAGTTGAAGGGTAATTTTATTTTTCAGATACTTCACTGTGAAGTGAAAATGTCTACATCAGATGTGAAGAGAGTTAAGGTAAAGTTTTTCAGTTGAAACTTTTTGTTGTAAGAATCCCAATGGTTGGGATATTATTGTATGAACCCCCAAAAGTTCTTCTGTTAAATATAGAATTAGTCAAAAGATTTAAAAAATAAATAGTAATAATAGTAGTTGTGTGTAAACCTCACAACAGATGTAATACTCAGTATCATTTTCCCATTCCATCCTAGCCAGTTGTGAGATATTGGCTAAAATCCTGGCTCCACTGAAGTCAATGTCAAAGCTCCAACTGTTATTACTATGACATAAAGATTATAGAGATTATCTGAAAAACAGCAATTTCCAATATTATTTGCTTGGACTATTCTTATGAATCTGAAGATGTATGAAATAAGTTTTTGCCATTCTTTCAACTTTTCCAACTTAAGGTGCTGTCTTTTCCTTTCACGTTCCATATACTTGCTCTCCTTTTTGGACCCAGTTCTGAGAAGCAATATTTTAATCTGAGGTAGACAGAATCAAGTAAAACCAACAGTAAAACAAAGATGTTGTGATTATTATTCTTCTTAGAAGTTGTCTTTTAAACTAAAATAAAGTGCTTTTATCAAGTTATTATTCTTGTGACATATGTTTTCACTTCCTCTTTGACTTTTAACTTCACACTTCTGAGCATGATGAATGATCACACTGAAAACACTGATTGTATGAAACTATTGCCAAATGCAGATGGGAAGCAGACAGCAGTCTTTTAAGATTTGAAATAAAATAATTCAAAAATTCTATGATTAAGCAGAACTATTTCAAGCTATTTATATTAAAAGAAGAAAAGCTCTGGCATTGTTCAGTCTAAGTTGCTGAAGGGCCTTTTCTGTGCCGTACATGACCTACTTTTAAAACCACAAGCTTTTAAAATTTCAGAATTAGTATATTTATCTTAGTTTTTGTTGTTTTTTGTTTGTTTTGGTTTGTTTATTTGTTTTACTATTGAGACAATGCAGAAGATTAAAACTTCCCCTGTTTGTATTTATTTATCTCAAGAAGAAATATACAGACTGGACAAATGAATGTAATAATATAATTTCTAAAAACTGTTGTTTTTAAAACTTATATATAAGATACTGTAAAAAGTCTGCAGCATAAGTCCTATTCTGTTTTCCAATGTCAAGACTGCTTTTGGATACCTGTTAAAATATAAGAATCTAATCTTTAGGAAAGAACTTGAATTACAAATTATGGACTGATAGCAGGGCTCTACTCTTTCACATGCACAGAGGCATCTCTTTTCAGAGTCTATCTAAGTGAAGTTTAAACCTCTTTGCATTGAAATAAGTTAAAGTATGTCTTCAATCTTATGAATAGAGACTGTAAATAATACTGACTGTCTTAAAAAAATTAGTTCCATATTTTCTATTAAAGAATAGGACCCTTAAGATTATTTTTTTTCTTTTTTTTTCTTTTTTTTTTTTTTCCTGAGACTTTTTCAAACGTTATAATTAAAAATCCCTCTTATTATAGGACTATTTTTGGAGAAACATTTGAAGAATGAAGGGCAAATGCATCTTTCCTGTCTGTTTTGTGGAATTGGAACAACCGTCTTTCCCATGTTATTTGCTTTTCATCAAAACCTAGTCACATGAAAGATAACTGCAGTCTTCCATAACTCTCAAGAAGTGAAGACCCATGATTTTTCTACAGCTCTTGCTTGTAAGGTTTGCCAGAAATTGACAGAAAATGTGAAAATGCATGATAAATAACTGAAATGTGACATATTTTATGTGACAATGTTCCAAAGGTTTGGAACAATAAGAAGATATTTTTTAGAGTATCCTCATATTCTGTACCCCTGAGAAAGAAGCCTGAAGAAATGGGAACATCATAATGTTTTATTAACATTAACATTTAACAATCTTTATTACTTGTGACGATGAAGAAAAATGGCTTTTAGGAAGTGGCTGTTAGACAGGAATGTCATGCATATAAATACTTTCAAATAGCAGTAGCATCTTGAAAGATCATACCAATTAATTATTTTTGTTAAAACATTTGCAGAGAGGATGCCTACACATCACTGTTCAAGCATGTATTTCTACCTGAAAGGCAAGAAATGGCATTTAGGTCTGCAAGATGTGAGCTATTGGTTCCTACCAGAATCCAGTCCTAGAATACCTCTGTGCATAGCAAATTGCACAAGTGCTAGAGGTGAGTGGGAAGGACAGTATCTGTGATCAGCCTCTTTAATCACACAAGTGAGGAAAGTGAGAACGTATTCTAGATCAGTGGCTCCAACATTCTTGGTATTATTAATAAAAAAATAATAATGCAGTAGTGCTTTTTTCTTTTTTTTTTTTTCTTCTGTTAAACTGTGATCTTGAGAAGATAGTCTTTTCAGCACATTCAGCTGGGAATAAACATATGTGCAAAACTGTATTGATTTGGTTTGGTTTGTTTTTTTAAGAATAAGCAATGCTCTTTATGTTTAAAAGTGTAATCCCTTCAACCCATTATTTTATTTTATTTTATTTTATTTTATTTTATTTTATTTTATTTTATTTTAATTTATTTTATTTTTCTGCTGTCAGAATTAATTAATTAATATTTTTAATTAATAATATTTATTTTATTATTAATAATTTTTAATTAATAATATTAATTAATATTAATATTATTAATCCTAGTGGATATTCATATAGGTGCTTAAAAGCCTTGAAAAATCTGGCCTTAAAGACCCAAAGTGAGAAGATTCATGACAAACATTTAAGAATCTGTGACACTTGAAATAACCACCTCTTTCTCAAACTCTTGTTCAGTTACTCATAATTCTTTGTGTAAATGGTTCCCCAAAATAAAAATGAGAGGACAACAAAGAGGTATAGATGGTGGGTGAGTAAAACTGAGGCTGAAATGAAGATTGTTTCTCAAATTTAAGGCTATATGAAGTATAAACTATTCATTGTATAACCCTGTGAATGAGTTATTTCTCAGTTTAAATATAAAAGCAGAACATTGATTCCATAGAAATAATTTTTCTCTCTAAAATTGACCTATACTTACATGTGCAATTACAGAAAATAATGACAATAACTATGTGCATTACAGGACTGTATATTCTTCTGCTTTCATGCAATTAGTATGATTCGGAAAATTAGTTCTGATACACAAGAAAACTTTTATCTCAAAAAACAATTGTCC
This sequence comes from Oxyura jamaicensis, assembly GCF_011077185.1. Taxonomy (NCBI): domain Eukaryota; kingdom Metazoa; phylum Chordata; class Aves; order Anseriformes; family Anatidae; genus Oxyura; species Oxyura jamaicensis. Next base: position 106,792,120 of record NC_048893.1, on the reverse strand, counting down.
TCATCAAAAAACAGAATGTATTTAGGGGTATGAGCCAAGGTATACAATAACAACATAATGGCTTCAAATATTCAAATGTTTTAAAGCAGATAATGTAGAGTTCAAACTGTATGATAGAGTGGGAGTCTACGTAGTTGTCCTGTTGTACAGGCATTTTTTTCCCCCTTTTCTTTTGGGATTTGATTATTCACAGGGGATCAGAAACTTCAGGATAAGTGAAGCTCTCTTTTTCTCTCTCTCTTCATCTCCCTCTGACAGGTCTAGAACTTTTTCCAGAGGTGTAACTACAGGTAATGCCAGCGTTAGCTTTAATTGGCTTTGCATTATACTTAAGGCATAATGATTATGATAGTACAGGCCTTAATTTTGATTGCATATGTCCAAGTCGGGAAAGATATTCAGTGAATTTAATGGTATAGTTGCTGCATCTACACATTTGTACATGTATGGGTCAGGGAGATCAGAGCTAGTTTAAACATGCCCATGGAAGGTGCAATCATTTACCTGGACTAAATTAAATGCATCTCAAAATGTTATCTATTGATATTCCTCTTGAATGTCTGATTGTTAATATAGAAGAAACACCACAGAGTCTCTAGCCCCTAATCTGTCTTTGTTACTATATACAGTGGCCTGATAAAATGGATGTATAACTAGATACGTCAAAATAGTTCCAGTTTCATAAAGTTTACAGACATAGGAAATCTGAGGAAATCACAACTGTTGGCCAGCACATATGCAGCAAAGCAAGGCTGATTGTAGTCTTCCTACAAGTTTGAACTGAAGCCTGTGCACCTTCACTTATTTCACAGATGTGGAAAAGAGTGGATGCAATGGTATGCAAGAAGATACAGCAAACTGGAACAAAAATAATAAAAACCAGAAAATATAGATCTCATTCCTTGGGTTTAGCTGCTAAATAACAATTTTCTCTACCAAGCAACAGAACCTTTGAGATGGTGAATGTGTAATTGAATTATATAGGAATTTATCTACTAAATCTTCTTATACCACAAGGGCCTACAATACTGATGATGATCTTGATCTTCCCTGTGACATGTGACTCTGGTGGCTGTTGATCTTCTGGTCTTAAGTTTGTTAGCTGATGTATAAAACTAAAGAGGAATAAGTAGTCTGGGCTAGACCATCTTTACAGAGTAGAATAAGGGTCTCTGGCCTATAATAGAATTCGTGAGTGGATGACTCTTCCCAGGTTAATATTCAGTTGAAATGGTGAGCAAAAATACATATGAACAAGAGTAAAAAATGAAAAATCATAACTGAAAAATATGAATACGGAATTCAGTTGCCAAGGTGACTGCCAAATAATAATAATAAAAAGCAAGCAAACAAAAACAAATAAAACAAACAAAAACACACACACACACAAAAAAGCACTCTTAATTAATGCTATATATAAGCTTCCAAAGGAGAGGAGAAGAGAAGAGAGGAGAGGAGAGGAGAGGAGAGGAGAGGAGAGGAGAGGAGAGG